>NC_091058.1:2902244-3241744 GCF_000393655.2 Nicotiana sylvestris
CCTCACAGAAACTCATTCTTTCTTCATCATCATCCCCATTATCTTCACATTCATCAATCTCCTCAATCTCAACTCCAGGTGTTGACCAATTGGAGTCAACTACCAGTTCCGATCCAATTTCGTCGTTAAAATAATCTCCATCAGGGGCATCATAGTAAATTCCATGATCATCATCATGATCCATGTAATAAGAATAATCACTATCCAAATGATCCAAAAGTCCAGAAGCCGAAAACCCAGAAAAATTCAACCCAGGTCTGGAATCAACAACTCTCCAAGTAATCAACCTATAATTCGAAACAACGTCGCCACGTCCCTTTAATTTTTGAGTTCCTTTAGTTTTGTCCTTCGATTTTCCAGCTGGGTGAATATGGCAGCTGTTGCATCTGGGCCTACCGCACTTGCCTGTGAACTTGGAATGGTTACAGGGCTTAGTTGAAACCTTTGTAAAAAGCCCAGCGGTTGGTGGTGAATTGGACTTGTTGATGTACCTTGGCTCGGGTTTTGGGTTCCAAGAAGAAGGTAAAATTGGGTAAGTACGAACCATACCGTGTTGGCGACCTTCTCTCTTCATTTTTGGTTGAATTTTTTGTGAGCTTAAAAATGGTTGAATTGGTTGTAGAAATGGTGATGGATTCGGTTTATATATAGGAAGAGTAGAGAGTTTTGGAGGTGGAAGAGGTGGGAAAACTTGGGAAGCAAGGTGTTTTAATTAGTCAACACAACTTAGCCATATGCTTTTCCTTTTCTTGGGTGCGTGTCTTCCAAGCCTAATTCAAAATTCCCAACAACCGCTCACACCTCATTTAATACTAATACATGGTACAGGATAAAAATAAATCCTCATTTACTGTACAAAATATTAGGATTATTCGTATTAGTGTTAAATCGTTTTATATTTTCCTATGCTCTTAATGAATATTCATATATCGGAAACAACCTCTTTATCTCCAGACCCCACTTATGAGATTTTACTAGGTTATTGTTGTTGTTGTTGTTATTATTGTTGCACCTAATGGAGATCTATACTTAACTGAAGTATAACCGTAGGGTAAGTTTAAAACATGATTAAAAGTAAAGGGGTAAATCTAATGCTGTTTTTCCGAAAATCTTAGCACATGAAATTCACCCATTATATACCGAAGCTCTGTTAAGGTCAATGGCAAATGTAAAAAAAAGGTGTTGAGACAAGGATAACAATAACCCATAGTATAAGTTGCGAGTTCCATAATGATCACGGGCATAAAACAGCAGATTGCAGATTTTTATAAAGTGAAGTTGATCATTTATTAAAACAAGGATATCTTACTGAGTTGTTCAGCGAGAAAGGCAAGCAAGCTTACATGAAGAACATGCAGGAGCCTCCAAAACCACCTTCTCCCAAAAGAACTGTTAACGTTATAAGTGGGGGTGAAGACATTAATGGTGTGTCATATACTGCAGCTAACAAAACTTCCAAAGTAACTATTACCCAAGGGACACGGGTGCGGCATGTTTTAGAAGAAGGCAATATTACATTCAATGATGCAGATACAGATGGCGTATTAATCCCTCATAACGATGCACTGGTAATATCTTTAATTGTGCATGATACTAATGTGAAACGAGTTTTGATTGATCCAGGTAGTTCCGTGAATATTATTTTGCTAAGAGTGCTACGTGAGATGCAAGCTGAAGATAGAGTAATACCAAAGGCGCATACTCTATCTGGATTTGGTAATTCCAGTGTCGTCACGAAAGGAGAGGTAACACTCACCACTTTTGCTGAAGGGGTCGTCAAAGATACAAAGTTCCAGGTAGTAGACATGGAGATGGCTTACAACATGATTCTGGGGAGACCATGGATCCATGAAATGGATGTTGTTCCTTCAACCTTGTATCAAGTTATCAAATTTCCATCGCCATGGGGAATCTGTCAAATTCGCGGAGATCAACATACATCCAGGGCTATTAACTCTGTTGCAGATACAAGCACGAGAAGTGAAGGCAAATAGCAATCACAGAAGGCAGTTGAGGACATCACAACACAAACCTCAACTGAACAAGGGTGAACAGATGTAGACTCAAGGCCTGATACCATTCAAAAACCAGAAGAGAATGAAAATATCAAAACAACGATAGAGGAATTAGAACCTATCGTGTTATTCGCTCAATGGCCTGATAAAAAAGTCTATGTCGGAGCTAATCTTGACCAAGGAATGAAAGGTAAGTTAATTGAATTTTTGGAAACTAACATGGACTGCTTTGCTTGGTCCCACTCCGACATGACAGGAATACCACCGGAGGTGATGACTCATAAACTAAATGAAGATCCGTCATATCCTCCTATGAAGCAAAAGAAAAGAAAGCAGGAAACTTTCAAGAATCAGGTGATTCAAGAAGAAGTCCAAAAATTGCTAAAAATTGGTTCCATTCTAGAGGTAAAATATCCTAACTGGTTAGCCAATACTGTTGTGGTTCCAAATAAAAACGGTAAGTGGCGGTTTGTGTAGATTATACAGATCTTAACAAAGTCTGCCCTAAAGATTCTTTTCCACTACCACATATAGATCAATTGATTGATGCAACTGCAGGTCACGAATTGTTAAGTTTTTTAGATGCATATTCAGGTTATAATCAGATTAAAATGGATCCGGGAGATGAAGAAAAAACTTCATTCATAACAGACAGGGGGACTTACCGTTATAAAGTAATGCCTTTTGGTCTAAAGAATGCAGGTGCAACGTATCAGAGGTTAGTTACCAAAATGTTTCAGGAATATTTAGGAAAGACAATGGAGGTATATATAGATGATATGCTTGTTAAAACTCAGTACTCAAAAGTTCGCATATCACATTTATCTGACACATTTTCAATTTTGCGCAAATTTAATATGAAGTTAAATCCCGAAAAATGTGCATTTGGCGTTACATCAGGCAAGTTTTTGGGTTTTCTTGTTTCTAACCGTGGAATTGAAGTAAATCCTGCACAGATTAAAGCCATTGAGGAAATCCCTGACATACTTTCAAACAAGAAAGAAGTTCAAAGATTAACAGGGAGAATTGCGGCCTTGGAAAGATTCATCTCTAAATCATCAGAGAAGTGTTTTAAATTCTTCTCAGCCCTTAAGAAGCAGGATCATTTTGAATGGAATGAGGAATATCAACAAGCACTTAGAAATTTGAAAACGTACTTATCAAATCCACCTTTGTTGGCAAAACCAAAGGCTGGGGAAAAGCTACTCCTCTACTTGCACTTGCGTTAATCATGGCATCTAGAAAGTTAAGACCTTACTTTCAGTGTCATCCTATCGTTGTGGTAACTACCTACCCTTTACGTAACATATTACATAAGCATAACTTATCAGGTAGGTTAGCTAAGTGGGTAATAGAGTTAAGTGAATACGAAATTGCATACCAACCTAGAACTGCTATAAAATCACAAGTATTAGCTGATTTCGTGGCTGATTTTAGTTAGGGAATACAGTTAGAAGCAGAAAAAGAATTACAGGTGTTCAATGGAGCTAACCTAGGAATTTGGACTTTATTCACTAATGGCTCATCTAATGTGAGAGGAGCAGGTTTGGGGGTAGTATTGGTACCACCTACGGGTGAAACCATTCGGCAAGCTATTAAATGTCATTCCATAACTAACAATGAGGCAGAATATGAGGCTATGATTGCAGGTTTAGAAATGGCACGGGAACTTGGCATAAATCAGATTATAATCAAGAGTGATTCACAACTCGTAGTTAATCAAATGCTGGGGACTTATACAGCCAGGGAAGCAAGGATGCAGCAGTACTTGGAAAAGGTACGGGAGTTGATAAAACAATTTCAAGATTGAAAAGATAGACAAATACCTAGGGACGAAAATCTTGAAGCAGACGCCCTAGCTAATCTCGCATCTGCGGCAGACGTGGCAAACGATGCAAATGCCTCAGTAATACATTTATTTCATTCAGTTCTTGATCCTGATGCGAATGAGGTAAATTTTAATAACTTAACTGGGATTGGAGGAACGAAATTGTTGCTTTTCTTGCAGTATGGAACCGTCCCTGATGACAAGAAAAAGGCTTATGCGCTTCGAAGGCAGGCCGCTCGGTACTGCTTAAAACAAGGAAATCTATATTGTAAAATGTTCGGTGGTCCCTTAGCAAGATGCCTTGGAACTTCGTAAACAGAGTATGTAATGAGAGAAATGCACAAGAGTCATTGCGGGAATCACGCAGATGGAAGATCACTAGTAAGAACCTTAATTAGGGCAGGTTATTACTGGCCTAAAATGGAAGAGGAGTCAGAAAGTTTCGTGGCCAAATGTGATAAATGCCAGAGGTACGGTAACAATATGCATAGACCTGCAAAATTATTACATCCGGTCATTGCGCCATGGCCATTTATGAAATGGGGAATGGATATCGTAGATCCATTACCGCAAGCAAAAGGACAGGTAAAGTTTGTGCTTGTTTTCACTCATTATTTTACTAAATAGGTAGAGGCAGGTGCATTCAAACAGGTGCGAGAAAAGGAAGTCAGAGACTTTATTTGGCGGAATATCATATGTCGATTCGGCGTACCAAAGGAGATTGTATGTGATAATGGTCCTCAGTTTATTGGAGCTCAGATCACGGAATTTTTTCAAAGCTGGCAAATTAAAAGGATTACGTCAACACCTTATCATCCGGTGGGTAATGGACAGGCAGAATCAACGAACAAAGTCATTATCAACAATTTAAAGAAATGACTAGAGGAATCAAAAGGAAACTGGCCTGAAGTGTTACCTGGAGTTTTATGGGCATATCACACAACTGCAAAAACAAGTACAGGAGAAACACTGTTCTCAATGGTTTATGGAGCTGAGGCTTTAATTCTAGTTGAGATAGGGGAACCAAGTACACGGTTCACACAGGCGACACAAGAATCTAATGACGAGGAGATGCGGGTCAACCTAAATTTACTCGAGGGGCGGAGAGAAGCTACTTTAATAAGAATGGCAGCACAAAAGCAAGTCATAGAACGATACTACAATAGAAAAGCACGCCTCATGTTCTTCAAAATTGGGGACTTCGTGCTTAAAAAGGGTTTTCAGTCTACAAAGGTAGCTAACACAGGGAAATTAAGTCCAACATGGGAAGGACCCTACAGAGTGCGTGATGTTGCAGGAAAAGGAGCATATGAACTGGAGACAATGGATGGCAAGATACTACCTTCGCATTGGAATGTTGTTCATTTAAAGAGATACTATTTCTAAGGAAAACTCACGATCAGGTATAACCATTTTAAATTTCATTTTTGAATTGTTAAAATTTTACTAACGATTTTAGATGATAGGCAAAACGCTAACCCGTACTAAATGATGAGTCACGACCTGTAAGGCACATAGAGTAACCTCAAATTCCTGGCCTAAGGTTACAATTATTCTGATAGAAATGCAAACGGGTTATGCAGTCTTCATCTATCATCGTCCCTCCGAGTCCCGTATGTTTTTCCTTTTTAGGAAAAGGACCAAACGAGAGAAACTATCAAGTGCTCGAGGCTTCATACTTCAACACTCAAACACTTGGAGGACTACATAATATACACGGACATATGTATAAAGAAGGCAAAGCAGATTAAGGAAAAATCAAGCCTGAAAGAGTCAAGTACAGAGTAAAAGTCATAAAGCCACGAGCCAGGGCCAAAGAAAAACCTCACTATAGTTAGGGTAAAGGCTATGTACTAAAACGTGTTATAAGGAAAAACCTCGTGTCTATTATTCTTCTTTTAAATCTGTTACAAGAAAAATAGTTACGAGAAAGTTATAGATGTAATTCAAATACATGTAAAGTTTTATTCGGAACTAGACAAGGTTCAAAAATAAAAACTTGTCAAAGTTATTTCAGAGAAACATGTGTATTCCTATTTCTTTTATCGTATGATAACACCATTATGAGGTTGAGACGTCTTCTTCATTAAGTGTCGGAATATAAAAGGGCCCTCTTTTATAAAACTCATGTTTAAATTAATCATGAGGTTAACAGAAGCATTTTTCGGAAAACAAAAATGCAAATTATTCTGTAAGTCCTTAAAAATAAAGGCGAGAATAAAGCAAGCAGAAGTTTAAGATAAAAAACTTCTTAATATGTAAAAAAAATCTAAGACTAAGTTCGAACTTAGTCATAAAACTACGAAATTGTTTAGATTGCCCCATTAAAAGACTTGGGGACTGGTGTTTCCAAAATCAACCCTCAAATGAAGTTAAGGGTTTGATTACAATCTTCCAAAATCAAAACAAAAACAAAATCATTTGAATGATTAAAACCGGTAACTGAGAAGTTTGTGGTATTGAGGCAGGAACGTCAATAGCAGCGGGCTCAATTGGGGCAGGTGCATCAACAGGTGCGGTTTCAACTTGGCTTGCAACAACAGGCTCGATCGGGTTTGAAATAGTCATGATACCCGTATCAGCTTCAATATTCATGAGAGCTTCAACCACGGGAACTTCATCCACGGGAGAAGGGAAGCCCTGAGTTTGTTGAGCCTTTTCAATGGTTTCGTTGATTTTAGCTAACTCCAACTCCAGGTTGAAGTTTTCTTGGCCAGCTTCAAGTAGGGTATCACGACGGGAATTCAAAAAAGCCCAACTTGCCTCAACAACAGATTTTTCTTCAAGGATCTCATAATCCTTTTCCCAAGCAGCGATCTCATTTTTTAGCACTTCATTTTTAGCCAAGGCGGAGTTGTGGGAAGCTTGAAGAGAGGCGTGGGAGCATTCTAAAGCACGCACCTTATCAGTAGAGATTCTGAGGTCTTCTTGTGCTTGAGTCAAATTTTGCACAAGCTCCCCCACGTAAACTTCCTTTTAGTTTAAAAGAGCCTTTAATTCTCTGATCTCTTCACTAGCTTTAGATAGCTTCTCTGAGAAGGAGGACTCAAGAAGCTCTTTTTCTTTTTCTGCTTGGTGTGAAGAGGCTTTTATAACCGCCAATTCTGAAGTTAAAGCCCGTACTCGCTGCTCTAAGTTATTCTTGCTCTCTTGTAAGTTCTCTATATCAAGTTGAGCACTCTAAAATTGCCCCTTCCAATTGGTTGCTTCCAATTGAGAGTCGCGTGCTATCTTCTCCAAAGGGGCAATTCTTTTCATCAATTATATGCCGATAAGATTGGCCTAAAAAAAAAGAAAAAATAAGAATCCCAAAGATGAAAAATTTTGCAAAGTAAAGGGAGAGAAGGAAAATACCTTCAGAGTGGCATGCATGATATCATTCATTAAAGTCAGGGAACTGTGGCTCTCCAGCTTTGCTTTTTCAATTGGGCCAATAAGAGGCTCCAGCCATACATCCGCCTGACCTGACTTTCTCAAAAGGCTGCTCTCAGCAGGAATTTCAATAATTACCCGCCTCATAGCGGCACTTCTACTTGAAGAGACCGTTTCAGTATGATGAACGATAGGAGGGGGAATAGTCAAAGGAGGAGCCGGAGAAGAGGTAAAAGCAGTAGAAGAAGGAACGGAAATAGCTGAGGCCAGTAAAGAAGGAATCACAGGCACGGATAATGAAAAAGACGATAAAGGTACTTCGTCTAAAACAGGCCCGACATCTTCACGACCAAATCCACTGATGAAAAGTTGGCAATAGACTCACGAGTATCGTGGGGAGTGACGTCATCATCAGGAATTATTATTGGGGTTTCAACAGGTTCGGTAAGAGAAACCGAAACTTCAGCTTTGTCATCGGAAACGATGTGTCTACTAACTCGTGGCCTCGTTACCAAGGAACTCTCATTTTCCTCTTCTTCAGAATTTTCCTCTTCAGCAGCCTTCCTTTTCGCAGAAGAGGAACCCAAGACTATTTCTCGGGCTCTCTCTAAAGAGATACGGGTTCCCGAAGGAGTACAAGTTCCCAAAGAGACACGAGAGGCTGCAATTGCTTCAGTAGTAACCCCTCGAATAGCAAATCCTGACAAAAAGAAGGATAAAAGTTAAAACAATAAAGGATAATATAGGCACGAAAAGAACAAAATGTGAACTATTACCATGAGTCTTTACCTTCCAACCAAAGCGGTTAGAAAGTGTTTTTCAAGATCTACCATCCGTTGGTGCGATCTTCAACAATTTATCTACCCAACCACGGAAATTGGGAACATCCCCCATAAATCCCATGGTTGCTAAAAAAGGGGGGGGGGGGGTAAATTAGAAAAGCTGATAAACTTGAACGAAGAAGGTATGAGAGGGATAAAAGACCTACATGCAAAATTCCACTTCTCAGGGAAGGGAACATTATCTTCACCCACTAAACCAACAGTGGGGGCAACAACAAATCGGGCATACCAGTCACGATCCTTGTCATCTTCAAGGCTCACCAAAACCCTCTTACTCCTGGCTACTAGTGTAAAAACACCATTACGAAAAAGCCTAGGTGAGTAAAGATGAATCAAGTGAGGGAAAGTAAAAGGAGCTTCAGCTTTAGTGGCTAAATGCCTTAAACAGGCAACAACCCTCCATATGATTGGGCCAATTTGACCCAAGCAGACATTGAAGAAACGACAAAATTCAAGAATGACTGGGTCGATTGCTGGTCTAAACCCTAAAGTAAAAGGGTAAGTGTAAACAAAAGAGAACCCAGTTAAATAGGAAGTAATTCTCTAATTCGGATTAGGGATAATAATGGGATAATCATTACTCCAATGACAGTCCTTACGAACCACAGGAGTCAAAACCTCTGTAATTTGAGTGGGGTAAGCATCGACACGATCTAATGCGGAAACCTGGTTTCTAAGAGATTCCCTGTCATGGTAAAAAGACAATTCTGAAGGGACTATCTCATCTACTAAAGGTTCGCGTAAAGGTTCAGAATGATCTTTACCCCTAGAAGAAGATTTGTGAGAAAGGGAACCTCTGGTTCTAGAGGAAGGACCAGAACCAGAAGAAGGCATAGACGAACCACCTCGAGTAGATCCTAAACTATGAAGTCTACCTCCCCTTCTGTGCCTAACAGGGGCATTGGGGAAGGAGTCAATAATGGAAACTCTCTCAGGGTTAGGGCTTGGAGAAGACATATCAAAGAAGAATGATTTAAGGAAGAAGTAAACAGAGATTTGGAGAAATAAGTGTTCAAGAAGCTTTATGTGATAAAAGACAAGGGAAAAAATTATATTTATACCGATAAGCAACCGCCAAAGGTAAAAGCGCGGAGGTGGAAAGACCATAATTATGATAACTGGCACTTCATTAATAGTGGAACCGTAAAAACCTTGAAAAAGGCTGCAAAAACTGCAGAGCCAATGAAAAATCGATACGTGTACGGAATATTAAATGGAAGTGACAATTGAAGCGTCAATTTTGTCATAGCATTAATGGTGACAAAAATTCTCGTTTTAATGAAATCCACTTCCCAAATATTCAATTGATGAATAAATAGAAAGCGGGGGGACTATCTGTATTGGAAAAAATTGCATTTATATATGTAAGTGACATGTTGAGACACGTGGACTGGTCAAATAGTCAAAGAATTATAATTAGTCAAGAGGCACGGGCAACAATAAAAACGAGAAAAGGCAAAGGAAGAGGCACGGGAGGACATTTGAAGAATTCAGCGCTCGTACCTATTTAAGTCATTTATCAAAAAGAATGGATCTGACCATAATAAAGAGCGCAAATACGAAATTCGACAGGCATTAAATACTGGATACGTTAGAGAATTTGTATTGATTATAATGATTGTGTAACGTAGCATTCAATGTCTTTAATTATTAATAATAGCCTCATTATGATTTGAGGAAAACGCATATCTTCAAGATACCTATAAAAGGGAGGTATCTGGTCACTTGTAAACACAAGATACAATTGGAATATACTTTGATTCACTTGTTTTTTTCCTGATTACACTCTGGTTACTCCAAATTACTTTCTTCTACATATTCTCTTGATTATCAGTAACCCGCGTTCTTCTAAATTTTAGCTTTGACTGAAATTCTATTTTTTGGTTAAACATGAACGACCATTGTCTCCAATTTTGATTCAGCTTCTGCCAATGGGCAGCAACTTGTCAATCTTTGACGTATGAATTGGCCCCTTCCTTAATGCTCTTGAAACTGTAGCAATTCCCTTGAACAAACAAACCAATATGTCCTCCAGCTCTTTCAAAACACGCACGCCTTTTACTATATAGAGAATGATCCCATGTTGTACTTTACCTTGATCGTGTGCCTCTATCTGAATCCAGCAATTAAAGTTATCCTGTTGTTGTGTCTTGCATATGAAGTAACCTGCTTCTTCATGAGATTCCACCATGTCACACGCAGCATAAATTGTTTCCACTGTCCAAATAAGGACGAGGACAGCATTTTTGCACAGCATTGCGCATGATTTCCCATCATTATCCCTTTCAAACTTTGCATGAGGCCTACGCTGAGATGTTATGCTAGTGAGATACATTGAGGTTTGACTCCACAATGCATCCATAAGACCCATTTTCCTTCGCAAAAACCTGTATCTGCAAAGGTCCTCTTTAGAAAAATCTGGGCAGTAGCTTTCATTCTCTTTCCAGCAAATGAATGCATCTGGTGTGTTTAGTGTGATGTGGTTGCTGGTAGTATTCCTATTGACAAGTAGAGTACTAGGGTGTTTTAGGCTAATCTCAAATGTTTATAAATATATAGGTTCATGTTATATCTCAAATTAATATACAATAATAACTTGGTTTATAATTATATATTTATAAATATTTAATTATTTTTTATATAAAAATATAGGATCTATATAAAAGTTATTGGATTCCTAAGAACCAAGTAACTATAATCTAGATCCGCCACTGACAGCTCACACCTCATTTAATACTAAATACATGGAATAGGATTTAAAAAAATTACTCATTTACTGTACAAAATATTTTAATTTACTCTGAAGTATATTTTAGGATTATTCGTATTAGTGTTAAATCATTTTATATTTTCCCATTCTCCTGATGAAGATCCATGCCTAACTGAAGCATAACATAGTGTAAGTTTAAAACATGATCAAAAGTGAAAGGTAAATTAAACTTTTTATTCCCGAAGATCTTGACACATGAAATTCACCCACTTTATACGAAGCTTCGTTAAGGTCAATGATGGATGTGAAAAAGTATTAATAATAAGAATAACAATAACCTATAGAATAACAGAAGATAAAATTGAGATATTTCGTGCAATAAAAAAGTAAATTTAATTTATTTGCAAAATTATACGAGGCTAATTAATAAAAATTAAGCGAATCTGCCAGCTGTTATTAAAGTATATATGACATTTTCATATATTGTTAATGACACTTTCAGTAGTTTTCTCTTTAACTACCGTTTTGTAACTATAGATGTGGGCTTAGTGTTTGTATATGTATATAAGCAACTTTTTAATTTTTACTCTAAGTTGTATGTATAATTTGGATCGAAAATAATTGATGAACCACAAGGCCATTTTATGTACAAAACTTTGAAATGCTGGGTATAAGGTAGATGGTAGAGTCCAAATAAAAGCTGCTTCATGAATTTTTTCCCCAAAAATCACTTTTAGCACACAGTCAAAACTATTTATATCCAGTTGCCTCAAAATTATATAAAATTTATAGATTTTTTATAGGCGAAATACATAAAGTGCCCCTTTAAGTTGTCCTCAACAATCAACTGAACACCTCAACTGAAGTCATTTCCAGCTAAACACTTTATTTATTCACAAAAAAAGATCAACTAAACACCCGACCATGTCAATCCCCATTGCGTGAAATGCACTCTCTGGGACGGGAGTTGCTTACCTAAAATTAGGTTTTTTCTTTTTTTTTCTTCCTAAAATAATGTGGAACCTACGCGAGTTTCATCTTCTTCCTTCACACCTGTAACGACCCGACTGGTCGTTTTGCCTTTTAGAACCCCGTCCCCCTAAATAAAACTTCCCACACTTGCTTTAACTCATTTGAGACTCGCGGGGATGGTTGGTTCGGGAATTTGAAAGGATTTGGGTTGAAATATGCTCATTTGATTCCTTAAGATTTTCTTAAAAGGCTAAGTTTGACTTTGGTCAACATTTTTAACAAACTGACCTGGATTCATATTTCGACGGTCCCGGAGAGTCCGTAGGAAAATATGGGACCTGGGCGTATGCCCGGAATCGAATTCCGAGGTCTCTAGCCCGAGTAATGAATTTTTTATTAGAAATTGTTAAACTGAAATTCTAAGGATTTAAAGAAACTGAATAATAATTGATCACACAGGTATCGGGATCGTATGTTGGTTCCGAAGCCCGGTAGAGGTCCAATATAACATTTAAGACTTGCCCGCAAAAATTTGGTGTCAATCCGAGTAGTTTAAGTGCGTTTCGGCTCGTTAAAGGAGAAATAAGAACTTGAAGTTCATAAGTTTGATTCATTTGGTTTTAGGGAGTGATTCTTACATTTAGCGTTGTTTGGGGCGTTCCGAATGTTCGAGCAGGTCCGTTTCATGATTTCAGACTTGTCGGTATGTTCGGACGGGGCCCGGGAGCCCCGAGCGTCAATTGGACAAGGCTCGAGTGAAGTTGGAATTGTTGAGAAGTGCTGAAGCATCTGTTTCTGTCATAACCGCACCTGCGGTTGGTCGACCGCAGAAGCGGTCCGGCTATCGCAGATGCGGCAAAGGTAGGAAAGGCCCAGAACCGCAGAAGCGGCTTCAAGACCTTAGAAGCGGTCGCAGCCCACTTGGCCGGTTCCGCAGATGCGCCCAATTTCTCGCAGAAGCGGGACCGCAGAAGCGGGACCGCAGATGCAGTCCCCTAACCGCAGATGCGGAAATCGCTGAACCAGTGAGCTTTTTTAATACGGGTTCTAAGTCATAATTGCCACATTTCACTCCTCCATTGGCGATTTTGGGAGCATTTGAGAGAAGACTTCCACCTAGCTTCTTGAGGTAAGTTTATCCCACCTATTCTTAGTTTAATACTTGTGTCTTAGGTAGATTGAACACTAGGATTTAGGTAAAATCAGGGGGTTAGAGCAAAACCTAGGGTTTTAACAAAAGTTAGATTTAACCACGAAATTTGTTATGAAACGAATTAGAAATCATATATTATTGATCATTAGGTTATAGAGAACAACTTCCTTCGAAAAATTTCGGAATCCGGGCACGTGGGCCCAGGGTCGGATTTTAGGAAACTTGTGTTAAGGGTTGGGAAATTACTTAAATAGCTAGAATATGATCTTGTGAGCTTATATTGACTAGTTCCTACCTCATTTAACTAGTTTTGGATCGTTCGGCTCCAAATTGAAAGTTCGGGCTCGTTCTTGGTATTGGAAGTGCACTTTGGAGCGAGGTGAGTCTCCTTTATAACCTTGTCAGAGGGAATTGTCCTCATAGGTGTAATAATTGAATAATTGCTACTCAATGCGGGGGGTTACGTACGCACTAGGTGACGAGAGTCCATGTGTAGTTACTATTATGTTAATTGTCCGGGTAGTCAATGACCCGTACCATGCTATATTTGTGAATGCCTCTATATTTTCTTACTAATGTGATCACTTAGGATATGTTAGCGACTTGAAAAGGAATATAAGCAAATGTAAACGCTGGTTGGACACTTGTATGAAATTGTTTGAAAAATAAATGTGCCTTCATGTATTTTCTTGATACTAATTGATATTTGTGGATCGGGTCGATCGCCTAGGTAGAAATAGATACATCTATGGTTCACTCCATTCGACCCTCTGGCAGTGCACAATTTATTTTCTGTTGGATCAGGCCGTCGACCTCGGCATAATGTGCGCATGATATCTATGTGAAATCTTATCCATGACTTGATATGCTAAATATTTGAAATGTAAATGGTTAATTGTAAAATTGTTAAGAACATGACTTATTACCTCTTGCTACAAACTGTTGATTAATTGTGACTCTCATGCTTAGCATAACACTTCATTATATTATTTGACCTTAGTAAGTATCAAGTCGACCTCTCGTCTCTACTTCTTCGAGATTAGACGGGATACTTACGGGGTACATATTGTTTATGTACTCATACTACACTTCTGTACTTAATTGTATAGGATCTGAGGCAGGTACATCTGGCTATCAGTCTGGTGCGCGTCCCTAATTCATAGTCCGAGACTTCCATGGTGAGTTGTCCCTCCATGCGCCATTTAGCAGCTTGATGGAGTCTCTCTTTATTTATTTTTGTTGTTTATTCTATTTCGGAGAGTAGGATGGATTTATTCTTTTATATATTTTACTAGTTGCCCTCAACTTGTGACACCAGGTCTTGGCACACATATTAGTAGACATTTCTTTTGGGTTGTATAATTATTATCGAATGTTGCATATTATCACCTGTTTTTAATTGCAAATTAAGAAAATGTTGTAACTGTTTTGGGTAAGTAAAATAAGACTTTACTAATACTTCCGCATTGGCTTGCCTGGCAATGGTGTTGGGCGTCATCACGATCTGTTATGGAAATGGGTCGTGACAACATTGTATCAGAGCACTAGGTTCACGTAGGTCTCACAAGTCATGGGCAAACCTAATAGAGTCTTGCGGATCGGTGCGAAGACGTCTGTACTTATCTTCGAGAGGCTATAGGGTGTTAGGAAAACTACTCTTTATTCATTTCCTTTCGTGCAGTGGTTGGTATACTAAATTTTCCTCTTCTATTCTCTCACAGATGGTGATGACACACACAGCTGATGTTCCAGACCCGGGAGGAGCTGCTCCCCCTGTTGCTAGAGGCCGAGGTAGAGTTCGGGGGAGCGCACCGGCCCGAGGGAGGAGACGAGGGCATCCCAGAGTTATCCCAGTAGTACCACCGGTAGATCTTGCAGGAGATCATATCATCTAGGAGCAAGGAGAGGTGCCCGCAGTTGAGCCTACCCCGGCGGACTTTATGACCGCACTGGGCTTCCAGGAGGTCATGGGCCGTATGTTGCGGTTCATGGATTCCATGACTCGGGCTGGTTTATTTCCAGCGAATCCAGCTACATCACAGGCAGGAGGGGGAGCACAGACCCCTATTGCTCAGGCTCCTGGACACGCAGCTGCAGTGTATCAGACTCTGGGTGCACTACCCTCAAATGGGGCCCAACCAGTTGCTGCAGTGGCGCCCCATCCCATACCACTATGGACGATGACCCGCAGAAGTTATTGGACGGATGGACTAGACTTCATCCTCCTATTTTCGGGGGTGAGCGTCATGATGATGCCAAGACTTCATAGATAGGTGCAGGGACATACTGCACAACATGAGGATATTGGAGTCGCATGGGGTTGACTTCACTACTTTTCATCTTGAGGGCAGGGCCCGTAGATGGTGGCACTCCTATGTTCTTGGCAGGCCAGCAGGTTCTCCTCCCATCACTTGGAGTCAGTTCACATAGTTATTCCTGTACAGGTATATTCCACCATCTGAGAGGGAAGAGCTACGATATCAGTTCGAGCAGCTGGAGCAGGGTCAGATGTCGGTGACCAACTATGAGGCGAGGTTTTTGAGTTATCCCGCCATGCATTGATGATACTTACTAGTAACGCAGAGAGGGTGCGGAGGTTCGTTGCAGGGTTGCATTCTGGAATTAGGGTCAACATGGCCCAAGAGGTGGAGATGGGGACTCCTTATCAGCTAGTGATGGAGATTGCTCGGAGGATTGAGGGTTATCGTATGAGGGGTAGAGAGCAGATGCAGCAGGATAAGAGGGCTATATTCTTCGGAGAGTTCAGAGGTGCCCTGGCTAGGGATAGAGGTCAGCTTGGGTAGGCCCCCATATTCAGCACCACCACCTGCTCGGGGTGCTCTGGCGTGCCCCTATTTCAGCGTCATGCCAGAGAGTTCTTATCGCCCGCCAGCTATTCAGGGTTGCTTCGGTGGGTATTTAGGTCCTCAGTGTTCTTCTGATCCTTATTTCAGTGTTATGCTGGAGAGTTCATACCGTTCACCGGCTATTCATGCTTCTTCCAATGGGTCTACAGGCCATCAGGGTCAGCCATCAGGGTAGTAGGCCGCCGTACTGCGGGGTTGTTTCGAGTGCGGAGACCTTGGTCATATGAGAGATACTGCCCCAGACTTCGGGGCAAGGCAGTACAGTAGGGTCAGCAGCCTATAATTTTAGCACCGGCTGCCTTGCCACTTAGAGGTTGAGGGCAGACTGGTAGGGGCCGTCCTAGAGATGGAGGCTAGGCAGGGAGAGGTCAGCCAGCTACTACTCAGTCTGGTGGAGGCCAGCCATCCGACGCTCCAGCCAGATTCTATGCCCTTCCGGCTAGGCCAAATGCATTGGCCTCAGATGCCATCATCACAGGTATTATTTCCGTTGGCGGTAGGGATGTCTCGATATTATTTGATCTAGGGTCTACTTATTCATATGTATCATCTATGTTTGCTCGTTTCCTGGTTATTTCTCCTGAGCCTTTGGGCATTCCTGTTCATGTGTCTGATAACTAGGGATTTTGATACCCTATATACTCCTTCTTGCTTATGTTTTGATTAGGAATTTGTACAAAATAGTCTCAAAAGGCTCACAAGTTGGGCTTGATTGCAGGTTTAATCAACAAAGTGACAAGATGTCAAAGATCAACTCAAAAGAAGTGAAACTTGCACAAGTGCCAAAGACAAGACAAGCTCAGGCAAAATAGGCCCAGCGCGGCCACACACCATTCTGTACGGTCCACACTAGGAGATTCAGAGAGGTTGATTTCCAGGCAAAGAGGCAATGCGGCCGCACTAGGTTTTGTGCGGTCCGTACTGGAGTTAATGCAGCCGCACTCGATTTAGTGCGGTCTGCAGACCCAAGGATCAAAGAGATGCCAGATGTGAAGTTCCAAGCCAATGCGGTCTGCAATCCATTTTGTGCGGACCGCACTAGAAGCCTCCGCGGTCGCAGTCCATTCTCTGCGGTCTGCATTGCCCGAGTTTAGAGGGCTGTACTTTCAATATCAAAGCCCTAGTGCGGCCGCACTCCATTTTGTGCGGTCCGCACTAACTCCGTAGGGGCATTTTTGTCTAGAATTTTTAGCTTAGTATAAATAGTTTCTTTTCCCACTTTTAGGGTATCAGATAGTTTTGTAACGTAGTTGCACTCGTGAGTTCGACTTTCTTAGTCATTTTGGGCAATTTTATCTATTTTTCATCATTGAATCTTGTTATTTACCTTAGTGATTAATTAATATGAGTTGTTCTTGATCTATTTCTTGTTTCTTCTTTAATTATGAGTAGCTAGACTCATAAGCTAGGGTTGTGGCTCAACTCAGTATGGGTAATTGATGGATCTTGTAATTTAGGGCTAGATTGACTATGTGTGTTTGATATTTGGGCCAATTTCATGGTTAATTGCTGAATTAATGGTTGCAAACACTAGTTTGTGTTCAGTTGACTAAGACTTTTCTTGATAAAGAGAGCCTAAGTTTCCGAAATTAGTCCAACAAGGAATTGGGGCGTATTCAAGAGATTGATAGTCCCAATTAAAGGGTTAAACCTCGAGAGAGTAATACCCGACTTGAACCTTAGTTGCTTGCGCAAATTTGCATACCCAATTGGTCTTGAGAAAGTCAATTTGGGTAAAATCACTCGAACCACCGAGAGGTGTAGAGTGGGTAAAGTCGCGCGACGGTTACATTATACTCCCCAACTATGTCAATTATGCCTTAGATTCAAGTACCCGTCAATTGACCACCTAGGCGAAAGTTACTACCCTAGTGCCTTTTAAACCATTTGAACAACACGTAGCATTAACTCTTAGCTTAATCTAGTTGCATTTACCATTTGTAGTTGATAATAGCAGAAGTAAAACGAAAACCCCCAAAAATGATTAAAAGTGTAATTTGGAACACAAACACAATCCTAAACTAGATAGATACTCGATTCCAAATTCTAGCTCTCTGTGGGAATCGATCCCGACCCTAAATCGGGTAAAAGCTGCTCCGACTCTCTCTCGCTACTCAATAGTAGTGCGGAGTAGGCCGCGATCACTTTTTGGCGCCGTTGTCGGGGAGCTAATGGTTTTGGCTCTATTTAGTTAGTTTTGTGTATTGTTCTTCTTTCCTTCTTTGTTACTAACTTGTTTGTGTCACAACTCAGGTACTAAATGGCAGCGAACAACGCTAATGACCTTCTTGGAAATTGATTACGGGGGAGGAGGTAGATGATGTTAGAGAAGATGAGGTGCCTCTTGTACCTCAAGGACAATGTAGAGGCCGCCAGGACAATGCTAATGCTAATGATAATATTCCAGACCCTCCTCTACCACCTCCAAGAGTGGCTCCCAGAGTGCTTCCGAACCAGGGCTATGCAAGTGCTATTGTCCCACGCCGAATCCGGGCGAGCAATTTTCAAATAACCAATGTGATGTTGACCTTACTAGAGCAGCATGGGTATTTCATGGGTGCTGCAAATCAAAATGCTTACAAATATCTTAAGGGGTTCGTGGATACATGTTGGGGGAGCAAGCAGACGAATGTGTCCGAGGATGCTCTCAAGTTGAGACTCTTCCCATTCTCACTTAGAGGGAAGGCATTGGATTGACTCGAGCGACTTCCCAACCATTCCATCACTACTTGGGATGAGTTGGCGGATAAGTTTATTGCTAAATTTTTCTCGCCAGGGCATATGGCGGCATTGCGATATGAGATATTGGCCTTCAAGCAAGAGCCTACGGAACCTTTGCATGAGATTTGGGAGCGTTATAGAATAATGGTGAAAGAATTCCCCAACAATGATATGACTGAGGCTATGATCCAACAAACCTTCTACCGGGTAATTAACACCACAAACCAATGCATAGTGAACCAACTTGCCCGGGGCAACTTTATGAAGCTGTCATATGATGATGCATGTGATATACTTGACGAGATTGCTGACACTTCTTCTGCATGGCAACGTAGAGCCAATGTGCCTCAAGGTGACCCCACGATTATTCATTTGCACAAGGAACTACATGATCATGGGCAAGTTATAGCGGAGTTGACAACTACTATGAACCAATTGGCAAAGGCACAGTTGCAACAAGTTCAAAATCCTCGCCAAGTGAATGCCATGGAGGGTGTTAATATGCTTGTCAACAAAAGAAAGCAATAAAACCAAGGGAATTCTGAGCAATTTGATGATGACTGTGATGGGTTTCAAAATGATGGTTATGATGAACAAAGTGAAGAGGTTCAATATGTGAACAATTATCAAGGCCAACAAGGCCACTCTTCCAACCAACAACAATGGAGACCTCAAGGCAATTGGGGCAATCAACAACAACACAATGATAATTGGGGGAACAACAACCAAAACAACAATTGGGGCAATCAGAACAACAACCAAAACAACAATTGGGGCAATCAGAACAATAATCAATGCAGCCAAGGAAATTGGAATGATAATAACAACAATTGGGGTGGCAATAACAATCAAGGTGGATGGAACAATGGAAACTAAGGAAACCGGAGGCAAGGCTTTCAAAGGCCCCCAATGTACCAATAACCGAACAATCCACCATCATTTCCATCTCAAGGTCCTAGTTCTTCTAGCAATGACATGAGTAGAATTGAAATGATATTCGAACAAATGATGAAGAAGAATGCGGATTCTGATGCACAGTTGGCTTTCCACAATACCTCTATCAAAAACTTGGAGGTACAATTGGGCCAAATCTCTCCGTCTTTAAATACTCGCCCTAAGGGTGCTCTACCAAGTGATACGGTAGTGAACCCGAAGGGTAGGAACAATCATGTTATGGAGGTTACAACAAGAAGTGGGAGAGGCGATGATGTGAATGCCTCTAAGCAAAAGCAAGTTTTGGGTGATAATGTTGAGTTGCAAAAAGATGAAGTCCCTTTGGTAGTTGAAGATGTGGTTGATGAAAATGTAAACAAAGAAGTGAGGATCGATATTCAAGATGTCGAGGTGGAAACTCAAAATGACGTGAACCCGTCTAGGGAACACGTAATAGACATGTCGGAGCCGGTTGTACCTAAAGCCAAAGCCACCTCCACCTTATCCTCAATGGCCTGCAAAGCAAAAGAATGAGAATCAGTTTAAGAAGTTCATTGATATGATGAAGAGCTTGTCCATTAATGTCCCCTTGGTGGAGGCTCTTGAACAAATGTCGGGATATGCAAAATTAATGAAAGACTTGGTCACAAAGAAGCATTCTATGGATTGTGAAACTATAAAGATGACTCACCAAGTTAGTGCTATAGTGCATTCAATGGACCCGAAGCTTGAAAATACCGGTGCTTTCACCATTCCTTGCACCAGTGGGAGTGCAGATTTTGCCAAAGCTCTATGTGATTTGGGAGCTAGTATCAATTTGATACCCAACTCAGTTTTCAAAACTTTGGGTATTGGGCAACCTAGGGCGACTTCCATGAGGTTACAAATGGCGGATAGATCAGTGAAGAGACCATTGGGTATTATTGATGTTGTGCTTGTCCGGTTGGACAAATTTATCTTGCCAGCTGATTTTGTGATCTTAGACTGCGAGGTGGACTGCGAAGTTCCTATCATATTGGGAAGACCTTTCCTAGCTATGGGGAAGGCATTGGTCGATGTGGAAGCAGGAAAACTCACCTTTCAGGTGGGTGATGATAAAGTCGTATTTCATGTGTGTAAATCTATGAAGCAGCCCAACAGTACCGAGGTGTGCTCTTTTGTTGACCTCGTCACAGTAATGATAATTGATGATACCGGTGCAATGATCAATATAGAGTACCCATTGGAGGCCGTCTTGTTGAATCTTGATGTCAATGAGGATGCAAGCCGAGTGGAGTGCGTGAATACTTTACATGGAATGGGCTCTTATTCTTATGAGCCTGAGAAATTGTCTTTGGATCTTGAGAATAGAAAGACTCCACCAACTAAACCTTCAATTGAGGAGCCTCCGGTGTTGGAGTTGAAACCACTTCCTCCACACCTCAAGTATGAGTTCTTAGGCTCAAATTTTACTTTGCAGTTATTCTCTCTTCTTACCTTACTAACATGCAGGTTGATGCCACATTGGCGGTGCTTCAAAAGCGAAAAAAGGCAATTGGATGGACTCTAGCTGATATTCGGGGAATAAGCCCCGCATTCTGTATGCACAAAATTATCTTGGAGGATGATGCAAAGCCTTCCTTGGAGCATCAAAGAAGATTGAACGAAGCAATGCAAGAAGTTGTGAAAAGAGAGGTGATCAAATGGTTGGGCGTCGGGGTTGTATACCCCATCTCTAATAGCTCTTAGACTTTACCAGTGCAATGTGTACCGAAGAAGGGTGGCATGACCGTGGTTACAAATTCTCAAAATGAGTTGATTCCTACAAGAACCATCACATGTTGGAGGGTTTGCATGGATTACCGCAAGTTGAATAAAGTGACTTGCAAGGATCACTTTTCTTTGCCATTTCTGGATCAAATGTTGGACTGACTTGCTGGGCGTGCCTTCTGTTGCTTCTTGGATAGGTATTCTAGGTACAACCAAATCTTGATTGCTCTAGAAGATCAGGAAAACACCACATTCACTTGTCCATATGGCACTTTTGCTTTCTCTAGGATGTCGTTTGGGTTGTGTAATGCACTGGCTACATTTCAGCGGTGTATGATGGCCATTTTCACTGATATAGTGGAAGACATTTTGGAGGTATTCATGGACGGTTTTAGTGTTGTGGGGGATTCATTTGATGGGTGCCTGAAGAATCTTGATAGGGTGTTGGCATGTTGTGAAGAAACCAATCTTGTCCTCAATTGGGAGAAATGCCACTTTATGGTGGAAGAAGGAATAGTTCTTAGGCATAAAATTTCGAAGCATGGCATTGAGGTGGATAAAGCAAAGATTGAGGTGATTTCAAGGCTCCCTCCCCCTACATCCGTCAAGGGAGTCCAAAGTTTTCTTGGGCATGCGGGGTTCTACCGGAGATTTATCAAAGACTTTTCAAAGGTAGTGAATCCTTTGTGCAAGTTGTTGGAAAAAGATGCTAAGTTCGTATTTGATGAAAAGAGTATGCAAGCCTTTGACCTTCTCAAGCATAAGTTGACCACCACTCCTATCATTACCACGTTAAATTGGAGCTTGCCCTTTGAGCTCATGTGTGATGCGAGCGATATTGCGGTTGGGGCGGTTTTGGGTCAAAGAGTGAACAAAATATTTCATTCGGTGTACTATGCGATCAAGACAATGAATGATGCTTAAGTGAACTACACGGTGACCGAGAAAGAACTTTTGGCTATTGTGTTTGCTATGGAAAAATTTCGGCCGTATCTTATGGGTGCTAAGGTTATTATTCATACTGATCATGCCGTACTCTGGTACTTGATGACGAAGAAGGACTCCAAAGCTAGACTGATGCGATGGGTCTTGTTACTTTAAGAGTTTGATTTGGAGATTGTGGACCGGAAGGGTAGTGAGAACCAAGTGGCGGACCACTTGTCCTGCTTAGAGGCCTCGTGATGGCCTAGAGATCAATGATTCATTTCCTAACGAACAACTCCTTTCGTTGTCGATGAATGATATACCATGGTTTGCCGATGTTGCTAATTTCCTTGTGACCGGTATAATCCCGTGTGAGCTCTCTTCTAACCAAAGGAAGAAGCTCAAGCGGGATAGTTTGGACTTCTATTGGTATGAGCCGTACTTGTTCAAGATTTGCACGGATGGTGTGATCCGAAGGTGTATCCCGGAGGAGGAGAAATTGAGTATCTTGGAGGCTTGTCATTCCTCTCCCTATGGTGGCCATCATGGCGGGGCGAGGACGGCTTCTAAAGTTCTTAGTTGTGGGTTTTATTGGCCAACCTTGTTCAAAGATGCGGGTGATTTGGTGAAGAGATGCGACGAATGCCAAAGAGCGGGTGGAATTTCGAAGAAAGATGAGATGCCTCTCAATACCATCCTTGAGGTTGATATTTTTGATGTATGGGGCATTGATTTCATGGGCCCATTTGTTATCTCTTGTAGGAACACTTACATTCTTGTGGCGGTTGACTATGTTTCAAAGTGGGTTGAAACCGTGACCTTGCCCAACAATGAGGCCCGGAGTGTTGTTGCATTTCTCAAGAAAAGCATTTTTACAAGGTTTGGTACTCCTAGTGCAATCATAAGTGATGGGGGGTCTCATTTTTGCAATAGAGCTTTCGACACTTTACTTTCAAAGTATGATGTCATTCATATAGTTTCTACTCCCTATCATCCTCAAGCAAGTGGCCAAGTTGAAGTCTCCAACAGGGAAATCAAAAGCATATTGTCAAAGACGGTCAATGCAAATAGGACCGATTGGTCAAAGAAGTTGGACGACGCTTTATGGGCTTATATGACTGCTTACAAGACTCCGATTGGTATATCTCCGTATCGGTTGGTATTGGGAAAGCTTGCCATCTACCGGTTAAGTTAGAGCACAAGGCCATGTGGGCTTTGAGGAAGCTAAATCTTGAGTGGGATGTTGCAGCCAATCTTCGTGTGGAGCAGCTCAATGAACTTGATGAATTCAGATTCCATGTCTACTCCAATTCATCCTTGTATAAGGACAAGATGAAGTACCTTCATGATAAATATGCTTGTGGAAAGGAGTTCAAAGTAGGTAATTTGGTTCTCTTGTTCAATTCTCGGTTACGTCTGTTTCCGGGAAAGCTCAAATCAAAATGGAGTGGACCTTTTGAAGTGGTGTGTGTGACCCTATTTGGTGATCTTGATTTAAAGAACAAAAATGGTGAAGTTTTCAAAGTTAATGGGCACCGGGTCAAGCATTATCTTGGAAAATTTGATGGCAGCCACGTGGTGGCACTTCTTCATTTCAAATGATGTGATGGTAACATACGTCGTGCCGCGACGTTAAATTAGGCGCTTCTTGGGAGGAAAACCATGTGTTTTATTCTTGTTTTTCTTTGATTTTCTTTGTCGTATAGGATTGATTTTTGGGCTAACTGGTTGTGAGATGTTACAGGGTTGTATTGATGCAGTGCAGGACTTAGTGGAAAAAAGTGCCAGGTCTCTGAAGTTGTTAATGCGGCCGGACTACAATTAGTGTGGACCGCACTGGTGAGGGTGAAATGTAGACCTCTCTGAAGTTTTCCACTGCGGCCGCACTACATTTTGTGCGGTCCACGGTGGACCACTGCGGTCGCAGTGCATTTTGTGAGGACCGCAGTGGTTGCCTTCTCAAGCTTTGAATCAAGTTGTGCAGTACGGACCGCCGTCGATTTTGCGCGGTATGCACTAGTTGGTAAGACTGGGCCCCAGGTCCTTTTCTATAAATAGGGATTGAGGGCCTCCTTTTTCCCTTTTCGCACTATTGGCTCTCAGACCCTCTAGAACACTGTTCATCATTTTTTTACCTGCAATTACTTGCTTGGACTTGATATCTTCATTGCTTCTTACAACTGGTAACATCACATTCTTTATAATTGTTTTGAATTCGTTATTTTTCTTTTATGTTTCATTTTTCTTGCTTCTTCTCATGTTTCCTCCCCCGTATTTTCTTTAATGTTAGTAGGATCAGGTTAGTAAGTTCTTGGGTAATGGGGGATTAAGTAACTAAAATCATAGGGCAACTACCTAGGTGTTAAAATTGGACTTAAAGTCACAACGCATGAAACCCTAGGTTTGTGCTGCTTCTGGGCATTTAGTGCAGACCTTAGTCGATTCTGTGCGGTCCGCGGTGCCCCAGTGCGGTTCGCAGTACCATTTTTGTGCGGACCGCATTGATGAAATTCATGGAAGCTGATCTTTGGGCAATGCGGCCGCACTACCCTTTTGTGCGATCCGCACTTCCTAGATACAGAGAGTGGGTAGTTTGGACCCCACCCTTGTGCGGACCGCATGTCCATTATGTGCGGTCCGCATTGGCCCTTGTGCGGCCGCACACCACTTTGTGCGGTCCGCACTGGGTACCTTCTGCAACATGTCTACAACTCTTTTCTTCCGTCTGCAATTCTGTTTCTTGCCTGTTGCTGTTGATACTATCAAAGTCATTTGAATTGTGTTTGCAGACAATGGTAAAATAACGAGGCTAAGGATCTAAACAACCTGGTAGAGGTAAATCTTCCCGGGGAGGGAAGCAGAAAATGATAAGACTCACTGCCCAAGCTAGGAAAAACATCAAAAACATGAGGAAGATGATAAAAGCCGCTGACAAAGCCATTGACATGTCGGAGAGTGAGTACGAGCCCTTCCGGGAGATCTCTTCGGACTCTATGCCAGAATACATCCCTAACTGGCCGGAGAGGAACAGGCTAAGAGACACACCTTCGGCATCCCCCACTGCACAAGCTTCTGTAAACATTTCTTCTGGGCCATCTGAGGGCTCAGGTGAAGGTAGTGGGAAATAATCCACCTCTCCCACAGCTTCATTATCTGGAGAGTGTGCAGTAGGTGATGAGGAGGACATAGGGGGAGAAGAAGAACTAGGAGAAGGAGGTGAACCTCAGGTGAGCTAGGACTAGGAACCCGGAGGTTTGGCAAGACCGATTCGTTAGTGAAGTAGCATACCATAAATTCCGGGAATGGTGGCCGGTGAGGAAGTTAATCCCGGAGCGGAGTTTTATTGATAGAGACTTGCTACCTCACAACCCCAACGCGAGGAGGCAGTTTAGGACAAGAGTGAACTGGGAACATTTTCTAGATAAGTGTGTGGATGCCAACGAACACTTGGTCAAAGAATTTTACAGCAACGTAGCTCACATCAAAAAGGGCTCCAAAGTGACCAAGGTTCGAAATCTAAAGGTGTTGTTCGACGGGAAGATAATCAATGACTATCTTGGGTTTAATAAGGAAGATAAGACCCTGCACATGGCAAAAATGGAAATGGGCAAGGAGGTCCACCCATGGTTGGCACAGTACCTAGCAATCCCAGGTACTACTCCCAATTGGTTGACTGCTGGAGCCAAAATTTTGAGGCATAGTTTGAATTTCAAGGCATAGGGGTGGGAGACCTTTGTATGTAGCAGGTTAGACCCCACAACGCATGACAACCCCCTCCCTCTCCACCGGGCTATGTTAGTGGATTCGATCATGGCGGGGTACCCAATCAATGTGAGGAATGTGATGTCACGAATTATTACTATTGTGGGTGCCGAGCATGATAGAAACTACTCATTCCCCAGTTTCCTCACTATGTACTTCCGGGATTTGAAGGTGGAAAAGAGGCCCTTCGACATTAAAGTCAAAGCGAAGGCCCCTTTTTCCTGGTACATCATGTAGGGGGATGACAACCCCAAGAGCAAGAACTTCAAGAGTACAGTTACTGCTCCAACTGGCCAATGTCTATCCATCCTGCCTCTACTTCCACTGCTATCCATCCTGGTCCATCCACCTCAGCAGACCTGGAGATTCCATCTTCTCGAGCCCATCCTATTACTGCCCACCGAATGAGCTAGGCATTTTTTAGTATCAACAACTGGATGTAGACTGCCCCATCCAAGTTATCCATCCTGACTACTACGGTAGAGGCTCAGTCGGCACCTCTACCCCCACAGGTTCCCTAGTCGATAGAGGATGCTCTCAAAGAGATTTTAAACAAACAGAAGAAAATCCTCGACACTCAGAAGGTACTGACTAAGGCAATTGATTCACATAGCAAAGCTCTCAAGGAGCTTGCTCGAGAGCACAAGAAGCTGAGAGCGTTGAGAGCTGGTGTTGACAGACTGAAGGCAGATCAACTGCCTTTAGACTTACTGCTCCAGGACCCAGTACCCGCAGCTCATTCCCAGCCAGAGCAGTCACAGAGGCCTCCCAAGAGGAAGAGGATGATTCCTAAAGCGGATGATGCAGTCATCCAGTTGGCCGACCTACCGGAGGCTTCCTCCAGTCAGCCTTAGGATGCACTTTAGGAGCCTGTCCAAGTCCAGGCCCAGGTCCTAGCAGCACAGCAACAGGCCACCGGGAACCAGTCTGAGGTTCTCGAGCACAGTGAGGACCTTGGGACCACTCAGGAGCCTATGCAGACAGACAGGCCATAGGGAATCCCTATATCCTTTTTCCTTTCTCTTTTGATGCTTTATTTGGTTTAGTTGGCATTGGGGACAATACCAGCTTTCATTTGAGGGGGTAGGCCCTACATTCGGATGATTGTATATATTTGACATTTACATTTTTTATATGCTTTCTTTATCTTTTCATCTTTGGGTTGTATATAATTTTAACATCGTTACATTTATTGCACTTTTACTTTACTTTGGATCTGTATATAAAGTTATGTTACATTGTATATATTCATCCCATCTATTGTATATTCAAATCCCCTACTGTATATATTCATTCTACTTTCCACAAATTTTTCGTTCTTAGCTTCTTATTTGTGATTCGTAGCTTCTTGTTTTGAAAGTTTGCAATAAGTCTTTGGTTTTCTTAATGCCATGGTTCTTTCCAAAGATGGAGTTTTATGTAAACCGGGTGGCTCTTCCCAATAATGGATGGTGTGACAACCTTCTTAAGGGTTTGAGTCCGTTTGTTTTTAGTAGTTAGTAGTTAAGGGGGCCTCAAGCAAAGCTTCACTTAGGCCTATCATATTTGCCTTTGATCTTATGGTCAAAAACAAATTGTTGTGTTTAGGATGGTGAAAGTAGTAACCTTGAGACTCTTGTGTTGATCGATAATTACTAAGTGGTTTTTCGGGACCATTATGTGCTCAAATCTTATCTAAGGTTGTTGTGGGCCTCCGACTCTGCGTCTTTAGCAATCCCATAGCCTGTGTGGCGAATAATCGCATTGCAAGTCCAAGTCCCGAGCCATTGGTATAGAACTTGCCCTGAATGTTTGTTGAGGCGAAATCCTAAGTGAATTCTGACTTGAGACATGATTATAGGCTCTCCTTGGTCCAAATGATAATTGAACACACCCATAACCTACCAATGATAAGATCCCTAGTTAACTCTTTTGAGCCTTAGACCTCTTTCCTTCAAGAACCATGATACAAGCCTATACCCGTTCTGAAAGATACCCTCTCTTGGCACCTGATCTTTCCTTTAGCACATGACAAAAATATAAGTTTGGGGGAGAGACGAGGATTGCAACAAAGTGGTAAAAAAACACAAAAATGGAGAAAAGAAAAGGCAATAAAAAAGAAAGAAAAGCAAAAAGACAAAAAGAATGTTCAATATGAAAAAGAATAAAAAAGGATTCAAGATTAAAATTATATACAACCCAAAGATGGACAATCAAGAAAGCATAAAAAAATGTCAAATATATACAATCATCCGAATGTAGGGCTTACCCCCTCAAATGAAAGCTGGCATTGTCCCCAATGGCAACTAAACCAAATAAAGCACCAAACTGAAAGAGAAAAGGATATAGAAACTCCCTATGGCCCGTCTGCCTGCATGGGCTCCTGAGTGGCCCCTAGGTACTCACTATGCTCGGGAACCTCAGACTGATTCCCTGTGGTCTGCTGTTGGGACCTGGGCCTGGACAGGCTCCTAAGGTGCATCCTGTGGCTGACTGGAGGAGGCCTCCGGTAGGTCTGCCAACTGGATGATTGCATCATCCGCTCTGGGAATCATCCTCTTTATCTTTGGAGGCCTTTGTGACTACTCTAGCTGGGGATGAGCTGCTGGCATAGGATCATCGAGCAATAAGTCCAAAGGCAGCTAGTCTGCCTTCAACCGGTCAATGATTTATTTCCTAACGAACAACTCCTTTCGATTTCGATGAATGATATGCCATGGTTTGCCGATGTTGCTAATTTCCTTGTGACCGGTATAATCCCGTGTGAGCTCTCTTCTAACCAAAGGAAGAAGCTCAAGCGGGATAGTTTGGACTTCTATTGGTATGAGCCGTACTTGTTCAAGATTTGCACGGATGGTGTTATCCGAAGGTGTGTCCCGGAGGAGGAGCAATTGAGTATCTTGGAGGTTTGCCATTCCTCTCCCTATGGTGGCCATCATGGCTGGGCGAGGACGACTTCTAAAGTTCTTAGTTGTGGGTTTTATTGGCCAACTTTGTTTAAAGATACAGGTGATTTGGTGAAGAGATGCGACGAATGCCAAAGAGCGGGTGGAATTTCGAAGAAAGATGAGATGCCTCTCAATACCATCCTTGAGGTTGATATTTTTGATGTATGGGGCATTGATTTCATGGGCCCATTTGTTAGCTCTTGTGGGAACACTTACATTCTTGTGGCGGTGGACTATGTTTCAAAGTGGGTTGAAGCCGTGACTTTTCCCAACAATGAGGCCCGGAGTGTTGTTGCATTTCTCAAAAAGAGAATTTTACAAGGTTTGGTACTCCACGTGCAATCATAAGTAATGGGGGGTCTCATTTTTTGCAATAGAGCTTTCGACACTTTGCTTTCAAAGTATGGTGTCAATCACAAAGTTTCTACCCCTTATCATCCTCAAGCAAATGGTAAAGTTGAAGACTCCAACAGGGAAATCAAAAGCATATTGTCAAAGACGGTCAATGCAAATAGGACCGATTGGTCAAAGAAATTGGATGATGCTTTATGAGCTTATATGACTGCTTACAAGACTCCGATTGGTATGTCTCTGTATCGGTTGGTGTTTGGGAAAGCTTGCCATCTACCAGTTAAGTTAGAGCATAAGGCCATGTGGGATTTGAGGAAGCTAAATCTTGAGTGGGATGTTGCAGCCAATCTTCGTGTGGAGCAGCTCAATGAACTTAATGAATTCAGATTCCATGCCTACTCCTGTTCATCCTTGTATAAGGACAGGATGAAGTACCTTCATGATAAATATGCTCGTGGAAAGGAGTTCAAACTAAGTGATTTGGTTCTCTTGTTCAATCCTGGTTATGTCTGTTTTCGGGAAAGCTCAAGTCAAAATGGAGTGGACCTTTTGAAGTGGTGTGTTTGACCCCGTTTGGTGCTCTTGATTTAAAGAACAAAAATGGTGAAGTTTTCAGAGTTAATGGCACCAGGTCAAGCATTATCTTGGAAAAATTATTGACAGCCACGTGGTGGCACTTCTTCATTTCAAATGATGTGAGGGTAAACTGCGTCGTGCCGTACGTTAAATCAGGCGCTTCTTGGGAGGCAACCCATGGAGTGCAGCCACACTAGGGCTCTTGACTTCAAAATCCAACTCTCTAAACTCAAGCAATGCGGACCGCACAGAACGGACTGCGGCCGCGGAGGCTTCTAGTGCGGTTTGCACAGAATGGACTGCGGACTGCATTGGCTTGAATCTTCAAAACTGGCATCTCTCTAATTCTTGGGTATGCGGACCGCACTAAGTCGAGTGTGGCCGCATTAACTTCAGTGCGGACCGCACAAAACCTAGTGCGGCCGCATTGCCTTTGTGTCTGAATGTCAACCTCTCTGAATCCCCTAGTGTGGACCGCACAGAATGGTGTGCGGCCGTACTGGGCCTGTTTTGCCTGAGCTTTGTCTTGTATTGGGACTTGTGCAAGTTTCACTCCTTTTTGAGTTGATCTTTGACATTTTGTCATTTTGTTGATCAAACCTGCAATCAAGCACAACTTGTGAGCCTTTTGGGACTATTTTGTATGAATTTCTAACATAAGCAAGAATGAGTATAAAATGCGTTTAAATCCCTAGTTATCATTTATCCATCTATTCTTAGTTTAATACTTGTATCTTAGGTAGATTGAACACTAGAATTTAGGTAAAATCAAAGGGTTAGAGCAAAATCTAGGGTTTTAATAAAAGTTATATTTAACCACAAAATTTGTTATGAAACGAATTAGAAATCATATATTATTGATCCTTAGGTTATAGAGAACAACTTCCTTCGAAAATTTTTGGAATTCGGGCGCGTGGGCCCGAGGTCGGATTTTAGGAAACTTGTGTTAAGGGCTGGGAAATTGCTTAAATATCTAGAATATGATCTTGTGAGCTTATATTGACTAGTTCGTACCTCATTTAACTAGTTTTGGATTGTTCGGCCCCAAATTGAGAGTTCGGGCTCATTCTTGGTATTAGAAGTGCACTTTGGAGCGAGGTGAGTCTCTTTTCTAACCTTGTAAGAGGGAATTATCCCCATAGGTGTAATTGAATAATTGCTACTAAATGCGGGGACTACGTACGCACTAGGTGACGAGAGTCCGTGCGTAGCTACTATTATATTAATTGTCCGGGTAATCTAGGACCGTACCATGCTATATTTGTGAATGCATCTATATTTTCTTGCTAATGTGATCACTTATGATATGTTAACGACTTGGAAAGGAATATAAGTGAATGTAAATGCTGGTTGGACAATTGTATGAAATTGTTTGAAAACTAAATGCGCCTTCATGTGTTTTCTTGATATTAATTAATATTTGTGGATCGGGCCAATCGCCTTGGTAGAAATAGATGCATCTATGGTTCACTCCATTCGACCCTCTGGCAGTGCACAATTTATTTTCTGTTGGATCAGGCCGTCGACCTCGGCATAATGTGCGCATGATATCTATGTGAAATCTTATCCATGACTTGATATGCTAAATATTTGAAATGTAAATGGTTAATTGTAAAATTGTTAAGAACATGACTTATTACCTCTTGCTACAAACTGTTGATTAATTGTGACTCTCATGCTTAGCATAACACTTCATTATATTATTTGACCTTAGTAAGTATCAAGTCGACCTCGCGTCTCTACTTCTTCAAGATTAGACGGGATACTTACGGGGTACATATTGTTTATGTACTCATACTATACTTCTGTACTTAATTGTACAGGATCTGAGGCAGGTACATCTGGCTATCAATCTGGTGCGTGCCCCTGATTCATAGTCCGATACTTCCACGGTGAGTTGCCCCTCCCTGTGCCATTCAACAGCTTGATGGAGTCTCTCTTTATTTATTTTTGTTGTCTATTCTATTTCAGACAATAGGATGGATTTATTCTTTTGTATATTCTACTAGTTGCCCACAACTTGTGACACCAGGTCTTGGCACACACATTAGTAGACGTTTCTTTTGGGTTGTATAATTATTATCGAATGTTGCATATTGTCACCTATTTTTAATTGCAAATGAAGAAAATGTTGTAACTGTTTTGGGTAAGTAAAATAAGACTTTACTAATACTTCCGCGTTGGCTTACCTGACAACGGTGTTGGGTGCCATCACGATCTGTTATGGAAATGGGTCGTGACAACACCCACCTCTCGTCCCCCACCCCCTTCCCCCAAAATAATCCCTCACACATTTTCTAGAACCTTCCGAGAAATTGGATGACACATACCCACATATAAAAAGATGAAATAAGGAAACCATTTGAGGTCTTCTTCTTCTTTGAAAAAATGGAGCAACATCCATCTCTCTATTTTTTCTTTTTTCTGTTTTCAATTTTAGAATTTCATCTAAACACCATAAATACAATACTAAAATCAACCACCGTCCATTTTTTCCGGCAAACAAATCGTTAAGACCTAGCAGCTCTGACCATGGTTAAAAATTGCCGAAAATGAGATTGAAATTTTATGGGTGTCAATGATATTATTATGGCGTGGTTGCTGCTATTGATTATTTTTCAAGACTGACGGAGAGGAGGCGGATTAATAGTGGAAGGTCATGGGTGAAAATTGCCGGAAATGAAACTGAATTTTTGTGGTGGTCAGTGAAGGTGGGAAGGAGAGGGGGAAGAAGATGAAGTTGATGGGGGGATGCAGAAGGAAAAAGATGAATGGGGGGGGGGTCGCTGCTTTTGTTAAACTGAGGGGAAAGAGTTTTTTCCCTTCTTTAAATTCATTTTCTTTTTTGGTTAATTATATATATGTGTTAAGATTTTATTATAAATTACACGTGTCGTTCACTAATTGGCTCATTTGACACGTCACAACAAATGTAACTCACGCATATGATCTGTTGCACTCGGGTATTTACTCGATTTACTTTATGTATCTCGCCTTTTTTATATGTAACATACATAGGGTTTTGCTGACATACTAGGGGGGTCAATGGATATTCGAAAACCGACTAAACCGACCGAACCGTACCGCACCGAATCGATTTTAAGATTTCTTTTTAAGAAACCATAGGTTTTTGTATAAATCTATAACCGCACCGATAATTAGGGTAGGTTTTTGATTTTATAAAAATAAACCTAAAATATATCGAACCGTACCGAATAAATTTTACAAATATTTAATTAGTAAGTTTAAAAATAATAATGCATTAAATTTTTCTTTAGGCACCTATTATGCTACTTCTATCTAAGTTATATTAAGTATCTTTATTAGCAAGACACAAAGTATTGCAGCGATTATGAGTAGCAAACTACAATGTATTAAATATGTTTCCTTTTATATAATTTAGATTTATCTTTTTGAATATTTAATCTTCTATATACTTTATTCTTGAGTCACAGCTTGATTAATATCTTACTCGTGTTTATATTTTCTTTGCCTTTGCTTGGTTTCTTTTGAGTTGCTGTAGAATAGTTGATGGATCTATACTCTAGTCATATTTCATTTTTTTTAATTCATCACCCTTTAAACAGTAAAAATGTCTAGAGAGTTTTACTAAGTCTTATAAACAAATGTATGTTATTGCATTCTACTTCTACTAGTGAATTTTATATGATATTTAAGAAAATACCGAAAATTAACCAAATCGTACCGATACCGAAGAGAAACAGATATGATTGGGACGGTTTCAAAAAGTCTAAATTTATAAAGTACAAATTTTATAAAATAACCGGCCGAACCGAACCGAACCATTGACACCCCTGTAACATACTACATAATCGCACTAGGCTAGCATTGTATGCATATTTATTTTCCTTAAAACCCCCCAACACCATACCGCCAATGAGTAAATGAGATGGATATTTTTGTCTTTCCACCAGAAAGACAAACCTAATTCCCATTTTTCCCTTACACGCTGCTCTCTCCCTCTATGAAGAGAAGCTTGAGGAATTTGAATGTCTTCTAATTTTTTTGCTTTCTATCATTCTCTCTTCTTAATTTTAGATAGTCTCCATAGAAATTAAGTTTTGGATTCTTTAGATTTAGTGTGAATATTTTGGATTCTTTATAATTTTCTGCAAAGATTATTGGAGTAAAAAAGACATGAAACAAACCCAGCAAAAAGCAATGGCTTCTGCTCATCAATGGTGACACAACAGCAGCCCACAAGCATAAAACTGGTCAACCGATTAAAGACAAACCACAATCTCTATTCTTCAAAATATTTTATATATTTAAACTAAATAATTTTTTTTCCTCCATTTTCCAGCACCTCTTTTCCTTGAAAATTATCTTTGCAGTTAGTTGAGAAAGAAAAAATCAAAGAGAGAGAACAGAGACAGACGCCATCGAAGAACAGAGAGGGACGGAGAGAAGAAACGGAAGGGGAGAATTGGGTTTAGATTTTTGTAAAAAGACGACAATGCGCCTCGTATCAATGTATGGTTTGTTTGTCATTTTTTTCAAATTGGTTACATTTCTTATCCTCTTTGGGCCGAAAGAACTTATTGGGCCTAGCCCAGCAGGAAATACAGCATCTTCTTCAGCTTTGTAGCTTCCGCTTCACTCAGAGCTATGGCGGCTTAAAGCTTCAAACTATTTATAAGTAGTTTTTCTAATTCATTTATTTGGAATGTCTTGTGCTGCCTGGTTTCGAGCTGCACGGAAAACAGCCTATAGCTTTAGTATCCTCTACAGAGTAACTGCTGCTGCCTCAGCTTCACAATTCCACAAAAAAATCATCTGCAATGAGATTATTGGTAATCTTTTGTTTGTTCCTATTGATTTTGGTACTTTAAGTATATGTTTCAAAGTAAATACTACTCGCTCTGTTCCAATTTATTGCAAATATTTTGAATTGCTAACTGTTGTGACTAAAAATTAGTCAACTTGGCCCTCGTACTCCAAACTACATCACATAAAGTGAAACAGAGGGATTAGTATGCTGAGCTAGTAGAAATTTTAGACTGAGCCTAGGAATCTTGGCTTTGCTTTTCCTATAGTTGGAGATGGCCAGCCTAATATTTTTCTTCCCTTCTTTTCAACTAAAAAATTACATATAGGGTTAGAAGCCAACCAGCACAGGAGACCAAACGTTCATTCTGCTAGAATGTTAATTTGTTGCGTACTGAAATAAAATGGAATTTGAGTAGATAAATATAGCCAACCACAACTACTTTGGGATCAATGTGTACTAGTTATATTGTTGTTTTTCTAATTTGCTTATGTAATGCTTTTATTAGGCTTTGAAAGAATTTGTATTTTAAAGTTGATACTCATCAGAACCAGGTGCTACTTTTTCTGTTTTAGGATTTCCATCAACGAAGATTGGTGGTGGAACTCCTGTTTCAGTATCAAAACATTTTTTCTTTCAGAATGTTGCGAAATTCTACACTCTGTTAGGTCAAGAGAGGGCAGATGATGAAGTATTAGATAATGTTGCTTCAAATGGTGATGATGCTTGTGACAATGTACCAGAGGACTTCAATGTTAAAGCTGCTGCTAGTCATACTGATGGTCGACCGCAAGCTAAACATCCCACTGACGACTTGGTTGATTTTACACGGATTCATATTAACAAGCTGCCAACGGTTGTAATCATAGGACGACCTAATGTAGGGAAGTCAGCATTGTTTAACCGGTAAGTACAGCAAAGGAGATTTGAATTTGATTTGTAACCAAGTGCAAGGGAACCCTTCAGTCACCGTTGTGTAATCGTTAATTTGCTTTTGATTTGTAGTTTGATACGAAGGAGGGAGGCCCTTGTATACAACACTCCTACTGACCATGTTACCCGGGACATACGAGAAGGTGTTGCAAAATTGGGCAATTTAAGGTTTAAGGTGTTGGATTCTGCTGGCTTAGAAGCAGAGGCTTCTTCTGGTTCTGTTCTTCGTAGAACTGCAGAAATGACTGGAAATGTGCTGTCTAGATCTCAATTGGCACTCTTCTTAGTTGATGCAAGGTTGAATTGGAAAAGAATTTTAGCATGTGAAAATACAAAATCTTGGTTTCTTCAATACTGTCTTTTCTCTTCTCTGTTGATTATCAGATAGACAACTATGGCAACGCTTTTTTCCTTTTCCAATGAATTACTTATAAAGAAGAAAAAAGTTAGAATTTTTTTGAAGAATAGGACAAAGAATATGTAAATCTCACAAAGAAATTTAACTTCATTCATTGTTCTAAAGGTCCATGAGTTGGCTGCAATAGATGAGATTCCTTATTGTCTAATAGATAAAGAATGAAAATCCGCTGAAAAGGTATTTGCTAAAGTAAAGCATATTTAATCACATAATCACACGCCTCAAAGCTGGTAGCTTGTGACACTCAAACTTTGCATACTGTATTACTAAAATCTCACTGGGCGCAATAGTTACCTATCGTTTTGTATTGTGACTAGAGACGGACTGCAGCCTATGGATTTGGATGTTGGAAAGTGGTTGAGGAAGAATGCACCCGGAATGAAGACTATTGTGGTGATGAATAAAGCTGAATCGCTTGATGACTATGACGGTTCTCTTGCATCTGCTGTCGGTGAAGCTTATACCTTAGGATTTGGTGATCCCATTGCTTTATCTGCTGAAACTGGACTGGGCATGGTTGAACTTCATGAAACTCTTCGACCATTACTTGAAGAATATGTGCTCCAAAACATAAATGGTAAGAAACTCATGCCCCAGAGAGAATTTTGGTGCTTGGTAATTGTCCACCTTTATCTGAATCTTTTGTCCTTTTCAAGGTTTTATTTCAGAGGAGGAATTTTTTCCTCATAAATGTGTTGATCATCTACCTCTTCATCTCCCTATGCTTGCCAGTGAGTGTGTGCTCTGTAGTGACTTGGAATCGCATCTTCATTTGGCTTCTTCAAATGTTCCCTTTATCTATTTATGAGATTAGTTTGCTTTTGCATGGTCAAATTGAATTTTAATCTCAACATCCTTGCTAACGGTATCTCTATCAATAATATGAGTGCATGGATCTGGTTGCTGCTATGATTTGTGTGGATTGTAGAAAACAGTTCAATATGGCTAGTAACTTCTAGAACCATGCTACTGGTGTAGTATAGTAACATCATGAATATGTGATACTCAACCCTCATTGCGCCTACGATAATGTAATTGCTCAGTTGAAGTTTGGTGTACTGTGCAGAAAGAAGATAATATTTTTCGGTTGGTACAATTACAATAAACAACTTTAGCTACTTAAGTGAAACTGCAGAGAAGCATGTCATTTTGGATTTGTTCTCAAAAGATTAAACAAACAGTATTAGAAGCTACATAAGTGAGACGGGAAGCTAATTTTATCTCTTTTAGCTAAGTTATATATCTCTTTTGTTTACATAGAGGAGATAGGACGGGAAGTAGAGAATGATATGAGAAACAGTTGTATTTGGTTGACCTCTCTATGCTTTGCTAACTGCAAATAGAGTGTATCATAAATCAAGTGATGTGTATCTTCTAGAAAATATTCCTTAATGTGATTATACAGAGATCTGTCACATGTTGAGAGATATACCTACAATTGCAGAGGTACAACGGCAGCATTCTTTTGTAGAAGTGTTTCTTTTTTCCTGCAGAGCTTATCAACTTCGCTTCTGATCTTTCTTGCTATTCTACATGTAATCTTTCAGATGATGAGAGCCAGGAGAATGACTCCTCTGAGGATATGGAGTGTAAATTGCCATTGCAGTTGGCAATTGTCGGGCGGCCCAATGTTGGAAAGTCCACCTTGTTGAACACAATCTTGCAAGAAGATCGTGTTTTGGTTGGCCCTGAGGCTGGTTTGACTAGAGATTCCATTCGTGCTGAATTTGAGTACCAAGGAAGAACAATTTATTTGGTAAGTATCTGTAACTTTGACGCAAATATTGTCTGTCACTAGGTCAATTCAAGTTTGGCTAACATTTTTCTTTTGAAGAGTAATCTCATAGATGTAAAACCCATTAGCATGACCTTCTTCAGCTTCATTGTAACGAATGCACTCAAAGAGATCACATTAAAAAATTAATCTTTTTTTTTCATTCCTTAAATTTTTTAATCTTCTTCTTATTCCTTTTATTTTTCCTCCTCTTTTTTTTACAAAAAATATCATCCCTACCACCCTTTCTGCAAGTGCTATCAGTACGAACTGGAGTCATATCCTCTATATGACCAATTTTCATTCCTAGGCCCCTAGTGGGTAAGAGCCCTGAGATCATACTGAGCACCAGGTCCAGGTGTTTAAGTCTTGTTTCCAACAGTGGCTTGAAGCTTAATGTGAAGTGCGTTGATGCCAAACTCCTTGCATCTCTGAGAAGCATCTTGTGCAGCAAGCATAGATGCATACGGGGAAGATTCATCCCTATCGGCTTTGACCTTCATAGTTCATACAACCAGTAATACGAATTGTTTCGAGAAATAAGTCAGATGAATAAAAGTGTCATTGAATGACACAAAACAGTGTTGTCAAAGGCTCATTTAAGGCGCACTTAAGCCCTAAAGCTTAGAAAAGCTCAAGAAGGGTGTTTCGCTTAGCATAGCTTAAGTTGTGCTTAAGTGTAGGCAAGGCACTAAGACATATGCCTCATTGCCTTATGTATTAGCATGATCAGTTCTGATGTTGTGAGGGTATAATTGTCTCAGGTTGACACAGCAGGTTGGTTGGAAAGGACAAAACAGGACAAGGGCCCAGCATCTTTGAGTATTGTGCAATCAAGGAAGCACCTTATGAGAGCACATATAATTGCTTTGGTCCTCGATGCAGAAGAGGTTTGGTAATTGTGATTATCAATTTTTTTTGTTTTAGATTCATGAATTTGGCCCACTTTTTCCTGAGTTGAGGGTCTATTGGAAACAACCTCTCTATCCTCACAAGGTAGGGTTAAGGTCTGCGTACACACTACCCTCTCCAGACCCCACGGTGTGGGATGATACTGGGGTATGTTGTTGTTGTTGTAATTTGGCCCACTTAATGTATTTGCTGTGTGATAAACAATTAAATTGCAGTTCTAATAAACTGGCTTAGATGCACCCAAGTGTGTGACATATTAATCAGTGAATTGGGTGAAAACTATGGAGGTCAAGGTTCAAATCCCAATAGAGACAAAAAATGCTAGGTGATTTCTTTCTTCCTATATGCCTAAGCCTTGGTGCAAGTTACGGTACCTATGCTAATGGGAGATAGCAGGTACCCTGTGGAATAGTCAATGTGAGCACAAGCTGGCCCAGATATAACCATTATAAAAAATATTTAAACAAATAAAGTGGCCTAGATCTATAAGTATTTGCAACCCTTATGTTTCAGCAATGAAGGTTAGTCCATTTCATTGTCTTTGCTGATTCAGTGTGTGTTTGATTTAGTTTTAATGTGGAAAACATTACAGTGCTTTAGCTTTTACTAGAATTTCTGTGAACCATAATCTTCTTTTCTGTCTTCTTTCTGAGAACTGGACAACATTTTAACTTTGGTATCTCTTGCTTGAATAAGAATGACTGAAAGGGTTAGTGGAGAGCTGTTGGATCTGGTTTAAACACTGTATGAAGAAATGACTTGCATCAATGTTTCTATATCTAACATCCGCTTGGGGGCAACAACCTAGAACATTGGCTGAAAAGTGTAACCAACACCTGTAATATCAGAGATGTATCAATTGCGATGCAACATATAGCTCTATGCCTGCTAATGGACTGACAATTCAACGGGATTTGTGTAGTTGCTGCACTACCTGAGTCATGAATAATCTCCAAAAATTTTCCTTGTCTTTCCCCCTCCTTTAAAGCTCTTGTGGTATGAGTAATTTCTATTTCTGTGTTTCACACATTTTTTTTCTAACTGCCATACAACCGTTCTATATTTTTCCTTTATAATGATTAGATTGCAAAAGCTAGGCGGAGCATGAAGCATGTTGAAGTAGTTATAGCGAGGCGAGCAGTAGAGGAAGGACGTGGTCTGGTTGTGATTGTAAATAAGATGGATCTTCTTAGAGGGGAAGAAAATTCCAAATTGTACAAGCGCGTAATTGAAGCTGTACCTGCAGAAATTCAGACAGTTATACCACAGGTTTGTCAGTGTGGAAAACTATAATCTCTTGCTGCAATTATCCTACCGTTTATTTGAATGTTTCTCATGCATATACCTTTGGAGTAGCTTGTCCAAAAGAGAAGTTAACTGTAAAAATCATAACTAATCTTAAACTTAGTATTATTCTTTGAAGCATAAATGCAGGTGTACTCTTACTCACTAGAAAAGCTAGGAATTTCCCCAAGGGCGTTCAAATTTGAAAGAAGTGAAAAAAATTCCCAACAAAAGGTGTTCAATATGTGTTATATACCTCAACAACAACAACATAGTATAATCCCACATGTGTTATATACCTCTAAAATATAATATTTTACCTATATGCACAGTAAGGGTGGTCAATTGACCACCCTTATGGCCATGTGGCTTCGTCCCTGCTCTTATTGATCAAAGAGGATGCAATGCCTGTGAATATTGTGCATGCTAGGCAACCAAAAAGCATACAATTGTACTATTTATAATCATTAAAGACTAAATATCTCAATCTTTCATCTGAATGAACTTATCTTTGGGTAAGTGAAACTACTCAGTTATAATCAACTATGTCAACACCAGAAAAAAATTTCCTTACACCAGTCAGTTTCCTTTTCAAATCAAATGACACCAAAAAAAATGAGAACATGCAACAGGAAAAGAATGAAGTGAACATAGCAGGAAGGTTCTGAGATCTGAGCTCAATGTTGAAAAAAATAAGAATAGCTTGGGTGAGATGCAAATGTTTAAGTGAGGAGACATCAAGGCAAACAAACATATATGGTTTAGAATACAATCGGAAGAAACTAAGTCATCGGCAAATTTAGCGCAGTGCAGAATATCACTGATCATTGTTAGAACAGCAAGGCCTATAGAGGTGAGAAAATTATCAGAAAAAAGATTTCATAGAGGGCTTTACTTCTCTTTCTGAAGGATCTTCCTTGTGTAATAGATCAAATCACTTCCATTTCAACAAATTTTTAGGGCACTTGAATCATGATAATGATAGTAAGTTTTTAGAAAGAGATACTTATGTCAGCCTTGCCTATAACATAACATATAGTAACAGATCGGTGTATCCATGTAGTAATGTTCTAAGTTGCGCGGACTCTTCGATTTTGGTGCCGTCCCCGTCCCGATACGAGACCGGGACGGGAGCGGGATACGTCCCGGATTCGGTCAACTGACATCGGACACTTTGACCGGAGTCCATTGACAAACTTGGGAGAAAAATTGAGATTTTGATTTCTCAAATTCAAAAATAAAACAGATTTAGGAGAATGAAAGAATAATGTCCATCTTGGAGAATGAAAGATTGAATTCTACAATATTCATGTAAGTTTTTCACAGAATATCTCTCAAAATTTACAATATTTTTATAGCTCTATTTTTTATTAGCCGAATCCCCGCACCCATATCCGGATCCGTACCCCCGAATCTTAAAATTTAGATTTTGCCGAATCCGATACTTGGATCCGTCACCGTATCGGATACCCGCACCCGAGTCCGAGCAACTTAGGTAATGTTAAATGTTCCTTAATCAGTAAGACTGCAGCAATAGTTGGAGATCTTGAACACAACAAATAGAAATGAATAAGATATGCAAAACACAGACATAACACTAACCTGGCAGCATGCTCCATTCCGTAATATAAGTGAATTCATGACATTTGTATATCCCTAATATTTTTTTTAATTTTTTTTTTAGAAGGATATCGCTTCTATGGTAAGTCACTGAGTGTCTCAAGACATTTAGGAATGGGAGATTTCTTGTGATTGCATAAATAGACTATGTAAGGAAACATGTGTGGACAAGTAATCACGGGATTAACCTTTGGTAGTTCCTTCTCTTTCTTTCTTAAAAAGAAGTGAAGCAGAATCGGAATTTACTATACTTAGTTGGGTATTACCACTTGATATATGAGTCTGCTATTCAAGGACAACTTCATTTTCTCCTTGAACAAAAATTCTTATTTAGAGAACAAATTTTATGCACTGATAACAATGTAGTTACTCTAGCTGATAGTTGGGACATATGATTTTGTACTGTATGTCTTATGTTTCCTTTTCCTATCTTTTGATGCATGTTATCACTTTAAAAATTGGTAGATGACCTTCGGGAGAATTGCTTGTATAATTTCCGTTGTAGAATTTGATTCATCATTAAGGCAATTTATTTGCAGGTCACAGGAATACCTGTTGTATTTGTTTCAGCACTAGAAGGAAAGGGTCGGATAGCTGTCATGCGTCAGGTTGTTGAAACATATGAAAAATGGTGTTTGAGATTGCCAACAGCTCGTCTTAACCGTTGGCTACGCAAGGTATACATTTTCCCTAAATGTGCCACATCAGGCCAAGTTATATTTGTTTGGGTAAATAAATGTTGATTGACAATGTGTGGCAGGTCATGAGCAGACATTCTTGGAAAGACCAGGCGGCTCAACCCAAGATCAAGTATTTCACTCAGGTGAAAGCTAGACCACCAACTTTTATTGCATTTATGAGCGGAAAAACCCAGCTCTCAGAGACAGATTTGAGGTTCCTAACTAGATCTTTGAAGGAAGACTTTGACTTGGGTGGGATACCAGTCCGGATATTGCAACGAACTGTTGAAAGAAATGGTAGGACTAAAACCAGCAGCAAGAATGAGCAATCAACTAATAGAGCGGTGGAAAGGGTGGTCTCTGACAAAAGAACCATCCTTGCTGTAGAAAACAACAGCACCACTTGAATTATCCAAGCTTTAGCTTATCAATGATCATAACTTAATTTGGAAGAAGATAGAAATAGAGTGTTTTTGGTCTTTGCGAAGGCAGGTATCCATCTATTTGAGTTACGTTCCTGGCATTTTTAATTCCGTCTTCTGCTGTCTCAATTCTTTCTCTTCATTTTATCCTATCATAGATGATAACTGCCTTTATTTTATGCTTATGTAAATATGTCTAGGAAGTGAAATTTTCTTTTTATTTGAAGAAGGGAATATGTAAACATGTAGTTTAAGTGTGTTTCTCTACTTCGTCCATATTTTAACGAAATAGCTGTTATGTTGCACGCACATCAAAATGAGGTAAGACAGATCATGACATTTTGCTGATTCTCAGTTTTTTTGGTCAATCCTGAAATAAGGATACAAGTTTTTCCAATTCCATTGACCTGCCATATTAATCTACTAGCTTGTCAAACGTAGTTCCAGATAATATATATATATATATATATATATATATATATATATATATATATATATATATATATATATATATATACATATACATTCTTAAGTGCTGCTACTAAAACTTCATAATTTGTGTGCTTGATCTTAAAGAATGCTTCTGCTAGTGTTAAAGCACCATTCTGGTGCGGCAACATTAACTGGACCAAACTGGAAAACTTTGGAGTAAATTTCCTGGATAAGTAAATGTTGTTTTACCAATAATAACAGAACAGCCCCAAGCAAAGTGCTGAATTTACAAATATCATAGACTACATCTTCGTTCAACTATGTTTCGATTCAATGAAGTCCATGAGACTAATTGAATTATATACATTATGCATTTTACACCAAAATGCATTCAATGAAGTCCATGACATGTACAGTTTACGCATTCAATAAAACATCAATTGTCATTTCTCTCTATATGCTCCACAGAATACCAGAAGGAACTACATTTCGCAGATTGGAGAAACGTCTAAACATAGAATCCACTTAACCATGCCCGACATCTTTGTTCCGCCTCGAGGAATTTGTGCTCCCAACTCTAGAGCTCAGTATACTTAGAGAAAGAGCAAATGAATTGGTTGGAATATAACTAGCTACAGCCATAGCCACCATCAGCGTCCCTCAATGTCCCTTGGTCTCTCCTGAGTTATACAGACAGAAATATTGTCTTTACTTAGCATATCTTTGCATACATAATCAAAGCATACAATAAACATTTTACAGTAAAAACATATTTGTTCGTGAAATCATGAATTATATATACATCTAAGTTCTAACGTATGGCTTCTTGCTTACCACATCAAAATCAGGAGCAGCAACTTCTTTCCTAGAAGGATAGAGCACATAATGTTGCACAATGAAGAGAATGTCAAAGAATATCGACACCTGCAACATTCATTTCATCAAAACCACATAATTGTTTGTGCATTACATTAACTTCTCCATCCGTTTTAAAAAGATTGTCTTAGTATGACTTGTCACAAACTTTAATAAGAAAGAAAAAACTTTTGAGATATGCATTTGTGGCAATAAATGTTTCTTATTAAGGAAATATTGAAAGATGCAATTTTTTTTTGAAACGGACTAATAAGGAAATAGTGCCAATCTATTTGAAACAAATGAAGCAGTAATTAGGCTCAAGAATCAGATACAAAGAGAATCTGAAGAGAAGTGTAGTAAATAAATAGATGGGATGTTAAGGAATATTTCTTACCAATGACAATAAGGTTTTGCCAATGTTTCCATAAAAATTCACCCAAGAATCTGTACAAAAATATTTCTATATTAGGCACATATACAGAATCTCATAGAATTTTTTAACTAGGTAAACAGAAATAACAAAATATGTTAGTCGAACTCTATATAATTGAAATGCTGAAACTCACGCTGATCTATGGATTGCACTGCCATCTGTCCGTAAGTTGTTAAACCTCCAAACAAATCCAGCAAAATGTTGCCAATACTAAATCCAATTGTGCTCTTTCGCCGAAAATTCATAACAGCCTATAGATTTTTCAAAGCCAATAACTTTAATTCAGGAAGCATCAAAAGGAAACAAATAGTATAAACATATGGCAAAATCTTGTAATTTGAATAGAAGAGAACAATCACAAGCAATTCATATAGTAGTCAGAGTTTTTTCCCTTCAAACAACAACAACAACAACCCAGTGAGTTCCCATAACTGGGGGTCTGGGGAGGGCAGAGTGTACGCAGACCTTACCCCTACCCTGAAGAGTAGAGAGTCTGTTTCCGAAAGACCCTCGGCTCAAGAAGACGAAAAGAGACAATATATCAGCACTATCAATAGAACCATAGGAATAATAGCAGCATCATAAGAACTAGAAAATAGATGAAAAATAATAACAAAAACCAGCGAATAAGGCCCGGTACTATGAAAAACGGAAGAATAGCGTGGGTTTTTTCCCTTCAAACAGAGCAACAATTACCTGGGGAATGTACTTAATTACTGTCATAACAACCTGCAATGTGCTGCAATTAAGATATAGAAGTGTGAGATTCTATTATTATAGTGGTTAAATGGCTAAAGTACTATTACTTTAACTTGACCAATTTTTTTTAATTGTTATGAAAATTTTTAAACATGAAGAAAAGGGTGTTAAGTACAACTAATTATGGATTTAAATGAAAATATGGCTTACTTAAAGCAGGACACTAGCCATAGCCAAGAATGTTTAGGGAAAGCCACAAATACACAAACTGCAACACTTAACCAAGCAATAGTGACAATTGCTATAGCAGTTTTTGAGACCTTCTGATTTCCACGCTGAAAAATAAAAATAAAAATAAAAATATATTTATTAGAACCAAAGTCATAAACTCACATTAATTTCAGTATGCACATAGTAATATTTTTGAGCTGAAAAGAGTAAAAAGAGAATGGTATACTTACATCATAAATAGCAATCTGAAATAAAGTAAATGCTGTTAAAGCAACAGCATGAGTAGAGAAAGCCACATCATTAGCAGCTACAGGTATCATCTGAAATTAAACAATGAAGGCACATTTAGTCATTAACTTCACTATAAAACATAGTCATTTTATTCCATCAAATATTAACTATTTTTTAATCCTTATGGTATTTGGTTAAACATGTATACTAAGCCTTCTATTAATTAATCAAATTCTGCGCTTCAACTTATACTAGGAATCTTCATAAAATTAGTGAATTATTAATTTTTCAACTCTTTAATTACAAATGTATTTTGTAAAGATCTGTATTTTACTCCATAGAATTAGTCCAAATTAACGAGTTCCCAAATTCCAACATAAAGGGACAAAACAAATATTTTTTATTTAATTGAAGATCTAATGTGCTTAACCAAATATAACATGGGCAAATTCAATGCTTATAAATTCAGAGACGGATTCAGAATTTAAACTCTATGGGTTCATCTTTTAAGGTTTTTGGTATTGAACCCATTATATTTTTAAAGTTATGAGTTCATATCTACTATTTTTGTATTTTTAATGAATTTTACATATAAATTTGTACTTTATATTAAAAGTTATGGGTTCAGTTTAACTCGTCACTAATACACCACATACGCCCCCTGTTTATAACCGCCTAAACATGAATGAATTATATAACTCCTAATATACAATTGATGCAAGAAGGGTAGTCTTAAAACAATAATAAAATTGTCTCCATGTAACGTATAAGTCACGAGTTCGAGCTGTGAAAATGAACATTAATGCATCATTATGATAGATTGTCTACGTCACGTCGTGTCAGCACTATTCACACAATTCAATAGGAAAAAACATTAGGAGAAAGGATTTGAATGTGGTGTTATAAACCTCGTTAGAGCCATATCGACGATGGTATTGCCTCTGAACGGCAGAACTAAAGAACATGGAAACATTGTAGATGAGATACGACGAGTGCTTCGTCAAATTCAACACCACGAAATCAAAATTCAACCCCACCACACTGTTTTTCATTCAAAAAGATTCACGTAAGAAAATAATTATTAAACAAAGAAAAGAACTAGTAGTAGTGAAAAAAGAAATAAATTATGCAGAGAAGAAGTACAAACCTTTTCCTACGGAAATTCAGGACGACTTGAGGATAAAAGCTAATAGACCATAAAACAAACGCAATCCAACCAAAAACATTGTACAACACTTCCAACGAAACTGAATTCCACGACCCCATCAAAATCAACCTCTTTCTTGACTATAGATTCCTTTGTAACTTCAAAAATACAGGACAATGTAAACTATATTCGTATCAAATACTTATCGCTATTTATAGAAAATAAGCCAAAAAAGATGGGCTGCTTATTTTGTGTGCGAATCCCAATGACTGAAGTTTCGGTTGCAGACTGACGAATTAAATTTACCAAAAATATTACATCTATGTAATGAATGTGCCCCATATTGTGACCGTATTCATGTTACTTTCTCCCGTGATCCATATTTACGTAATCATAAATAAACGTCTATATATATTCAGTAGGAATATAATTCTTTTACCTGCTATGTTCAATATAAATTGATAAGCTGAAAAATAGGGTGAATATTTGGAATTGCTCAAATTGCACAATTCTTTCGGATGTATCAGAAGGGAAAGCCAGCTTAAATAAGTAGTCTAAATTTCTAACCATATATGTAGATATAACTCAAGCTCCTTTAGTCTTTAAATAAATAAATTGAAATTTTGTATTCCAATTCTGAACTGGAAGTGAAATTTTAAGTTATTGACAGGGTGGTTACGGAACCGAATCTCTCATTGTACACGTTTCAAATCTACATCCACAATTGGACTCTTTTCTTTTATTTCGTCGACAATTTGATTAAAATTTTGTAAAAATTATATCAAACTATTACTTGATATAATATTATCAAGTATTTATAAAGTAATATAGTTTTATAAAAAAAATACACAATTAATATTAAACGTTTCATTTATATTGGATTAAACAAATATGATTCAAGAAAAATATTAGATTATTTCTTTTCATCTGTCCGAGTCTTGGTGAACAAAGTTACCTTGGTCCCTACGCCTGTGGGAGGTAATATATAAAATGTGAAATTAACCGTGGACCATGATATGTAAAAACTGACTCGTAAAACCACGGTTATAAAAAAATAAATAAGGTTAAAGAAAATAAAGTAAATCTAACTGCACTTTGTCATTCAATTTATTATTGCCCTTTGGACATTTGCAAATTTTAGTATAAAAATAGTACGGTATAGCCAGTTTTTGGACCGGTCATTCAAAAATAGCTAGCATTTACGAAGTCAATGAAAAATAGCCACTTTTGCTGCAACAAAGACCGGTCCAACATAATATATTGGAGTTCGATGCACCTGTGTATGAACTCTAACATATTATGCTGGACCGGTATACCTTGCTGACTCCAGTATATTATACTGGACAATTATACTTGCTGGAACTTCAGTATATTATGCTGGAGTTCTAGTGTACTTATGCTGGAACTCCATCATATTATGCTGGAGTTCCAACATACTTATCCTGGAACTCCAGTATAATATACTGGCGTATTTTTCGGGTTTTGAACAGTGTTTCGCTCAGATTTATCTTTACATGAAAAGTGGCTAAATTTCGATTACTTTTGAAACTGAGCTATTTTTGAACGACCCATTGTAAATCTGGCTATTTTTGAATTTCTCCCAATTTTGGTGTGATAAAAGTGTCAAACCCAAAATGTGAAAATGACTACTAAATTTGGGCCCTAGAGAAAGAATATGGGCCTAAATGTTTAAATGAGGCCTGGTTCCGGTAGGAATCAACTGGGCCTAGCCCAAACCAGAAAGCTCCTCGGCCGAGAAGCAGCACCAAATTCAGCATTCAGCTGCACCGATCAACTCTGCGTAGCTTCACCTCAGCTCAGAGCTATGGCGGCTGAAATCGTGAGAAGAAGTCTTAAAGCTACAAAATTTACCTTCCTTAAAACCCTAACCGCTTCTCAAACCCGTATTTTCAGTAACTTAGCAACTTCAGCACAACCCGAATCATCAGATGACCCATCTTCTTCCTCCTTCACTTTTTACGGTGGAGATCCAAATTCTTCAACAACCAATGATAATATTATCATAAAGGGTCCAAAAAAGACTTCACCTTTATCATCACAAGATTCAGCATCTGTGTCTATGCCTATGTCATTCATGACTGGATCAATTGTGGGGAAGAGGTTTTACAAGAAAGTGACAACTAGAGAAGCTGATGATGGAATTGGTTGGAGTGTTATGCTTGATTATCGTACCCTTAAAACCCCTTCTAAGCGTCCACTCAAATGCCCAACTTTAGCTCTTGCTAAAGCTATTGCTGCTGAATGGGAATACCAGGTGCTCATTTTAGTTCATTAGCATATTTAGGATTAAGAGAAGTAATTAATAAAATTCTTTCTGTAGATTCCCTTTTTTCTGTGGGATGGTTGTTTGGTTATTCATGTGTTTTGTACCATCTACCCATTTTCTGACATATGCAATTTGGTTCATTAGTTGGATAAGTTATATGCAATGTCAGTGTAAAGAAATTTTTGTCCCATCTACCTATTGGAGCACGTAACCTGTCTTATTTTCAAGATTAAAAATCCTATATCTAAAGAAAGTTTAGCTTTAGATATCCTTTAGGTGACTTGATAGTATAAAAATTCATGGTGTATATATAACTTAACTGGAAGTAATTGGGAAATTCCTTTTTTTTGGTGGGGTTGATTGTTTTGTTATTCATGTGTTTTTGTGTGTGTATACATTGATACCATTTATGTTATTTCAATGAAAATTTGATACTTCCATTTAACTTGATGTTTAAGTTGTGTGTTTTTGTCACCCTAGTCCTGAAGTGTCTTTTAATTGTAGGAAGCAGATGGGATCAGACCCTTTACTATGCCACTGATGAAACTTTCATGTACTGCACTAGAAAGAGTTCCACTGACGCGGCAAAAGATTATTGATCATTTGATGAAGAAATTCCCTCAAGATTTAGTATTCTGTCGTGCTCCTGGGGATAATGATCTGACAAGTGGAGTTCGCGGTACGTTATCTTGCAAGTTGCAAAGTATAAATTTTCATTGTTTTCAGAATCTGGTTTTGATATTTTGCTTTTCGCTGTTCCAAACATATGTCTTTACTCTTTACGATCAAACTTAGGTCTGATCCTTTATTTGTCTGGTCAAATTCTGATGATCAAAATTTTGTTTCTATAATGTGGCAAAAAGTAGAGGTCTGATATAATTTTAAAATGTTCGTTGCTTCCCAGCTTTCCTATTTGTATGTCTAGATCTCACCCACCATCAGTTTTGGTCTTTGCCGAGGACATACCATACTGCTGTTAGCTAGCTTACTTTGAGTTTGGGAGGAGGGAGCGTTTCTTTTTCTCTGTGTGAATTTTTCTGATTGTGCTACTAATTGACTAAGAGTGGCATCTAGACAAGGTTCTCTGTCTGCCTATCTTCGTCAAGAAACATCTCGGACTTCATGCTTCTTGAGATTAAATGGTCAATAGTTTATTTATTTTTTCCCATCAAGGATTTCACATTTGATATTGCAAAGTATCTTACGAGCATTTCGTGAAAACACAATTCTGCTGCCCCATACTAGATTTATTTCAAATTTTGGAGGACATGATCGTACCTGTCTATTCTAGTTTCTTCTCATATTTTAGTATCCAGTGAAGTCTCTTTTTGAATTCTTCCTGGGACGATCTAAAACAAACTACTGTAGTATTCAGTGGAGCATATTACAAATTCAAGTGATACTAGGATTTTGTAACATTGTTAGGTCCTTCTTAAGGGATAAGCTTAATGTTCAAAGTTCCATCTATTTGGCTAGACTGTAAAGCACCTACAGATAATTACTTCTTGCACTGTGTATTATCACAAGATCGAGAAGAATTGACTCCAGATTCTGAGCATAAATATGATCCACTCTTCTAGTATGCTTACCAGCAGGCCTGCAGTTCTCTGATTGTTTTGGCAATTCATTTGGGTTTCATAATATTAGTACTTTTCACATATTAATCTGACAATTTGAAATTCACAGAGCGTCAAGTGGAGAAAATCGATCCTCTTCTTAAGTGGGTAGAGTCAGAATTTGGCTTCAAGCCAGCCGTATATACCAGTTTTTTTGGTGGCAAGCAAGCTGATGGTCTGGTTAGTGCCATTGAAAGCCTTCTCAAGAAAATGGATGATTGTGAATTAGCAACAATTGATGCAATTGCTTCAGCTGCACATTCGCTTGTCATTGCACTTGGACTTTTCCGTGGTAGATTGGGAATTGAAGAGGCTATTGAGTTGATTAGGCTCGAGGAAGATTTGCAGGTTTGTAATACAGTCAATTTTCCTTCATTATATTTTCTAGGACTCGTGTATCCTAAAATACATTAACCGCCAGGACTGTGATCCATCATTTACCCAGAGTTGTTCCTCAAGTTTAAGTGCTGACTTTTCTTTGGCTTCTTCCAGGTTGACAGTTGGGGTCTCGTTGAAGGCGGCCATGATGTTGATATTGCAGATTTAAAAGTTCAGATTGCTTCAGCTGTGGTGTTTCTTGGACTTACGAGGAGGGTATAAATATGGTACTCATTTTGTGAGTTTTACCTTATCGTGTCTCTTTAGTACATTACCTCAGTACCAATAGCATTTCCTATAAACTCAAAAAGTTGGAAGTGGCCAATGAGGTGAAATCAATACGTGAGTGAGTTGTATCAACCTGCTGGTTTTACAAGAACTAAAGGTGGCCTGCTGGAAATTACCAGATTTTAATGAATAATGAGCCTACTCTGAAATCATATACTCTTCTTTGAACTTGGACTACCCTTCAATTTCGAGAAGCAGGATTTAGCCTGCAAGTCCCATTCTTTTTTTAAACTGTTTTTCGAGGGGATGGGATTAGCCAAATGCCTATTATATTGTCATGAAGGTTGGAGTAGCTGGTACTTGTAGGGATATTAAACGCTTTTACAACTTTCTTATATTTTGACAAACATATTTGAAATCCATAATGTGCTCCTCATTTAACGATTTTGAAGCAACCAACTGTAAAAGGTCGATCAGATTACTGTTGCTGTTATAGCTGTAACTTCTTGTTAGATGCTAGAAGTTAACAATCAGAGACGAATGCCTTGATCTTCATATTGGTTCTTAATTTATGAATAAACTGAAGTGAAGCCATGTCATTTAGGAAGTTACTATAGTTTTGTGGAAATCATGAAATTTGATAGTATATGATGTATGCTGTTAATAACGAGAGCAAAATTCTACGAATTCTGTACAATGGGTTTTTACATCTCTTTTATAACCTATCTAAAAAAACATAGTTAAAAGAGCGCGTTGGTTCCACTGGTTGACCAATATATTTCTTGCTCATTTTGGCTGCATTTTGAGAAACTTGACAACAGAACGCCCTGTTTGCAAATTTAAAGGCTAAGAAATAGGACCTCCGATTCACTGCATGAAATAGAACAAATTGATGAACATAATGGATCTTAATTTTGTAATGCAGCTAAAAGAGAAAGCTCTAAATTAGCATGCTTTTAGATCTAAGACTCTAATCATTTGATACAACTTTAGTCCATATCACTGTTTTTATTTTCTTCTTGAATTTGATAGACTCATCAAATTTAAGGAATATTTGCTTGAAGCTGGCCAAAAGAAGAAAAATGTTAGGTATTTAAGTGGAGAAGGGTTAAGATGTGGGCTTATTATCTGAGGAGTTTTGAACCGTGCACCACCAGCCTACGCGAATTTCTTGACTATCCGGAAAAAAGAAGAAGAGAACTTTTACCTGCAAATTCAGGGGCTCAACGCTCTTCTCGGCAGCACTGTATGCAGAGAGGCGGCTGCTTTGTGATATCACAATAACAACAGGCTATGTCGCAGTTGTTGTTGCAACCTATTCGAAAGAAAAGTGTAGCAAGATTGTTAGTTCATCTCCTGATTATATGCAGATAAAAACTATGTTTTGCCCAGACTCTTCAAAAATACAGCGGGGTGTCTCGAATCCGAGCGCTGCAGCAATTTTTGAAGAGTTCGAGCAACATAGGACAGATGTTATACTGAAGCGGAAAGGGGTAAAAGAAATGGATTGTTTTAGGTAACCTGTTACTGTGATGTATTGAGATGATTCCACAGTTTTAGGATTTATGAGAAATGGAAGGCGAGTGCTTATTCCAAGTTTACTCATATTCTGAATGATCACCATAGACACCAGAAAGCTAGCTACTATCGACAACTTCATTCTTTGTCTTCTTGTTTCACGGTTTCACCAAAACATAGCATCTGCTTATTAGTTTTTGCTTGGTTTTTTTTTTCTCATTACAGCTAGGTGGGGGTTATATAGGAGTAGTATCTCTATATTAATATTCTAGTTTAGGAGTTTGAGCAAACCTCGTGAAGATAAAAACTATATCGTTAATGGTCATCTGAATATTGTGCAAATTTAAGAATTACCTTGTACTAGTTTTGAATATTCCATCGAATTTATAATCTAATCGTCACACTTAACACATGAGGAACTATATATTATCAGATCCAACGCATTAAGTGCCACCACAATGGGTGCGGTAGCAGTTCAATTGAGAATTTGACAATTACTTGGCGGCACGCCCAAGTGTCTTTTTAATGTTAACAATTTATATAGTTTATTGCATAGAAAATTAAATTGCTCTAATTCCATCACCAACTCAAGTTGGAAATTTGAGTCGTATAGTAGTACGTAAAATAAATGAGAAGACAATTGTCATAATTGTGAGTCAAGTAAAAAAAGAAGAAATAAAAAGGTCATAAACTTCATATTACATCACATGAGTGTTGAATTCCATTTTATTATTATTATTATTATTATTATTATTATTATTATTATTATTTCCGTCACCACTCTATCCACACTGAAAAGTTGTAGGAATAATAAGGACCATCAAGAGTTTTAGCAGGCTGAATAAAATCTCTGTACTTTTAACAAGAGATCTCGAGTTCGAGTCTTATAAATATAATTTTTTGTAAGAGAACGACAAATATTAGATATATTTGTGCCATTGTTGATTTTGTGATCCCGATAACATATGTTTTAGGAAAATAATTCGAAAGTCGGATTTTAAAGCGCGCTAGCCAGAATTTCAACAAGTTATGGTAACTGTTAGGATTTGTGCAAAATGCTGACGGTCACTAGAATGTTCAGCCACAATGCTGGAAAAAAAAAATCTGGTGTTCCTTAGGATTTTGCCATGAATCCTTATAGAACAACAGTATTTTAGCATTTTTGCCAGAAGCTATTTTCCGAAGATTTTTTTCACTAACATGATCAAAAATCAAATGGTGGTCCTGAAAAGGTCCATATATACATAATTTTAGAAATTTTGTGAATTTTTTCCCTTTGATGGGCGTTAATCAGGACTCCAATGTCAGGACAGTAACAGTGCCGACTACCAGTTTCCAGCCCTATACTGAAAAATAACTGTTGTAAATATTAAATATAGGAATATTCTTTTTGTAATAGTCTAAAAAAGTAATACATATAAATTGAAACGAAGGGAGTAAAACCAGTAGTCAGCCTGATTTTTTATGACAGTGTTGTCCAAGCCAACTTGAGCATACCTCGACTATTCCATAACTCCACCCACCAAGGTTTGGGCAGAGGAGAAGAAATCACCTAGTTACAATCTATAGTTCGTTTTTAACAATGGTGGTGTCCGGACCAGCTTGTGCACAACTCAAATATTCCAACGAGAAAAGGAAACAAGTTACCTTCCATCAGCACAAATTCCGAGTAACTCTACCTGCTAAGGCTTAGACAGATAGGAACACACCAAGTTACAATCTTTATTAACTATAGCTATCTTCAACTTCATATTTGAGCCGAATACAACACGTCAATAGAAAGTAAAGGCAAACAAGAAAGAGCCTAGATCTGAAGACAAAAAAGTTCAAAGGAACAAAGAATCAAAGAAATATCGGAAAAGGGCCAAATACTCCCCTATACTTTACGATAAGGTCTATATATAACCTTTGTTAAAAGTTTGGCTCATCACCAACCTTGCCGTTATACTATTGGCCTGGATATCCCCTCTATTTTAAACGGTTGCCACAGTGGATAAGTTATCCACTCAAAATATGACATGTGGAAATTAATATACACATAATCATTTTATTTTAATGCCCAACCTACCCATTAACCCTACCCGTTAGCCGACCCGTAAAACATTACCCCTCTCTTATTTAATGTCATTTTGTCCGCTTGGGTAAAAACAATTGTCACGACCCATTTTCTGAACAAGCCAGCACCGGCACCCAATCACTAAACATGACCGAGCGAACTATCTGCGCTTATCAAATCTATTATAATTTCAAATTTTATATGCCACAAGGCACTACTGTAACCAAATACTTTTAAATAATTTAAATATCTAAAATAAGCCAACTTCAAAACTTTATTCGTAGTAACCAATAAAATACCTTTAAGTTATTATCGAAAACATCTGAATCTTAACCCACCGTCTATGTCTATGAAGCCTCTACTGATAAACTGATGCACTGCTCAGGACATGAGATTTCCTGGCAGTTCTTTAAGTAAACAAAGAAATAACTAAATAAAGATGACTCTAAGGAATACTCCAGGAACAAAAGCGGAGCTCACCAATAGCATTGGAAGGGAGGGAAGTCCTAAACTGTAGCCTGCTCGCCTGCAAAACCGGTTCCTACGTTGTACCGCAGACCAACGTAGGTTCCCAAAAGAGAACGTCAGTACCATCCATTGTACTCAATGAGTCTCAACAACAGGGGACAAAACTATAATAACATATACATTACGAGCAAAGATTCTAAATGCATATAAGGCATAAAGCTTATAAGAACAACTCTAAAATAATTGCATAATAGCAGTTTAGGAATATTCTAAAAGAAATTCTTTTCTTTTTCTTTCTTATAAACAAAATACTTTACTTTTTACTTTGGGAGTTCCAACTATCCTGACTTAATTCTGTCTCAGTCACCGTGTGATCGGTATGAGTTCAATCCCAACCTGATTGAATAGGCCCAATCCACGAGGTGCCACTCGCTTCATGGTTCTCAACGCTCATGTATCATACCTTAGCATGGCTAAGTAAATTCTCAGCAACGAGACCCTCGGCTCGTGTGCTCCCTACTTTGGCACAAGTAGTTTCAAGAAGTCAGCGCCCTAGTCAGGACCCTCGGCCTGGACGATAACCCTTTCTCAGAATAAAGGATACTCCCAAAAATCTTTTCTTTCTAAAACTTCTTCTTGTGACTTTTCAAGTCTAAATCTTTTCTTTATAGAACATCATGTACATGCTCATGCTGGTATCCTTAAATGTAAAGCATGACATAAGAATGGAATAAATATGTAAAAGTACTTCTAAGGATTCTTGCTCCTTCATAAATTTTTAACACGAAAATAACATATAAGAATAACACAAAAATCTGAAAATTTATGCACATATATCATAATAAATCATCTAAACTTTTGCTAGAACAACTCTAAGTTAATAGGTACTCACTCACTCCAATTAAGTAAATATAAACTCTTTTAAGCAATTCATCAAACACCTTGTATGCGAGCTTTTGTGAGTTAAACCACTTTAGTAAAGGGTTATATCAACGCACCTCAATACTCCTTGAGCCAATACGTAGACCCCAAACCAATTTTACCCGTCAAACAATTGATTCTACAATAACCAGTGAATTTTAATTAATTTTAAAGTTTCACACCTAAACATGGGATTTACTGTTGATATAGAGAAAGAAGGGAATTAACTATTCAATTCTTAAATATTACTATTGTAGGGTAATTGATGTCACACCTCCTTTTTACCTGCGCCCGCGTAAAGGGGTGAAGGAGTTTTATCCAATTAAAGGACAATCGAAACGGGATTTATTTATTTATTTCAGAGTCGCCACTTGGGAGATTTATGGTGTCCCAAGTCACCGATTGAATCCCGAATCAAGGAAAGGATTGACTCTATATTACATTCCGCGAACCAGAAATCCGGGTAAGGAATTCTGTTAACCCGGGAGAAGGTGTTAGGCATTCCCGAGTTCCGTGGTTCTAGCACGGTCGTGAAATACATCTCAAACCACGTCACATCAATGCACACGTGGTTATTGACACATTTCAACTCTGTTGAGATTTGGATTTGGGTCACATAAATGCGCACCCGAGTTTAAGAAAGTAAATTATTAAAGGCGCGCCTAAAGAGACTAACGCATTATTATTTTGGGGAAGGCCGTAAAATTCACTAAAACGGCCCGTCCCGAATTCTAAATGTTTTATTTTTCCCATTTATTGAGGGCCCCGCAAAGTTGCATTTTTTATTTGGCGAGGCTCATCTCATTTTTATTCAAGGATATCCTAAAGCGACTATGATTTTCTATTTATTTGTCTCTTAAGAATAAAGAAAAATCCTAATCAACTAGCATTAAAAGTTCGGGCTTCAAGTTCAAGTCCGGGTCCCAACAAAAGGAAACACCTTCTAGTTTGAACCCGCTACCTAACTTAAGATCCGCCGCCTGCCGTTGTAAATATTAACAAACCGGCTACCATTTCGATACAGTTCAACTTTAGCTTTATTATATGAATTGGACTATTGGAATTAACTATGTGGAATACAAAGCCATTTTTTTGAGCTCTTTTTACGATTTGTTGAAAAATGCATCAATGCTTAAAAACTGACATCAAGCTAACATTAATCACTAACATTTGAGAACTAACATTAGTTACTAACATTATTTACATTGCTATTTAAAATGATGTTATTTACTCAAGTGAACTCACGATTTCAGAATTAGACCTATTAAACCAACATGCTGATTTCCATACTATTTGAACCTGTTTTGTGACATAAACTATTTGAAACTATTTCACGACTACTAAAAAAAGAATTAAATACAGTATATCTCATAACTAGTAATCACCACCTAAGATTAATTACAATTGATATTCCATGTTTGTGGAAATAGATTCAATCAGTCCAGTTTATGCATTTTAAAGTCATTCCAATACATACTATGAAATATCAAGTGACCTACTGCTTATACATCAAATTAAACACAAAGAAACAGGGGAAACTCAAAAATCCATTCCAACAACTCTTTACTTCCTTTCCATTAAATTTGAGAGCTTTAGAACGTGTACCTGGATAATGGAAATACAAGAAGATGAAGGAGCAGTCAGCAACAGTAATAACACATCAACGCAGTGACAGAACAACCCAGTAATAGATAAAAAAGAAGGAGGAACCAGCATAGTTTCAGCAACACCCAATGAAAACAACAACAGTACTAGTTCTGATATTCAGCAGTAAACGAAAAGACCTTACTTTTCAGTTTCTTAGCTCTCATACACTGAACCTTTTAGGATTAAAAACCAGCCTGTTTTTACTTTCAAATTGCTGAACTTTTAAATGTTAAAAATCCAACCTAGACTCTCTGGAAAAAAAAACTGAAAGAGAACTGATTTTTCTCCTTCCAGCCCCCAGCCCAAATCTGTCTTAAATGACTCTATTTATAACCCAAAAACAGGCCTGCTATTTCTGCCTTGAAACCATCAGATTCTAACTGCCCATCCCCCTTTGAATCGCATTACTTAATGTCTTCTTGTTTGAAGTTATTTTGTTCCCCACACTTGCATGCCTTGTTCCCCACATTTGCATGCCTTGTTCCCCATTAACAAATGTCTTGTCCCCCACCATGTATTAAACAATGCCTTATTTTACTATTATTAGTGCTTAGTGGACAGAGCACTCAAATTAATCATTTTTTGAAACTTTAAATCCCAAAATACCCCTAAAACTACTGAAATTACCATTCTACCCCATCAGCTATATCCAATCCTCCTAATCAATTAACCAAACTATAGCAGCTATAACCAATCTTAAGTGAGAAATCCTAACAAAGACTAATTAAACACATGACACTAACTCCCAATCAACAATATTAGGACAATTCAACAAGGCCAGATTCATATCAGAACAAACTTAACAGAAGAAACAAGTATATCCAAATCACTAAACACAATCATCAATTGAACTCAAAATAGTAAGAAAGTCGTCAAAACGCATACACATATAATTTCAACGAATATGCAATAGGATACTTCACGCGCAAACTTTATCAAAATGAACCCACATTAAAACGAAACCACAAATAGGTCCGTGAATAGCATAGATTCGAGGTAAGAGATATGACCTTTACTACTGCACTTTCTTGCTCCGTTACGCACAGTGAAAACGAAACTCCAAAGAAAAAGCAAAAAATCCGTGAACGAGCTATGGCTGACCTTTATGCTAATGATCCGACGTCAAACAATGCTGAACTTTCGATGAAACACAGCTTCGTTCACAACACTGTTTCGATGCTTGACTAACAAACACGGACTCGGACGGAACCTCGACGCACTGCCTCAACGTACGACCTCGGATGGTTGGTCTCGTTTTGGACTGGAGGGTGGCTATGGAGAAGGTGAGGCGGGCTGTTTCAGGTGGTCGACGAGCTGATAGAGTCGAAGGTGGTCGTTAGTAGTGGGGCTAGCGTGAAGGGAGGTAGTCGTTTGGAGAAGCTGGTGGTGGCTGCTGGACGTGGTCGTGGTGGGCGTGAGGCGGACTGTCGACGAGTGATGGAGTCGCCGGTGGTTGTTGGACGTTGATGGAGAAGGCTGGCCAGTGGTCAGCAGTGCAGCGACGGGCGGACTGGCTGGAGCTCGCGACTAGAGGGTCGTTGGGCTGTAGGTTGTCGACGGATTGATGGAGTCGACGGTGGTCGTTGGTTCGAAGAAGAAGAAGGAGGGCAGCCATGGATGTCAAAGGAGAAGGAGGGGTCGTTTGGAGAAGATGAAGAGAAGAGGGGGCGGGTGGTTTAGGGTTTTTTTTGTTAGGGGTTTGGAAATGAAAATGAAAAATGGAGAAAAGGGGGGGTGGTCGTTTGGGCTATGGGGGCAGACCGGGTCGGGGATGGGGTTTGGGCTGGGTATCTGGGCTGTCTTGGACGGGTTTCAATTTCAAGGGGAAGAAAATTGTTTGGGATGATGGACTTTAAATTGATTTGGCCCAAATATGACTTAACACTCTTTTATTTTGCTTTTCTTTTCTGAAACTAATAAAACTAAAAATTCCAAAAATCCTAAATTAACTTATAGGACTAGATTAATTTATAAAAGTACTAATTAACTTTTAATAACAATTAACACACACAATTAAATAAAATCACACAACTTAGACATTAAATACTAAAAATGCAAAATACATTATTTTTTGTGATTTTTTTATTTTTGTAAAACAAACTTAATTACTCCTAATTGTAGAATTAAATCCTACATGCAAATGCGACATATTTTTTGTATTTTCTTATTAATTTTAAAAAAATAAACATGCACAGACAAATCCAAATAATTATCCAAAAATGCCACGAAAATTCTCAAAATTGCACACAAAGGAAAATTATTTTATTTTGAATTTTTTTTGGGAGTTTCTCATATAGGGCAAAAATCATGTGCTCACAGCTGCCCCTCTTTGTCCGGAAACATGAAGAGTTTTCGTGCAAAGATAAAGTAAGCGGATACGAGCGATTTCTGCCCGTTGGAATACTCCGTGTGAAGCATTTTTGAAAAGATTTAACCGAACCTTTGCTTCATAGGTTTCCTACATATCCCTGGCTAAAAGGGAATCAGGTTAATGTAGTTCGGGAAGTTTTGGTAGTTGGGACTACCATGGGACTGCATTTTTGCTGTTACTGCTGCTGCATGCTGTTGCTACTGCTTTTCGATCTCCTTATTACACCGTGCCAAAAGAGAACAAGAAGCTAGACTTAAACTAGGAATTACAAAATCTTATCTATCTCCGACTTGTTCTTGTAGTCCTCTTTCTGATTTCTGTGATGAGATTCATGCTGGGGGTATTTGGTTATAACCCTCCGCATTACTGACCTATAATTTGATCTTGAAATGTATTCCTCTATTCTGCAGGTGGGGCTCCTGACTTTAACAACTTAAAAAGTAACGCCTCCGTTCTACGGGTGGGCTCCCGAATGCAACAACCTAAAAGTAACACCTCCGTTCTACGGGCGGGCTCCCGACTGCAACAACTTCAAAATTTAACAACCCCCATTCTACAGGCGGGCTCCTGACTTCATCAACTTAAAATTTAACAACCTCCATTCTACAGGCGGGCTCCTGACTTCTTCGACTTAAAATTACAACAACCTTCGTTCTCCAGGCGGGCTCCTGACTCCAACTTGACTTTAAAAGATAATACGGCCTCCATTCTCCAGGCGGGCTCCTGACTTCAACAACTTCTTAAAATGTAACACCTCTGTTCTCCAGGCGGGCTCCTGACTCCTTCAACGACTTAAAAATATAACACCTCCATTCTCTAGGCGGGCTCTTGACTTCAACAACTTCTTAAAATGTAACACCTCCATTCTCCAGGCGGGCTCCTGACTCCTTCAACGACTTAAAAATATGACAACCTCCGTTCTACAGGCGGGCTCCTGACTTCGACTACAACTTGAAAATATAACAACCTCCATTCTCCAGGCGGGCTCCTAACTCCAACTACAACTTAAAGATATAACACCTCCATTCTCCAGGCGGGCTCCTGACTTCAACTACTTTTAAAAGATATAACACCTCCATTCTCCAGGCGGGCTCCTGACTTCAACTACTTTTAAAAGATAATACGGCCTCCATTCTCCAGGCGGGCTCCTGACTTCAACGACAATTTAAAGATAATGCAGCCTCCATTCTCCAGGCGGGCTCCTGACCTCAACAATTTCTTAAAAACATAACACCTCCATTCTCCAGGAGTCCTGACTTCCACTACTTCTTAAAAATGCATTTTATTACGGTTGTTCCTTCCTGCCTCCTGAACCATTTTCCTTCTAACTTGAATCATCTTCTTTCAGAACTGCTTCCCTCAAAACTGGTGTTTCATTCCTCTGAAAGCTGCTGGGGATAACACCTGTGTTTTATTCAAAAATATGTTATTTTCCTCCTTCAAAGACTACTTCCCTTAAGCTGGTGCTTTCCTTCTACTGGAACTACTTCCCTTAAGACTTGTGTCATCTTCCTTCCGAAATTTCTTCCATTAAAACTTGTTTGTCCTTCTTCCGAAAACTGCTGGGATACCATTTTTCCCCAAACTTGTGTTATCTTGCTTCTTCCCCAAGTGGGTACCGGACTTCCAGAAAATTTGCAAAATGAAAGAAAATTTTCTGCCCAAGTTTGACAATCTTTCTTGTATCATGATGTCTTTTAATCATCTATAACATTTCCTGTCCCTGCTTCAAATGAAAGAAAATTTTTTGTTAGTTTAAAACGTGGCGAATGATCGTACCACTCCTGCTGGGGATGGTTTTCCCTTTCTTCTTTCCCAGCTTTGTGTTCCACTAGGATGAGATTATTTGTTGGGGATGATATTCCTGCTGGGGATAGTTTTCCCCCTCTTCTTTCCCTGCTCCGTGTTGTCCGACCCTCTTGGGACTTGGTTGATAATCTGCCAGGGATGCTCTTGTTTCTTGACGATTCTTTATTTACCAATTGTGCTTCCCACTTTTCTCCATACTCTCCCCGAAATCCTAGGCCAATCCATCATTTGATCTTGCAACGAACGTCTTTCTCGTTCCATTGCATTATCTTTGGCCCGTCCTATCCACATTGTGTTTTTGTACCATCTTGGCAACTGGTAATAAGCTCTGAAAATCCTTTTAAAAAATAAACTGCTGGGGAGATAAAGTCTTTAGACCAAGAAATGAAAAAGTGATGATTTCAAAAGATAGAAAAAGAAGAAGTCTTTCTGAACAAATGCTGGGGAAAAAGAAAGAAAAGAACTTATCTGAATGATATAACTGATCCCAACAATCATTTCGTGCATTCCGGATTAATCAACCCAGTCTACTTGTATCAATCAATCTTTCGAACGACCTCATCTTGCTGGGGATAAACAGGCACTCAACTCTTTGCCAAATGCGGATCCTTTCCGCCAATCTTGTCTTGTCGCCTCATAGTGCCCTTCGAGGGGTTTTCACTAATAAGAATCTCTCATTTCTCTCAACTCCCGTCGCCTTATGGTGCCTGTGAAGGTTTTCACCGATAAGACTTTCTCGTTTTATTTCTCTTAACTTACGTCGCCTTATGGTGCCTGTGGAGGTTTTCACCGATAAGACTCTCTCATTTTATTTTATTTTTTCCAGCTGGGGATTGGAGTGTTACCGATATGACTCTCTCTGCTGGGGATTCTTTCGGCTACCAATTCATTTCCAGCTTATGATCCTCTTCTCTGCTGGGGATCAGAGTGTTATTCCCGACTTCCGTTTGCATGACTTGGCATTTCTCAGATACTGATTGGGAGGTCTTTTTTGGACATCAATATGGGTTTTGTGTATGGCTAAAAGAAAAAGGGGTATCAAAAGGTTCAAAATAATTTTGATGAGTAAAATATTACAACTCTTGGAATCAAACTTCCTTCCCAAAATTACAAACACAACTTCTGCCCCAGTTTCTTGCTTGGGGATTTTTTATTTTTGTTACACTATGACCGAGCCGTGAGGCGCCTACGTATCTTTTTTGAGGAATCGGGTCAAACGTAGTTCCCAATTCCTTTGTTTTTCTTGTGACTTTTCTTTTGTTTTTATTATCATTATTTTTCTCTTCTCTTTTTCTTTCATTTTCATTAATGATTCCAAAAGAGGGGTATGGAAGAATAAATAAGGCTCAAAAGGGGAAGCAAAAGTTGAAGTGTTTGGATGGAAGAACAAATTACCTTCGTCATTTCATTCTCTGATACCATGCCAAATGCAAACAAACAACAATTACAATCAAACGAAATCATACATAATATCTCTTAACTGCGTCAGAATTGATAGCCATGTTGATGCATTTCCCTTCGATATCTGTTAAACATAAAGCGCCATTAGACAACACTCTGGTTACAATGAATGGCCCTTGCCAATTCGGGGCGAACTTGCCCTTGCCTCAGCCTGATGTGGGAGGATGCGTTTCAGCACTTGCTGGCCCACTTCAAACTTCTGGGGACGCACCTTTTTGTTGTATGCTCTTGCCATTCTCTTTTGATATAACTGGCCATGACACACAGCTGGCAATCTCTTTTCATCAATCAAGTTCAACTGCTCCAAACGGGTTTTGACCCACTCGTCATCATCAATCTCAGCCTTAGCGACAATCCGAAGGGATGGAATTTCAACTTTTGCCGGTATCACTGCTTCAGTTCCGTATACCAGCAAATAAGGAGTTGCACCTACTGAAGTACGGACAGTAGTGCGATATCCCAACAATGCAAATGACAACTTTTCGTGCCATTGCCTGGACCCTTCTACCATCTTCCTCAATATCTTCTTTATATTCTTGTTGGCTGCCTCAACCGCGCCATTCGCCTTGGGACAATACGGGGTGGAATTTCGGTGTGTAATCTTGAACTGTTGACATACTTCTTTCATCAAACCGATGTTAAGATTAGCACCATTGTCCGTGATGATCACTTTTGGGATCCCAAATCTACAGATGATATGGGAATGAACAAAATCTACCACTTCCTTCTTGGTTACCGACTTGAAAGTTTTAGTTTCGATCCACTTAGTGAAATAATCGATAGTCACCAGAATGAATCTATGACCGTTGGTAGCTGCCGGCTCAATAGGTCCAATGACATCCATGCCCCAGGCAACAAATGGCCATGGTGCTGACATAGTATGCAATTCTGTCGGTGGAGAATGAATCAGATCTCCGTGTATCTGACACTGATGGCATTTTCGCACGAAACTGATACAATCACGCTCCATAGTGAGCCAATAGTACCCTACTCGAAGAATCCTCTTCGCCAATACATATCCGCTCATATGTGGCCCACAAACTCCAGCATGTACCTCTGTCATAACTGTCGTGGATTGACTAGCATCTATACATCTCAGCAATCCCAAATCTGGTGTTCTTTTGTACAACACTCCTCTACAGAGGAAAAATCCATTTGCCAGTCGCCGAATGGCTCTATTTTGATCTCCGGTGGCCTGCTCCGGGTATATCCCCATCCTGAGGTATTCCTTGACATCATAGAACCATGGTTTGCCATCCAGTTCTTCCTCTAACATGTTGCAATAAGCATGCTGATCATGAACCTAAATATGCAACGGGTCAACATGAATTTTGTCTGGGTGGTGCAACATCGATGCTAAGGTGGACAAAGCATCGACAACCTCATTATGAACTCTTGGGATGTGTCTGAACTCCACTGATCAAAATCGCTTGCTCAGATCGTGCAAACATTGTCGATATGGTATGAGCTTCAAATCCCTTGTTTCCCATTCACCCTGAATTTGATGCACCAGGAGGTCCGAGTCTCCCAAGACCAAGATGTCCTGGACATCCATGTCTGCATCTAGCCGTAGACCCAAAATGCATGCCTTATACTCAGCCATGTTGTTGGTACAATAGAAACGCAGTTGAGCCGTAACAGGATAATGACGTCCTGTTTCAGAAATAAGTACCGCTCCTATTCCAACTCCCTTCGCATTTGCGGCTCCATCGAAAAAAAGCTTCCATCTTGGTTCCTTGGTCATTTCCAACTCATCTATATGCATCACTTCTTCATCAGGAAAAGACGTCCTCAAGGGCTCGTATTCTTCATCAACAGGATTCTCAACCAAGTGATCAGCCAATGCTTGGGCCTTCATGGCCATCCTCGTCACATAGACGATGTCGAATTCTGTGAGTAATATCTGCCATTTTGCCAATCTCCCTGTGGGCATAGGCTTCTGGAAAATATACTTCAGTAGATCCAAGCGTGAAATGAGATAAGTAGTATATGATGACAGATAATGCTTCAATTTCTGGGCCACCCAAGTTAGGGCGCAACATGTCTTCTCGAGTTGAGTGTACTTAACCTCATAGCCTGTAAACTTCTTGCTGAGATAATAGATGGCTTGCTCCTTCCTTCCTGTAATGTCGTGTTGCCCCAGTACACAACCAAATGAATTCTCCAGGACCATTAGATAAAGAATTAACGGTCTTCCCGGCTCAGGTGGAACCAACACAGGTGGATTTGATAAATATCCTTTGATTTGGTCAAATGCTTACTGACATTCTGCCGTCCATTCTACCGCAGCATCTTTCTTCAGTAGCCGAAAAATGGGTTCACAAGTTGCTGTGAGTTGAGCAATAAACCTACTGATATAATTCAACCTTCCCAACAGACTCATTACTTCTGTCTTGTTCTTCGGCGGTGGAAAATCTTGGATGGATTTGATCTTTGATAGGTCCAACTCAATGCCTTGCCGATTGACGATGAATCCCAATAGCTTTCCAGATGGAACACCAAATGCACATTTGGCCGGGTTGAGCTTAATATCGTACCTTCAAAGTCTTTGGAAAAACTTCCTTAGGTCTGCTACGTGGTCTTCCTGATGCTTGGATTTTATGATCACATCGTCCACGTATACCTCAATCTCTTTGTGTATCATGTCATAAAACATAGTAGTCATTGCTCTCATGTACGTTGCCCCAGCATTCTTCAAACCAAATGGCATTACCCTGTAGCAATAAGTCCCCCACGGCGTAATGAAAGCCGTCTTTTCCGCATCTTCTTCATCCATCAGAATCTGATGATACCCAGCATAGCAATCCACAAAAGACCCGATCTCACGTCCGGCACAATTATCGATCAAGATATGGATGTTGGGTAATGGAAAGTTATCCTTTGGGCTTGCCCTGTTCAGATTGCGGTAATCGACACACACCCTGATCTTCCCATCTTTCTTCGGCACTGGCACCACATTAGCCAACCAATCAGGATATCGAGTGACCCGAATAACCTTTGCTTGCAGCTGCTTGGTTACTTCCTCTTTAATCTTCACACTCATGTCTGTTTTGAACTTCCTCAATTTCTGCTTGACGGGAGGGCATGCCGGGTTAATGGGCAATTTGTGAACCACTAAATCCGTGCTTAACCCCGGCATGTCATCATACGACCATGCAAAAACGTCTTTGAACTCAATAAGTGCTTTGATTAGTTCTTCCCTGATATTCGGTGCAATGTGGATGCTTATTTTAGTTTCCCTGATATCATCTGCATCCCCTAAATTGATGGCTTCTGTGTCATTTAAGTTGGGCTTGGATTTCTCTTCAAACTGGCTTAACTCTCTGTTTATCTCTTCGAAGGCTTCATCCTCATCGTATTCCGATTCATCATCATAATCGACCTCTTGTACAATTAGTTCGGAATCAGATTGATTTTTTAAACTGGGTTGAAGATCCGTTGTGTATGTCATGTCATTAGAACCAATATAAAGAGAACTGTTCAGAAAGAGAAAAGAAGAAAACAAAATTAGAACAAAATAAGAAGAAAAAAAGCTTTTACTTTATTAAAATACGGGATAACAGAGTTTCACACTTTGCCGAATACAAAACAAAACTGGATTACAACCCTGGAATAATCCAAAAAGACAAGAAAGAAAAATCAGAGCCCACTACCAAGACTCCCTCCGGGTAGGAAGGGGAGTAGCCATCCAATTGTTGATATTTGCCCTAGGCCCCACAAACTGTACATCTAACCTACTGGACCCTTCTCCAGCTTCTATCATGTTGACATCGGCGAACAGCCTTTCAAAGCCCTCATTCAAATCTCCATCTGGCCCAATCAGTGGTCCGAGAACTTTCGGGACCGACAACTTTCTGATACCTGCTCTGACAAATGATCTGGATAGGCGCGGGATTGGCTTGGGAAGGACCCAGACTCTTTTCTTCAACTTGCGGGCCCGTCTCACATCCGCCGCTGTAGGCTTGAACCCTAACCCAAAGGTATCCAACCAGATTTTAGGGCAAAGAAACCGGCTGAACAATACCCTAAAGATCAGTCCCTAAACCTTTTCCTGGCACAAACCCGTTCTTCAACATCTCCGAGGCTACCATGACAGTTACAGCTGCTATTTTGGGAAGTGGGATGCTTTCACCTTCGGGAACTTTGTCCACTAAAACCGTATCGAAAACCTGGTAAACCCACGGTCCCTTATCATCATCAGTCTCTATGAAGGGCACGATGGCATCACTTACGGCGCTTGCATTGTCTTCCCCATGTACTACGATCTCTTGCCTATCCCACTCGAATTTGACCATCTGATGTAATGTAGAAGGCACTGCTTTGGCCGCGTGGATCCAGGGTCGCCCCAACAGAAGATTATATGACATTGCCGCGTCTAACACTTGAAACTCCATGGTGAACTCGACTGGACCAATTGTTAATTCAAGTATGATGTCACCCACTATGTCTGTACCACCACCATCAAACCCTCGAACATAGATGTTGTTCTTGTGAATCCTGCCACCATCGACCTTCAGTTTGTTCAATGTGGCCAAAGGATAGATATTGGCACTAGACCCATTATCAATCAGTACTCGAGTGACTACCGAGTCTTCACACTTCACAGTCAAATAAAGGGCTCTATTATGTTCTATACCCTCCACGGGCAACTCATCGTCTGAAAAAGTGACCCTGTTGACCTCGAAAATCTTGTTTGCTATTTTCTCCAGATGGTTCACAGAGATCTTATCCGGAACATGGGCTTCATTCAGAATTTTCATCAATACCCGGCGGTGCTCGTCTGAATGGATCAACAATGATAATAATGAGATCTGTGCCGGGGTCTTCCTCAACTGCTCCACAATGGAGTAATCTTGCGCCTTCATTTTCTTTAAAAATTCTTCCACCTCTTCCTCGGTAACTGGATTCTTTGTCCTTACTAGATTGGCCCTTCTTAACTCTGCGGGAGCAAAACACCTTCCCGAACGAGTTAACCCCTGTGCCTCACATATTTCCTCCACAACTTCCTTCCCCTTATGCATTACCATTACTTGACTGTAGCTCCATGACACAGCTTTCTCGCTGATTATTGGCAACTACATTACTGGCCTGATAACAACTGGTCCTGTGCATGCCCCCTTCACGGCTACTGGCTTGCTTGATATCCCTTGCACCGTTACTTTGACCGGTTTTGGATTCTTGGCAACATCAGATGAACTCTTCCCCATCACCACCACTGGCTTGCCTTCTTCCCTTTCCGACTGTACTACCGCCTCTCCACTGATCGACTTTTTTTCGGATTGGCACGGATCATCATTACCGTTTGTGAGGGCTTCTTGAGCTTCCCTCCTTCGTGCACTAGTTCGATCATGTGGGCTTCATGGTGTGCCGGCAACAGGTTCTGATTGATGTTAGGTGCCTCTGGCTCCTGGACCTCGATCCTATTTGTGTTAATAAGATCTTGTACGGTAGTCTTCAACTTCCAACACTTCTAGTATCATGACCGGGAGCCCTCGAACAATATTCACAGCTTACCGAGTGGTCCAGATTTTTGGGAAGGGGATTTGGCAATTTGGGCTCCACTGGACTCAATAGGCCTAACTGCCTCAATTTGTGGAATAGAGTAGTATAGGTTTCTCCCAGCGGAGTGAATATTCTCTGCCTCTGCACCCTTTCATTCCTAAAAGTCTGATTCCCACGGAAACCTGGTCCCAATGGATTCCTGTAGGACCTTGGTGGTGGATATATGTTTTGTGGAGGTGGATATGTTTTGTGGAGGTGGATATGTATTTTGTAGAGGTAGATATGTGTTTTGTGGAGGTGGATATGTATTTTGTAGAGGTAGATATGTGTTTTGTGGAGGTGGGTATGTATTTTGGGGAGCCAGCGCACGCCATTGCGGGCGAGCCGGGGGCTGGGTGTAAGTTTGGGCGTGATGGATAGAGAAATGTGGCTCTTGTGGTGGGTAGTAGGGCTGTGGAGGGCGGTATGGAATGTGTGGGTAATTTGAGTAATGGGGTCTAGGTTGGTAGTGAGGTGGGGGACCTCTGGATCTGGACCAAGTACCTGCCTCGACTGTTGCGACATCTTCCCTTTTCTTCTTTCCGAGCGCACCTCCCGTGCCGCTCTGGATGGCCTGAGTGGTTGCTTTAATCGCCGAATAGCTCAGGATTTTGTTGGACTTAAGTCCCTCTTCAATCATACCGCCCATTTTTACTACTTCGTTGAAAGATTTGCCAACTGACGTCACCAGGTGACCGAAGTAAGTTGGCTCCAGAGTCTGCAGAAAGTAGTCCACCATCTTCCCCTCTCTCATCGGAAGATCAACTCTTGCCGCCTGCTCTCTCCAGCGGAACCCAAATTCTCGGAAGCTTTCCCCGGGCTTTTTCTCAAGTTTCAGCAATGTGAGACGGTTAGGGACGATCTAAAGGTTGTACTGGAAGTGGCCTGCAAAGGCTTGTGCCAGATCGTCCCAGGTATACCATATGCTAGGATCCTGTCTTGTGTACCATTCCAGTGCAGACCCGCTTAGACTTTGACCAAAATGAGCTATCAACAACTTGTCTTTTCCCCCGGCCCCTCTCATCTTACTGCAAAAACCTCGCAGATATGCCATTGGATCGTCGTGCCCCTCGTATTGAACCCTGCCGGCAATTGAATGTCGGGGAATGGGCACAGATCTTTGTAGGCCACACTGACTTGGTTGCCTAACCCATGGATATTCCTAAAGGACTGCTCCAGGCTTTTAAACTTTCGAAGCACTTCGTCTTGCTCTGGGCTCTTAGCCGGCTTTTCAGTCTCTACCGGGATCTCGAAGTGAGTATTATAAGTATGAGGCTCGGGTGCTTTGAAGGTTGGTTCAGGGGGTAATATTGGTTATCGTGAGCCTGAAACAACGGCTCGCTGGATGATCTTTGCAGCATGGCTGGTGGGGGTGCCACGAAAATAGGAACATTTGGTGGAGGAGGGTTCTGATTGGGTTGTGAAGCTTGGGGATCATAGGCATTTCTTCCTTGATAGTATTGGTGACTGGGGAAGCTTGTCGAAGGGCCGGGGGGAGGGTATTCCGGCGTGTGTCCTGGTGGGAGAGTGGAAGTAACGGGAGGGTTAGACACTTTTTGTACCCTAGCTAAGGCCAGCTGCATTTCTTTCGTCTCCTGTCTCATCTTATCCATTTCCTCATTCAGCATTTGATTCTCCGTCCTTTCATCCTCGACACTTTGGTCTGAACTAGTCATACTTTTTAGTATGGGCCCTTTGGATCTTGTTTGGTAATGGTAATCTGCCAGAACGTTCTAACAAACTAACTGGTTCGAAATCTCTGGAAATCAACAAACTTGTTAGCATTAGAGTTTAACACATATTGCAATTTTATGTTGGGGGATGCAATGTCCTAGGCAGTTTAACCATTTCTAACATGTCTTTGCTTCGACCGCATGCGTCATTCCGGCTTACTTTGTTTGTGCCTCGTTTAAGTGTTTCTGAAACTTTCTTTATCTCTCTTTTTATTTCTTTCTTTTCCTTTCTTTTATTCACTTTGCCTTTTCTCTTTTTCTTTTTAGTGGTGGTCGAATCTTATGTGAATTGCCTACGTATCATATCCCCGCATGAATCAGACAGCGTAGTACTGCCACAAGTGCGGAGAATAAAGATTTTGGATTTTTCAACTTTTACTAGCAAAACGTTTTATTACAAGGCAAAACATTTTTGAAAGGAAATTGACAGACTTGACACAGACTACAGAATTTATGCCAAAAAGGGAAATACAAACTCCGACGGACAACAAACTCTGAAGACAAGGAAAATACAGACTCAAACTATGAATGTTTCAGAGTTTTGAATTTCGGCGCCCGCGGGGCGTCGTTCGGCCTCGCCGCGGGCTTTGGTGCAAGGCCCTTTGCAGATCTTTCAAATCTTCCATGATCTGCTGGACATAAATCATTATTAAAGCAAAAAAGGTGGTACGAGACATATCCTCACAAGCTAGGCACTTTATGGTGATGTAGTGCCCGATATCATCGATTCTTCCCTTGATTCTTTCCCTTTCCATAAGCAATCGCTCTATTTGTTGATTCCGCGTCCCCAGCATTTGAGCATTGTAAAGGAGTTGATCCTGAAACTCGTTCATCTGTTTCTCCATTCGGGCCATTAGATCATAGTAGCGCTTCCTATCTGATCTGGCATCTCGGGCTTGTCTGAAGATCCGCTCTTTGAGAGTGGATATTGTTTCTCTCAATATAGTGATGTTCCTTTCGTGGTCCCTCTTCATTTGTTGCATAGACCGTGCTCGCTCTTCTGCCTTCTTCATCCATTTCACATGGATTCTCGCTAGACCAGCTTTAGATTTTTCCAGGTCTTCTTGATACTCGAGGACTTTCTTCTTTAGACCGTTTATGAGCCTTTCATCAGCCCGGCTTATCTTTGGGTTTCTGGTAGCTATTTTCATTTCCTGGATTTGAGCTTTGAGGACCTTGTTTTCCTGAGCTAGTTTTCTCTTTTCTCCCTCATCTGTAGCGATATGCAGATCTTTCTCAAATTTCAAATCTATAAATTGCTTCTCCAACTTGCCTATTGTAACCCTGTACTCGTGCTCTTTAGCCAACCAATCCCACTGTTCTTGTGACGCCTTGACGAATTCCTGGAGATGGGGTCTTTTAGCCGGCCTTTCGTGCTCAAGTTCTCTCATGTACCAAGAAAGGTATCCTGGAGCCACTTCGCCTTTGGCCTGATCCTGCACGCAAGTATCTGCTTTCAAATATTGGCATTCACTCCAGATCTGACGGACTCTTGCTTTAGGGAACTGTCCGTCAGGGATAATCTTAATTACTTGAGCACTAAGATCTTCCTCCTGTGGCACTGTTTGGCATCTCCGAGTTGTCTCAAAACCCGATATGGCGCGTAAGGCTGAATGCTCTTGAGCCCCATCAATAGAAAGTGAGTCCTAGCTGCCGGCATATGGATGACCTCGTCAACGGGCAACCATCCTAGTGTCCACTGTATTTGGCTGGCGGCGAGGGTCCAAACGAATGATGTCCATGCCGTAACTCCCTCGGGTAGACTGACCCCCTTGATTCTTGTGTAGAACTCTTCTATGTAAGTTTTCTTCGAGGAACCATAACTCAAGAGCTGGGAACGGTGGCAGAGATGCTCAGTCATCCATATTTGTAACAACAAGTTACACCCCTCGAAAAAGTTCCCTCTGGCTTTGCAGGCTGTGAGAGCTCGGAAGATATCAGATACTATCATAGGCGCAAGAGTGCTTTCATCTTGAGTGAGCAAGGTACTGACGACTCCGGCTATTTTCAGATCAATGTTTCCGTCTTTCCTTGGAAATACCAAAAGGCCCAAAAAGGTTATCATAAAAGCCACTCGTCTATGCTCGTCCCATTTCTGACGGTTACTTTTGCTGCATAACTTGTTACCCGGGTTGTTGAATCCTCCGACATGACCGTATCTGTCATATATGAAGCGTGGATTACAAAAACCTGCGGCCAAATCTGGGTTATGGACCGTCCTGGGTATCTTTAACGAATCTAAAAATCGATGCACAGTGACAGCTCTTGGAGCAACCAGGTATTTTTGCCTCAACGGAACTTCAACATTTCCGATGTACCCGGCTATTTCTTCCAAAGTTGGAGTGAGTTCAAAATTGGAGAAGTGGAAGACATTGTGTGTCGGGTCCCAGCAAGTGACCAAAGCTCTTATGATATCCCCCCGAGGCTGGATTTCCAGTAAACCCGTAAGACCTTTTAGATATTTCTTGACCTCATCTTGCCCTTCACCACCTAAATCATCTCACCATAGCCGCAACTTGAAAGGGATTTTAGTCATTATTGAAAAAGGTTCATTTTGCATCGTGCTCATCCTGCACATTTATTAAGGTGATTAAGCAAAAATAAAATTTATTTGACTCAACCAATTGGCTATTTTTAATTTTTCACAGATTAAAAGAAAGATCCGGTTCCGAACACGGCCTTTCAACACTTCGGGAACGAAGATTTTGAGGCTGGGTGAGTCAGCCGGTCAAAAATCCAAAAAATGACTGCATGTGGCCGTTTATGCAAAGTCAGCCTTCCGGCGTCCCTTTTGGGAACATTCGGCTATTTTGACAAAAACGGCGTCACCCGACTTATTTATGACAAAAATTAAAATTTTGACATTTTTGTAAAGGGGAGGTTGGACCCGATGAGGGTTGCCTACGTATCCCGCACCCTGTGTGAATCAAATCGGCGTAGTTCGGGTAGATAAAAGAAACTTCTTTTGAAAACAAGCCTCTTTTTAATGGCAAATAAAACCATTTTTCATAAACAAAACCCTTTTTTTTCATTTTCTCAAAAATTCAACAGAGTTTCGACGCTATTTGGACATTGATTTTTTTTCAAAACAGGCGATTAACTACCTCTATCTCTCTTTCCTTAAAGTATTCAAAAGCCGGTCAGCATGTAAGTCCAAAGCAAACAAATGCACAGGTAGCAAGTTGGATGCATCAGGATAGTCTTTTGTCGTTTTGGTACACCTGTCCTAGACAGACCCAACCCATGTGTTGAGCCTCCAAAGTCAAATGCACATGATGCAAACAAACGTTCTTACTAAGGATCTGGCATGAAGCTGAGTCATTCTAGGTTCGTAACCTGGGTATTTGTTCTAGACTGTGTACCCGAGCGGACAACTCGAGTCGAGGAGGGGGCTACGTACCGGGGACCCGCGAGATCGTCCGGCTTTGTAACTTGTCCGGCCTCTTTCTTATTTCAGGTATTGACACTAACAGAATAGGGAGTCTCGACCAGCGAGCTTCTCCCCGGAGGTAAGAAGAGAAGGGTTTCGGCACAGTTTATATACAGTTCAAATAATATCAAAGCGGTAAAAGCAGCATTTAGCACATTAGGCTCAAAACATGTAATAATCAGATAATAAATAAAGCCAAATAATAACAATTATTCTAAGCTCGAATTCTTAACCCTGAACCAGTGGTTCTGGGTTCTATCCCCAGCAGAGTCGCCAGAGATGTCACACCTCCTTTTTACCTGCGCCCGCGTAAAGGGCGCAGAGGGAGTTTTTTCCAATTAAAGGACAATCGAAATGAGATTTATTTATTTATTTTAGAGTCGCCACTTGGGAGATTTATGGTGTCCCAATTCACCGGTTGAATCCCGAATCGAGGAAAGGATTGACTCTGTATTATAGTCCGCGAACCAGAAATCCGGGTAAGGAATTCTGTTAACCCGGGAGAAGGTGTTAGGCATTCCCGAGTTCCGTGGTTCTAGCACGGTCGCTCAACTGTCATATTCGGCTTATTTATCTGATTTTAATACATGTTGAACCTATGTGCAAATTTTAACTATTTACCGCTTTTATTATTATTATTTTTTTTAACGAGAATTGCGACGTCGTGAAAATACATCTCAAACCACGTCACATCAATGCACACGTGGTTATTGACACATTTCAACTATGTTGAGATTTGGATTTGGGTCATATAAATGCGCACCCGAGTTTAAGAAAGTAAATTATTAAAGGCGCGCCTAAAGAGACTAACGCATTATTATTTTGGGGAAGGCCGTAAAATTCACTAAAACGGCTCGTCCCGAATTCTAAATATTTTATTTTTCCCATTTATTGAGGGCCCCGCAAAGTTGCATTTTTATTTGGCGAGGCTCATCTCATTTTTATTCAAGGATATCCTAAAGCGACTATGATTTTCTATTTATTTGTCTCTTAAGAATAAAGAAAAATCCTAATCAATTAGCATTAAAAGTTCGGGCTTCAAGTTCAAGTCCGGGTCCCAACAAAAGGAAACACCTTCTAGTTTGAACCCGCTACCTAACTTAAGATCCGCCGCCTGCCGTTGTAAATATTAACAAACCGGCTACCATTTCGATCCAGTTCAACTTTAGCTTTATTATATGAATTGGACTACTGGAATTAACTATGTGGAATACAAAGCCATTTTTTTGAGCTCTTTTTATGATTTGTTGAAAAATGCATCAATGCTTAAAAACTGACATCAAGCTAACACTAATCACTAACATTTGAGAACTAAAATTAGTTACTAACATTATTTACATTTCTATTTAAAATGATGTTATTTACTCAAGTGAACTCGCGATTTCAGAATTAGACCTATTAAACCAACATGCTGATTTCCATACTATTTGAACCTGTTTTGTGACATAAACTATTTGAAACTATTTCACGACTACTGAAAAAAGAATTAAATACAGTATATCTCATAACTAGTAATCACCACCTAAGATTATTACAATTGATATTCCATATTTGTGGAAATAGATTCAATCAGTCCAGTTTATGTATTTCAAAGTCATTCCAATACATACTATGAAATATCAAGTGACCTACTGCTTATACATCAAATTAAACACAAAGAAACAGGGGAAACGCAGAAATCCATTCCAACAACTCTTTACTTCCTTTCCATTAAATTTGAGAGCTTTAGAACGTGTACTTGGATAATGGAAATACAAGAAGATGAAGGAGCAGTCAACAACAGTAATAACACAGCAACACAGTGACAGAACAAACCAGTAACAGATAAAAAAAAAGGAGGAACCAGCATAGTTTCAGCAACACCCAATGAAAACAACAACAGTACTAGTTCTGATATTCAGCAGTAAAAGAAAATACCTCACTTTTCAGTTTCTTAGCTCTCATACACTGAACCTTTTAGGATTAAAAACCAGCCTGTTTTTACTGTCAAATTGTTGAACTTTTAAATGTTAAAAATTCAGCCTAGACTCTCTGGAAAAAAAACTGAAAGAGAATTGATTTTTCTCCTTCCAGCCCCCAGCCCAAATCTGTTTTAAATGACTCTATTTATAACCCAAAAACAGGCCTGCTATTTCTGCCTTGAAACCATCAGATTCTAACTGCCCATCCCCCTTTGAATCCCATTACTTAGTATCTTCTTGTTTGAAGTTATTTTGTTCCCCACACTTGCATGCCTTGTTCCCCATTAGCAAATGTCTTGTCCCCCACCATGTATTAAACAATGCCTTATTTTAATATTATTAGTGCTTAGTGGACAGAGCACTCAAATTAATCATTTTTTGAAACTTTAAATCCCAAAATACCCCTGAAACTACTGAAATTACCATTCTACCCCATCAGCTATATCCAATCCTCCTAATCAATTAACCTAACTATAGCAGCTATAACCAATCTTAAGTGAGAAATCCTAACAATTGACTAATTAAACACATGAAACTAACTCTCAATCAACAACATTAGGACAATTCAACAAGGCCAGATTCATATCAGAACAAACTTAACAGAACAAACAAGTATATCCAAATCACTAAACATAATCATCAATTGAACTCAAAACAGTAAGAAAGTCGTCAAAACGCATACACATATAATTTCAACGAATATGCAGTAGGATACTTCACGCGCAAACTTTATCAAAATGAACCCACATTAAAACGAAACCACAAATAGGTCCGTGAATAGCATAGATTCTAGGTAAGAGATATGACCTTTACTACTGCACTTTCTTGCTCCGTTACGCACAGTGAAAACGAAACTCCAAAGAAAAAGCAAAAAATCCGTGAACGAGCTATGGCTGACCTTTATGCTAACGATCCGACGTCGAACAATGCTAAACTTCTGATGAAACACAGCTTCGTTCACAACACTATTTCGACGCTTGACTAACAAACACGGACTACGGAACCTTGACGCACTGCCTCGAAGTACGACTGAGCACGACATCGGATGGCTGGTCTCGTTTTGGACTGGAGGGTGGCTGGTCTCGTTTAGGACTAGAGGGTGGCTGGTCTCGTTTTGGACTGGAGGGTGGCTATGGAGAAGGTGAGGCGGGCTGTTTCAGGTGGTCGACGAGCTGATGGAGTCGACGGTGGTCGTTGGTAGTGGGGCTGGCGTGAAGGGAGGTGGTCGTTTGGAGAAGCTGGTGGTGGCTGCTGGACGTGGTTGTGGTGGGCGTGAGGTGGGCTGTCGACGAGTGATGGAGTCACCGGTGGTTGTTGGACGTCGATGGAGAAGGTTGGCCAGTGGTCAGCAGTGCAGCGACGGGCGGACTGGCTGGAGCTCGCGACTGGAGGGTCGTTGGGCTGTGGGTTGTCGACGGGTTGATGGAGTCGACGGTGGTCGTTGGTTCGAAGAAGAATAAGGAGGGCAGCCACGGATGTCGAGGGAGAAGGAGGGGTCGTTTGGAGAAGATGAAGAGAAGAGGGGGCGGGTGGTTTAGGGTTTTTTTTGTTAGGGGTTTGGAAATGAAAATGAAAAATGGAGAAAAGGGGGTGGTCGTTTGGGCTATGGGGGCAGACCGGGTCGGGGATGGGGTATGGGCTGGGTATCTGGGCTGTCTTGGACGGGTTTCAATTTCAAGGGGAAGAAAATTGTTTGGGATGATGGACTTTAAATTGATTTGGCCCAAATATGACTTAACACTCTTTTATTTTGCTTTTCTTTTCTGAAACTAATAAAACTAAAAATTCCAAAAATCCTAAATTAACTTATAGGACTAGATTAATTTATAAAGTACTAATTAACTTTTAATAACAATTAACACACACAATTAAATAAAATCACACAACTTGGACATTAAATACTAAAAATGCAAAATACATTATTTTTTGTGATTTTTACATTTTTGTAAAACAAACTTAATTACTCCTAATTGTAGAATTAAATCCTACATGCAAATACGGCATATTTTTTGTATTTTCTTATTAATTTTTAAAAAAATAAACATGCACAGACAAATACAAATAACTATCTAAAAATGCCACAAAAATTCTCAAAATTGCACACAAAAGAAAATTGTTTTATTTTAATTTTTTTTGGAGTAATTCTCATATAGGGAAAAAATCATGTGCTCACAATTGAGAATAAAAAATTTTATATACCTGAGTTCATGAATTAGTGATTTGTAAAGAACCCTAAAACTTTCCTTGTAATTTCGTGGTTGCCTCTGTTTCGTATAAGGCTTTATGCCCTTTTTGCTCTGCGTTAGTAAGTGTTTTGTTTTGAAATTGTTTAATCCCCTTTTCACAGCCTTTTATGGCTGAGGCCCTCACGCCTTTACCTGCCAAGAGCCCTTTATGGGCTTAAGGCTCACGTGGCTTCTTTTTTTCTTTTACTTTTTTTTTTGTTTTGACTTAACTAGTATTTAATTATTTCTATTTTTAATAATTTTATAATATTAAAACTATTAATATTTTCCTAATTGTATATCCAATTATATATATATATATATATAATTCACTATAAGCAAGATAACAATAATAGTAATAATAATAATTTAGTTCTATAATTAGCGTGTCTCAAAACTTTTATAAATTTGAAGAGTGTTTCAATCTTCCCTCCTTAAAACATCCGTCCTCGAATGTTGTTAGGACCTTATTCTTAAGCTAACAGTCATCCCTTAGGTCCTTGAACCTCTTAAGTTTTCTTAGTACTACTCATTCTTCCAAGGGACTCAAAATTTTGGCTAACTCCCTAAATTTTCAAAAATTTCAGCAGAGGTTCCCTTGTAAATTGGACTATCCAAAAAAATATCCTTGTCACAAATACCACAACTACATCAACAACAACCAAATATACTATAACAGGCCATTCATAGGCACCATATGCAGCTCATAAGTTAATTACTCACACTCCGGCAAGGAGGTACCACAATAACTAACAAGAATCTAAAGCACAGCCACTTTAGCACAAGTAAATTACTTTAATGAATTAAATATACTACGACATAAACTAAAATACTACAACAACTAAGTATAATCTAGGAAGGACAGAAACACTTGCTAACTTGTATGTAATAAATGAAATATAAATGTCAAATCAAACTTAGGTTCACATATCTTTTTCCTCAAATAAATATGGATATTTCTTTCTCATATCTTCCTCGACCTCCCACGTAGCCTCTTTTGAATCATGATTACTCCACAAAACTTTTACCGATGCTAAATCTTTTGTTCTCAACTTTCTTACTTGCCTATCGAGAATTTCTATAGGTACCTCTTCATAAGTCAAGCCTTCTTTAATTTCTATGGTATCAACAGGTATTATATGCGACTCATTATGAATGTACTTTCTAAGCATAGATACATGAAAGACAGGATGAACAGAGGACAACTCGATGGGTAGCGCTAGCTTATAAGCCATGTTTCCTTTCTTTTCTAGAATTTCATTAGGTCCAATAAATCTAGGGCCAATCCCTTTCTTACCAAACCTCATAACTCCTTTCATTGGTGAAACTTTCAAAAATACCTTATCACCAACCATGAACTCTAACTCACGATGCCTCTTGTTAGAATAAGACTTTTGACGACTCTGAGTCGCTTTAAATCTTTCTCTAATTAGCTGAACTTTCTTCAAGGCCTCACAAATAAACTCTTGACCAATTAACGACACCTCTGCTGGTTCAAACCAACCCACTAAAAACCTACATCTCCGCTCATACAACGCTTCATAAGGAGCCATAACAATGCTGGACTGATAGCTGTTATTGTAAGCAAATTCTATAAGTGGCAAGTGATCATCCCAATTACCTCCAAAATCTATAACACAAGCATGCAACGTATCTTCGAGAGTCTGAATGGTCCTTTCTGCCTGGCCATCGGTCTGTGGATGAAAAGCGGTGCTTAAATTGACCTTGGTACCTAATCTTTTCTGAAATGCCTGCCAAAAATGCGCCGTGAACTGAGACCCTCTGTCAGATATGATTGAAACTGGAGTACCATGTAATCGTACTATTTCTTTGATGTACAACTTCGCATACTGCTCGGCGGAATCTATCGTCTTTACTGGTAGGAAATGCGCGGACTTTGTCAGTCGGTCTACAATAACCCAAATTGAATCATGCTTACGGTACGTGCGAGGTAGACCTACTACGAAATCCATATTAATCATCTCCCACTTCCACTGTGGCATCTCTATATCTTGAGCTAGGCCACCAAGCCTCTGATGCTCGGCTTTGACTTGTTGGCAATTCAAACATTTAGCCACATGATTTGCTACTAGTTTCTTCATGCCTTTCCACCAATATAACTATTTCAAATATAGATACATTTTGGTAGCACCTGGGTGGATAGAGTACCTCGAATTGTGAGTTTCCTAGATTATGGCCTTCCTAAGACCATCTACATCAGGCACACATAACCGATCATTCAACATCAAAACTCTGTCACTTCCTAGAGTGAAAGCAGTGATTTCTTTGTTTCTGACTCCTTCTTTTAACTTCACTAAGTACGGATCTTCGTCTTGCTTCACCTTAACATGCGCAACCAGGGAGGATTGCGCTAAGGCATAAGCAGTTATACCTCCTTCTTCGGTCTCACCCAATCTAATTCCATCATTTGCTAGTTTTTGAATTTCTCAACCCAACGATCGCCTTTATACTGCAAGATGGGCCAAGACACCCATTGACTTCCTACTAAGTGCATTTGCTACCACATTAGCTTTGCTCGGGTGATAAAGGATATTGATGTCATAATCTTTCAATAGCTCGAGCCACCTTCTCTATCTTAAATTTAATTCTTTTTTCTTGAAAATGTACTAGAGGCTTTTGTGATCTATAAACACTTCAAAATGCTCTCCATAAAGGTAGTGTCGCCATATCTTTAATGCAAACACCACTGCTGCAAGTTCCAAGTCGTGTGTGGGATAGTTCTTTTTATGATTCTTTAACTGCCTGGAAGCATAAGCAATAACTTTTCCATTTTTCATAAGAACACAACCGAGACCAACTCTGGAGGCATCACAATACACTGTGAACCCACCCAAACCTGTCGGCAAGTTTAATACAGGTGCAGTGGTCAACCTTTTCTTTAACTCTCGAAAACTCTACTCACAAGCGTCTGACCACTGGAACTTAACTGCTTTCTGGGTCAACTTAGTTAATGGAGATGCAAGTGAAGAGAACCCCTCTACAAACCTTCTATAGTAGCCAGGTAACCCCAAGAAACTCCTAATTTCGGTTGGCGTTGTCGGCCTAGGCCAGTTCTTGACTACTTCTGTCTTCTGAGGGTCTACTTTTATTACTCACATTTTGAAAACTTGGCCTAAAGCTCATTCTCCTTCAAGGTCTTCAAGGCTATTCTGAGGTGCTCGACATGCTTATCCTTGCTCTTAGATTATACCAAAATATCGTCTATAAAAACAATAATAAAGGTATCAAGGATTGGCTTGTAAACTCTATTCATGAGGTCCATGAATACACCTGGAGCATTTGTCAACCTGAAGGACATCACTAGAAATTCATAGTGCCCGTAGCGAGTTCGAAAGACTGTTTTAGATATATCTTCTTCCCTGATTCTCAACTGATGGTATCCTGACCTCAAGTCTATTTTTGAAAAGTACTTTGCCCCCTGAAGTTGATCAAATAAATCATCAATTCTTGGCAGTGAGTACTTGTTCTTAATGGTGACTTTATTCAATTGCCGATAGTCGACGCACATTCTGAAAGACCCATCTTTCTTCTTGACAAACAGGACCGGGGCACCCCACGGTGAAACACTCGGCCTAATAAAGCCTTTGTCTAGAAGGTCTTTCAACTGTTCTCTCAACTTATTAATTTCTGTTAGAGCCATCCTATAAGGAGGTATAGATATTGGCTGAGTGCCTGGCATGGGATCAATGGTAAAGTCTATGATTCTTTTAGGATGAAGTCCGAGAAGGTCATCTAGGAAAACTTCTGGAAATTCTCTAACAACTGGCACTAACTGAAGAGCTGGTGGTTCTGATTCTGGATTAATGATGTGAGCCAAATAGGCGAGACACCCCTTACCGATCTTTCGTTGTGCCTTAAGGTAAGAAATAAACTTACCTACAAGCAATGCTGAACTACCCTTCCACTCTAAGACTTTTTCATTTGGAAATTGGAACCTGACTATCTTGACATGACAATCTAACATGGCATAGCAGGAAGATAACCAATCCATACCTATGTTCACATGGAAATCTACCATTTCTAACTCTATGAAATCGGCTTTGGTGTTGCGACCTTGGACTAAAACTATACAACCTCTATAGACTCTTGTAACTTTCACTGACTCGCCAACTAGAGCAGATACTAGGAATGGCTCACTAAGTTGTTCAGGTTCTAGTCAGAGGTTAATTGCAAAGTATGGAGTCACATATGAAAACGTTGAACCTGGATCCATTATGGCATAAGTATTATGTGAGCAGACCAAAAGTATACATGTAATAACTTCTGCAGATGTCTCCACACTCTGACGATCAGGTGTAGCAAACAAACGGGGTTGTCCCCCTCCTTGAGTAACTCGATATGCACCTCTGCCTGCCCCATACCCGGTCTAATCATGAGAACCACGAACCTGAGGTGGTGCAATTGTAGTAGCTGAGGAACTAGAAGGACGAGTTGACCCCCCACTGAAATTACGTCTCAACTTTGGGCAGTTGGCCTTTATATGACCAATGTCTCCGCAATGATAGCAACCATGAAACTCGAGCTGGCACTGACCTAAATGTTGCCGCTTACATGTTCCACAAAGACCTTGTTGGAGTGAATGTTGCTCAGCATGACTTTGGTTATGTGAGGATGATGTTCTAAAATTCTGATTCTAGCGAGACAGATTTCCATAACTCTGAGTACGTTTGAAGGAAGACCCACCACCTGACTGATGACTAGACTGACTTGTGCTAATGACTCCTTATTAGAGGAATCCCTTCCACCTCCGCTGGATGTACCATCAAACCCGCCCGCTGTCCGGGCTTTCTTGTTATGCTACTTTTTCTTCTCTTCTTTGTTGTCTGTCTTTTTCTAAGTGCTTGGCAAATCCCACAACAAAGGAGAAGGCTGTCATCCCTACTGCTGCAATTGATGTCATATTCTTAATGTGGTAAGCTAAACTGCCAGCAAATCTTTGCTTTTTCTGTCTTAACCATGTGAGGGGAATGCTTAGCTAGCCTTATGAATTTCATATAGTACTCTTGAACACTTTTATTCCCTTGCTTGAGCTGTTCGAACTCTGTAGCCTTAGCTTCCCTATCCTCTTCCGGGATAAAGTTAGCCATGAAGGCCTCTTCAAATTCTTCCCAAGTAGGCGGACCATCATCATCTCTTTCCTTTTCCCACATCTTAAACCAAGTGCCAGCCACATCTTTAAGCTGGTAAGCAACCAATTCCACAGTTTCAACATCAAATGCTTACATCGCTCGGAGGGCTTTCTTCACACCCTCTAGCCACAACATTGGATCTTCATCAACTATAGAACCATGGAACACTGGAGGATTCAACTTCAAATATTCATTCACTCTTGAGGACTCAAAGTTGTTTTGTCTATTTGATTGAGGTGGAATCTCATCTCTTCTCTCGTTCTGGTTGGCCATGAAGGCTTTAAACATATCCATAGCGTTGTTGACTGCATTAAACATCTGCCCCACCTCTGGGGATATAGTTGTCTGAGTCGGAGCTGTTGTTGGGGGCGGCACTGGATCCTGAGATATTTGCTCATCATTATCCACCCCTTCTAAACGTTCAACTCGGGGTACTTGGACCACTTTTGTGGATCTACCCTTCCTTTTCTGAGTTAAAGCTTTCTTAGTTCTGCCTTGAGCCACAATAGTAGCAATAGTTTCATGAGCAGCATCCTGGGTGTTGGGGTCAGAGTTGCGAGTATGAGACATTTTTGCGAGTTACGGAGACACGAATACACTAGATAATTTTTTAGAGGTAGGCTCTGCTGCACGATCTAAAGTATGAAAAAATGAGACTTTTCCTAAATGCTTGTGGCCTCCTCTTTATAAGAATGGCGCGTTTCATACCCATAAATAAGACTCTACTAACATGGCTTCATAGACCCCTAGGACTGCATAAACCTGAGGCTTTGATACCAAAGTTGTCACGACCCATTTTCTGAACAAGCCGGGACCAGTACCCAATCACTAAACATGACCGAGCAAACCATCTGCGCTTATTAAATCTATTATAACTTCAAACTTTATATGCCACAAGGCACTACTATAACCAAATACTTTTAAATAATTTAAATATCTAAAATATGCCAACTTCAAAATTTTATTTATAGTAACCAATAAAATACATTAAAGTTATTATCGAAAACATCTGAATCTTAACCCATCGTCTGTATCTATGAAGCCTCTACTGATAAACTGACGCACTGCTCAGGACATGAGATTTACTGGCCAGTTCACTAAGTAAACAAAGAAATAACTACATAAAGATGACTCTAAGGAATACTCCACGAACAAAAGCGGAGCTCACCAATAGCACTGGAAGGGAGGGAAGTCCTAAACTGTAGCCTGTTTGCCTGCAAAACCGGTTCCTACGTTGTATCGCAGACCAACATAGGTTCCCAAAAGAGAACGTCAATACCATCCATTGTACTCAATGAGTCTCAACGACAGGGGACAAAACTTTAATAACATATACATTACGAGTAAAGATTCTAAATGCATATAAGGCATAAAGCTTATAAGAACAACTCTAAAATAATTGCATAATAGCAGTTTAGGAATATTCTAAAAGAAATTCTTTTCTTTTTCTTTCTTATAAAAAAATACTTTACTTTATACTTTGGGAGTTCCAACTATCCTGACTTAATTCTGTCTTAGTCACCGTGTGATCGGCACAGGTTCGATCCCAACCTGATCGAATTGGCCCAATCCACGAGGTGCCACTCGCTTCATGGTTCTCAGCGCTCATTGTCGCACCTCCTTTTTGCCGCGCCCACGGGGCGCGTGGGGAGTTTTCTCCAATTAAAGGACAGTCAAAACGAGATTCATTTAATTATTTAAGAGTCGCCACCTGGGAATTTTAAGGCGTCCCAAGTCACCAATTTCAATCCCTGGATCGAGGAGAATATGACTCTGTTTATTATTCTGCGAACCAGAAATCCTGAGTAAGGAATTCTGTTAATCCGGAAGAAGGTGTTAGGCATTTCCGAATTCCGTAGTTCTAGCACGGTCGCTTAACTGTTTTTATTATTGGCTTAATTATCTTGATTTTATTAAATATATTGATGTTACATGATTTTTGCTACCGCTTATACTTACTGTGATTGAGGACCCTCTTTTGAATCGAATTACGCGTACGTATATTCGTGTTTAAAAAAAATTGTGGACTTGTGTCACGCGTACGTGTACACAATAACTTTTGATAATATATTTATTAAGCAACCATTTTTCGAAATTGTATCGAATCAAGAATATTTGTTTTTCTTGAATAGTGAACCGTACATCTCGGGTTTTTATGAAATTGATTTAACGCCTTTGGAAAAATCCTTTTATTAAATACGTTCGAAATTGCGCGTACGCATAATCCGAATTTTTACTTTTTTAAAAATATAATCAGGGTACGCGAACGTACCCCTAATTGCGCAAAATATTTGTAATGGTTTAGGGTTTTTCCACAAATTGTTTATTATATTCATGTATTTCTTTTATGTGAAAATCATGAGAAACTCCTATTTAGAGGCCTATAAATTCTTTGAAAAGAATTCGCAATCTATTAAAGGTTGTTCGTCGATTATGATTTCCGAATATAAGTTATATTCATTCCAACTATTCAAATTCAAAGAACAGAATAAAAATATGATTAATACTATTTTTTAAACAAATATGACATATATATATATATGCCAAAGAATAAATTGCATATGAAACTGAAAAATAAATGATTCATAAAGGAAGGAAATATTTTCCGAGAATTTTCCTTATTTACTTAATGCAAATTCTATTTTTAATTATCATTGATGTAAAGTGTGGCAATTTATGCTTGTACATCTCTTTTCATTCTCATATACTCGTTTTTAATCTAATAGACGAAATTAATTTGGTCACTTTGTTTTATGAAGGTAGATAAGCATTCGAGTTTATAGGAAAGGAATTATTATACAAGCCAATTCAATAAAATTACCTTACATGCAACTTAGTTGTATGACGTAAACATTCATAATGTTTTAAACATCGTAACAAGCTATATCATGTCACCTTTCACCAAAGTTTATACACACATCTATTATCTTTATAAACATATACCATCAATACCATCTAAACCTTATTTAACAACAAGAGTTAGTAATGTAGTTTTCTTGATATTTCTACATTACTCTTTACTTAACTAACAACAACATAGAATTTAAATAATGACCACTTTATGCCATGTTTCCTACCTTGACAATCTTAATCACAACTATACTTTAATGAAAGTTTAAAAAAAATTAACCTTGTTACAACACTTATACAATCTTCAATAAAAGATAAATTAGCTTACAGTCATTCTATCAATATATACTACTCATTCGATCCAGAAACAAAAATGAGTTTTTAATTAAAGAACTCAAAGATATTATTACAATTCAATCTTCATTTATCCGTCATATTGAATCTCTTTCCAACATAGAATTTAAAAGGATATGTACCTGGAAATGGAGGTAGAAGAAGTAAGTTTCAGCAGTAACAAAAATTAGCAGAATATACCAATAACACAGCAAGTCTGAACAAGACCCGTTAACCCAGATGAATAGCGACAGAGACTTGAGAAAAATTTCAGATTTGGACTGAACAATAATCACAAGCAAACAACGGACAGATTCTAGAAAGATAACATTTCAGCTTTCAGTTTCTTTTCTCTTCCTGTTTCAGATTCCTATTCCACATTTCTTTCTTTCTGTTTTTCACAATTTGGGAATGTACTTCTGTACATATTTCCTAATGTTTTGAAAGTCGACCTCTCTTAAACAGATAACTTGAAGAAAATCAAAACTGCCTTTCTAAATCAGATTGTTCCTCCTCTTAAAATCTACCCAAAATCTCAGTTTTCTTTGTTCTAATTTCTCTGAAAACTGAACTTTAATATTCCTCTTCTGAAAACTGATTTCCTCTCCCTGAAAACTGATTTTTTTTCTTTTCCTCTTAAAGTCTGTTTTTTAAACTCTCTCTAAGCTCTCTTTTCTCTGAAAAACTCCTCTTTTCCCTCTTAAAACTCTCCCCCTAATTGTCTGTCCAGCTCCTGTATTTATACAGAGCTGGTCTTAGGCAATTTAAGTGCTTCTTGGACCCCCTTCTTCTTTTAAAATCAAAAGTTCCATTAAAAACTGCTTTTGAATAAATTAAATGATCCTATCCTGATTTTAAGCAGACCCATTATCCCTTGTTCCCCCTTTATTACTTAAATATAGCCATTAACATTACATTATAATACACTAGCACTAACACCCTGTTTTCTACTGTTTCATTCCCAGAAATACTCCTGACCTACTGTAATTACTGTCCAAGTTATTTAAACTTGTTTAGCAGTTAACAACCAATTCCTAAATCAAATAACATTCTGTCCTTTCATTGTTAGTTAATTGACCCAACAAACTCAATGTCTAATAACTAATGGACAAGCTAGATTCAGATTGAGCAGCTGAACTTGCATACAAACACATTAACACTATGCAGAGCTTAACAGAACCAAAAAAATTTAATTGAAATTCAGATCAACATAAATGCAGGAGCATTGTCAGTATACTGACAATGCCCTGAAACTTACTGGTTCAGAAATCAACATATACACAGCATTCATTTTGACAGACTCATTGAAATGTAAACAAGGGTGATTTAACTGACGAGTATTAATTTAAACTGATTATCTACAACAATTGTCCATAATTGGTCTAAAACAATAGAAGCAGACTGTTTTTTTATTAGCATTATCATAAGTGAGAATTCATAATATAACTAATCGACGAACTTAATCGAGTCGATTACTTACATTATGAACAATCACAACCAACTGAAACAGTTTCATATTTGACCATATAGACGGGCATGAGACAAAGGTGACAGAATTAATCAAATAAAATCATGAAAAATTAACAAGCTATTAAGACAAACAACAACACACGTAGAATACACAAAATAATAGAAAAAATACCTTTGAATCTTCAATTTTAATCCGACTCGAACTCAGCTTGGATTTGGATTTTTGTTTGAAATCAAACAGACCTTAGTCGAAGTATTTTCCACTGAAAATACTTCGACTAAGGTCGATTGAACCTCAATCTTTACTTAATCTGAACAGAATCCGAAAGTTTGGTATTTTTAGGGTTCTTAAAAATTCGATTTGGGATTTAACCATTTCTGGTCAGATTCGAGAAGAACCAAACATGACACAAGGGTGAGGGTAGCCTAGGGGTCATTTGGTGTCAGCTTAAAACAAATCTGAGTTTGTTCTTATTTGGTCCGAATCTTCAAAAGAAGGTTCGAGAAGTTCCGAACTGATTCGAACCAAACAAACTACAGATCCATACTCAGGATGACTAGGGGAAGCTATGGTGTTAACTAGGTGTTGTTTGGTTTAGATCTGAACTTGGCTCGAATCTTCAAATGAAGATTCGAGAATCTTCAGGGAGATTCGAACCAAGCAGATAACATATTCGGATAGAGGGTGTTCAGGGGGTTCTGGGGTGTCAAGATGATGACCGGCGGCGTTGATGCCGCCGGGTTTCAGGCGGTGGAATCCTAGGGCGGCTAGGGTTAGGAGTGGGGGTTTGGGGGACGATGATGAACAGTGTAGGAGGGGGGTGTTCAGTTAGGGGCCGGGGTAAGGCTTGGGATTTATATAGGGGTGGGGTGGATTGGTATCGTCCGTTGGATCAAGTAGAATGGATGGCTAGGATCTATTCACTTAACCAAACGATGTCGTTTGGTTTAAGTCGGGGGACGGGTTGAACCGGGTCAATGGGTCGGGTTATGGATTGCGGGTAAGGGTAGGGGATCTTGACCGTTGGTTGGATTTAATCCAACGGCCCTTGATGAGAGGTGACCAAACGACGTCGTTTGGTCTTAGCTTGGGACTGGATCAGACTTGGGCTGTTTGGATTGGGCTGTGGGGGGTGATTTGATTTGGGCCTGGATTTAAATCCAGGTCCGATTTTTTTTATTTCCTTTTCAATTATTTTCTAATTTTATTAATAATAAAAAAAAATCCTAATAAAATTATAAAACAATTTTTACCCTTACACAAAATATTAATTACTTCATAACAACTATTTAACACATAGTCAAAACATTAATCACACAGTAACACATTTAAAAATAGAACGAATGCATATTTTTTGTGATTTTATTTAAATTATCTCTTAAATGCATAATTAAATCCTATATGCCTGCAATATGTATTTTATTTTATTTTTTCATTTTATTATGACAAAGTAAACATTTACGGACATAACACAAATATTCAACACCACGCAAATTCGAAAATTACACAGTAAAAGAAATTTATTTTATTTTTGATTTATTTTTGGAGTAGTTTTCGTTAAGGCAAAAATCACGTGCTCACAGCTGCCCCTCTTTGTGCGGAAAGTCGAAGAGTTTTCGTGCAAAGATAAAGTGAGCGGATACGAGTGATTTTTGCCCGTTCGAATACTCCGTGGGAAGCATTTTTAGAAAGATTTGACCGAACCTCTGCTTCAAAGGTTTCCTACATATCCTTGGCTATAAAGGAATCAGGTCAGTGTAGTTCGGGAATTTTTGGGTAGCTGGGACTACCGTGGGACTGTGATGTTACTGCTGCTTCATGCTATTTTTACTGCTTGCTGACCTCCTTATTACACCTTACTTCCAAGGTAATACAAAAATTAAACTAGATTATGGTACAGGAATTATAAAAATCTTATCTAGATCATGCCCTTGCGTTTCTTGTTGTCTTGATATCTTGGTGACTCTTGGGCATTTGGCTTATTCCGTATTCCTTTTCATTGTGTCCCGTATTTTCTTTTGGGACTCTTGTTGTTTCTTGCTGGGGATTCTGTTGGACTCCTCTGCTTTATTGATTCTAAGTGTGCTCCTTTTCCATATGAGCGGGCTTTTGATTTCAACATTTCAATTTCATTCCCTCGTTCTTCAGGTGGGTGCCTTGACTGTTTCTTTTCTTTCTTCATCCTCATTCTCCAGGTGGACGCCTGACTTCTTCAATTCTTCATCCTCATTCCCCAGGTGGACGCCTGATTTTTTCAATTTCTTTATCCTCATTCTCCAGGTGGACGCCTGACTTCTTTAATTCTTCATCCTCATTCTCCAGGTGGACGCCTGACTTCTTCTTTTCTCATCCTCATTCTCCATGTGGACGCCTGACTTCTTTTTAACTTCTCCATCCTCATTTTCCAGGTGGACGCCTGACTTCTTCAATTCTTCATCCTCATTCTCCAGGTGGACGCCTGACTTCTTCAATTTCTTCATCCTCATTCTCCAGGTGGACGCCTGACTTCTTCTTTTCTCATCCTCATTCTCCAGGTGGACGCCTGACTTCTTCAATTCTTCATCCTCATTCTCCAGGTGGACGCCTGACTTCTTCAATTCTTTCATCCTCATTCTCCAGGTGGACGCCTGACTTCTTTAATTCTCATCCTCATTCTCCAGGTGGACGCCTGACTTCTTCAATTCTTTATCCTCATTCTCCAGGTGGACGTCTGACTTCTTCAATTCTTCATCCTCATTCTCCAGGTGGACGCCTGACTTCTTTTAATTCTTCATCCTCATTCTCCAGGTGGACGCCTGACTTCTTTAATTCTTATCCTCATTCTCCAGGTGGACGCCTAACTTCTTCGATTCTCATCCTCATTCTCCAGGTGGACGCCTGACTTCTTCAATTCTTTCATCCTCATTCTCCAGGTGGACGCCTGACTTCTTTAATTCTCATCCTCATTCTCCAGGTGGACGCCTGACTTCTTCAATTCTTTATCCTCATTCTCCAGGTGGACGCCTGACTTCTTCAATTCTTCATCCTCATTCTCCAGGTGGACGCCTGACTTCTTCAATTCTTCATCCTCATTCTCCAGGTGGACGCCTGACTTCTTCAATTCTTTCATCCTCATTCTCCAGGTGGACGCCTGACTTCTTTAATTCTCATCCTCATTCTCCAGGTGGACGCCTGACTTCTTCAATTCTTTATCCTCATTCTCCAGGTGGACGCCTGACTTCTTCAATTCTTCATCCTCATTCTCCAGGTGGACGCCTGACTTCTTTAATTTCTTTATCCTCATTCTCCAGGTGGACGCCTGACTTCTTTAATTCTCATCCTCATTCTCCAGGTGGACGCCTGACTTCTTTAATTCTTCATCCTCATTCTCCAGGTGGACGCCTGACTTCTTTTTAATTCTTCATCCTCATTCTCCAGGTGGACGCCTGACTTCTTCTTTTCTTTATCCACATTCTCCAGGTGGACGCCTAACTTCTTCTTTACCAGGTATTTCCTGACACAGATATTGTATTTGCCCCTGTTTTTAAATCAAAGAAAACTTTGTTAGTTTAAAGCAGGGTGGTTAATTGGGGCATTCTTGCCGATGGTGATGCTTCTCTTCGTTTCTCTTTGTTGCTCTGGAATGGTTGAAAAGACTGTTTTGTCTTTGTAACTGATTCTCGACTATAGGATTCCCCTCTGTATGTTTTCCTTCAAAACCTTTTAACTGTAATCATATGTCCCTTCCACTTTCGATTTCACCTTTCTTACACCCATATCTTTTATCTCCCACCTTTCGTGGCCGTATTTTGTAACCTTGAATCTTGGTAGTATATCTTGGCATTCCTTCTTATTTGTTTGGAATAAAACTTATCTCAAAGCTTTTTTAGAAAAGTAAGATTATTAGTGACGAAACACGTTGATTTCGATAATTATAGAATGAAAAGAAAAATCCAATTTTGGATGACTGTGGAGAAAGAATAAAAACTTATCTGATTGAAGTTACTGGAACCCATAATCATGGTATGCATTTCGGATTAATCAACCCAGTCTTTTAATCAATCTCCTTTCATTTGTCTCATTTTTGTTTTTGCCATAAATTTCCCTAACCTCACTTCATTTTTCATTTCACAGACCCGTTGGACTTGCAACGTCTCAAAGAGTTTTTACCGATAAACTTTCCTCATTTGTTCATTTCTCACTTCCTTTTCGCCTTATGGTGCCCACGAAGGTTTTCACCAATAAGACTCTCTCATTTTACTTTTCTCTCAACTTCCGTCGCCTTATGGTGCCCGTGTGGGTTTTCACCTATAAGACTCTCTCATTTTTACTTTCTTTTCTTGTTTGTACCAGAGTATTATGAACCATCTTCATTTGCTTGACTCAGCATTTTTCTAAGATTGGTCGAAAGGTCTTTCTGGTATGGGGTTAGAAATGGAAAAGGTATTAAAAGCTAAACAGTTTTGGTATGTGTTTAAAATTACAACTCTTGGAATCTTTTTCTTATTTCCAATACAATTCTTGCCCCAGTTCTTTGATTGGGGTCGCTTGATGTTTCTTTTTGTGCACATTTTTTGTATATTGTGCACCCTATGACCGAGCCGTGAAGCGCCTACGTATCCTTCTTTGAGGAATCAGGTCAAACGTAGTTCACCTGATGATAGTGATTTTTTTTTATTATATTTTTTTTTATTGATTCCAAGAGAGGGTAGGAAAGAAACAAGTATGGCTCAAAGGGGAAACAAATGGTATAGTGTTTGGATAGCAGAATAAATTGCCTTTGTCATTCCAATCTTCGAAATAATGCTAAATACAAGCACTCAAAAAGTTATGCGTAATATCTCTTTACCGCGTCAGAATTGATCGCCATATCTATGCATTTGCCTTCAATGTCTGTTAAGCATAGTGCACCATTCGATAATACTCTGGTCACAATGAATGGTCCTTGCCAATTCGGGGCAAATTTGCCCTTTGCTTCAACCTGATGTGGAAGAATACGTTTCAGCACATGCTGACCTACTTCAAACTTCCGAGGACGCACCTTTTTGTTGTATGCTCTTTCTATTCTTCTTTGATATAATTGACCATGGCATACTGCGGTCAATCATTTTTCATCAATCAAGTTTAACTGTTCCAGACGGGTTTTGACCCATTCATCATCATCAATCTTTGCTTCGGCGATGATCCGAAGGGAAGGAATTTCAACTTCTGCAGGAATTACTGCTTCAGTGCCATATACCAACAAATAAGGAGTGGCTCCTACTGAAGTGCGAACAGTAGTGCGGTATCCCAATAACGCAAATGGTAATTTTTCATGCCATTGTTTTGAACCTTCTATCATTTTCCGAAGTATCTTCTTTATGTTTTTGTTGGCTGCTTCTACTGCTCCATTTGCCTTGGGCCGATATGGGGTAGAGTTGCGATGTGTAATCTTAAACTGTTGACATACTTCCTTCATTAGGTTGCTGTTAAGATTAGCACCGTTATCTGTGATGATCACCTTCGGGATTCCGAATCGACATATGATATTTGAGTGGACAAAATCGACCACAGCTTTCCTGGTCACTGATTTGAATGTCTTGGCCTCAACCCATTTGGTAAAATAATCAATAGCTACCAGAATGAACCTGTGCCCATTGGATGCTGCCGGCTCAATTGGTCCAATCACATCCATGCCCCAAGCAACGAAGGGCCATGGTGCCGACATTGTGTGCAACTCGGATGGCGGAGAATGAATCAAATCTCCGTGTATTTGGCATTGATGACACTTGCGCACAAAACTGATACAATCTCGCTCCATGGTAAGCCAATAGTAACCAGCTCGGAGAATTTTCTTTGCCAACACATATCCACTCATGTGGGGTCCGCAAACTCCTGAATGTACTTCAGACATGATAGCTGTAGCTTGTCTGGCATCTATGCATCTTAATAATCCAAGATCTGGTGTTCTTTTATACAAAACTCCTCCGCTTAAGAAGAATCCATTTGCTAATCGCCTAATGGTCCTCTTTTGATCTCCTGTGGCTTGTGCGGGATATATCCCCATTCTGATATACTCCTTGATGTCGTGGAACCATGGTTCACCATCAAATTCTTCTTCAACCATATTGCAATAAGCGTGTTGATCGTGGACTTGAATATGTATCGGATCTACATAAGCTTTGTCCGGATGGTGCAACATTGATGCCAGGGTAGCCAATGCATCGGCCACCTCATTATGGATTCTTGGAATATGTTGGAATTCCACTGATTGAAACCGCTGACAAAGATCATGTAGACATTGTCGGTATGGTATGAGCTTCAAGTCTCGGGTTTCCCATTCTCCTTGAATTTGATGTACCAAAAGATCCGAATCTCCCATGACTAAGATTTCTCGGATACCCATGTCTGCAGCTAGCCTTAACCCCAAAATGCAAGCTTCATATTCAGCCATATTATTGGTGCAATAAAATCGCAATTGAGCCGTAACAGGATAGTGATGCCCTGTTTCAGAAATGATTACAGCTCCTATTCCGACTCCTTTCATGTTAGCGGCTCCATCAAAGAAAAGTTTCCAGCCAGGTTTTTCGATTTGTTCCACCTCGTCGATATGCATTGTTTCTTCATCAGGAAAATAAGTCTTCAACGGCTCATATTCCTCATCGACCGGGTTTTCGGCTAAATGATCGGCCAGTGCTTGAGCCTTCATTGCAGTTCTAGTCACATAGATGATGTCGAATTCCGTGAGCAATATCTGCCACTTTGCAAGTCTTCCCGTTGGCATAGGCTTTTGAAAAATGTATTTCAATGGATCCAACCGAGAAATGAGGTAAGTAGTGTATGATGACAAATAGTGTTTCAATTTTTGAGCTACCCATGTTAGGGCGCAACATGTCTTTTCCAGATGAGTATACTTGACCTCATAAGCTGTGAACTTCTTGCTAAGGTAGTAGATGGCCTGTTCTTTTCTGCCAGTGAGGTCATGTTGTCCCAATACACAACCAAATGAATTTTCCAAAACCGTTAAGTAAAGAATCAAAGGTCTTCCTGGCTCTGGCGGGACCAACACGGGTGGGTTTGACAAATACCCTTTTATTTTGTTGAACGCTTCTTGACACTCATCGGTCCATTTGACCGCAGCATCCCTTTTTAACAATTTGAAAATTGGCTCACAGGTTGTCGTGAGCTGAGCAATAAACCTGCTGATATAATTTAACCTCCCCAACAAACTCATTACTTCAGTTTTGTTTTTTGGAGGTGGCAGTTCTTGGATGGCTTTAATCTTTGACGGATCTAGCTCGATGCCTCGTCGACTGACTATGAATCCCAGCAACTTTCCGGATGGAACTCCAAATGCGCATTTGGCAGGGTTAAGCTTGAGGTTGTATCTGCGAAGTCTCAAGAAAAACTTCCTCAAATCCCCAACGTGGTTGGCCTGATGCTTTGATTTTATGATCACATCATCCACGTACACCTCAATTTCCTTGTGTATCATATCATGAAACACTGTGGTCATTGCTCTCATATAGGTTGCCCCGGCGTTCTTTAAACCGAATGGCATTACCCGATAGCAATAAGTTCCCCATGGTGTGATGAATGCCGTCTTTTCTGCATCTTCTTCATCCATTAGAATTTGATGATACCCGGCATAACAATCCACGAAAGATCCTATATCATGCTTGGCACAATTGTCGATCAAAATATGGATATTGGGTAATGGGAAATTATCCTTTGGACTTGCTTTGTTGAGATTGCGATAGTCGACGCATACTCTAATTTTGCCGTCTTTCTTTGGCACAGGAACGACATTAGCTAACCAAACAGGATATCGAGTGACTCGAATGACCTTTGCTTCCAATTGTTTGGTGATTTCTTCCTTAATTCTCACACTCATATCAGGCTTGAATTTTCTCAGCCTCTGCTTGACAGGAGGCACCGTTGGATCGGTGGGCAATTTGTGGACCACTAAATCAGTGCTCAAGCCCGGCATGTCGTCATACGACCATGCAAAAACATCTTTGAATTCTATGAGTGCTTTAATTAACTCTTCTCGGATCTTTGGTTCGAGATGGACACTTATTTTAGTTTCCCGGACATTACTCGTGTCCCCTATATTGACGTCCTCGGTATCACTCAAGTTAGGTTTGATTTTTTCCTCAAAGTGAATTAACTCTTTACTAATCTCTTCAAAAACCTCATCTTCATCATATTCTGATTCATAATCACAATATATTTCTTGAATTAATATTTCGGAACCAGATTGATTTTTAAGACTGGGCTGAGGATTCCTCATGCATGCCATATCACTAGAGCCAGCGTAAAAGGAACTGTACAGAAAAGAAGAAAAAGAAAAGAAAGCTATTAGGAATGATAATAAAAAGGAAACTGCTTTTTATTGGATGATGAAAGATAACAAGGTTTTGCACACTTCAAACCAACTGTAAGACAAACTTTGGGATTACAACCTTGAAATAACCCAAACAAACTGAAAGAAAATCAAAATAAACTACCAAGACTCCTTTCGAATTGGGAGAGGAGTGGCTTTCCAATTATTGAGCTTTGTTTCTGGCCCAACGAATTGAACTTCTGCGTTGCTACACCCTTCTCCGCTTTCCAACATATTCACATCACTAAACAATTTCTCGAACCTTTCAATTAATTCCTCCTCAGGATTGACCCGGGATTTAGGAATTGTTGTTATCGGGCGATTTTTAGCACCGGTCTTGACAAAAGACTTTGACAGATGTGGTACTGGTTTTGGAAGAACCCATGCTTGGTGTTTCAACTTCCTGGCCCTTATCACGTCATTGGTGGTGGGTATGAACCCTAAACCGAATGTTCCCCAGTTCTCGGGGAGAGATACTGGTTGTACAATTCCTTGCAGAGATAAGCCCAGACCTTTGCCGGGTATAAAGCCATTCTTTAACATTTCATAAGCTATCATGACTGATGCAGAGGATATCTTTGGATTCGGAAGGTATTTCCCTTCTGGAATTTTCTCTATCGACACTGTGTTGGTCACTTGGTATACCCATGGTCCCTGGTCATTTTCTGTTCCCTCGACCGGTACAATGGTACTGCTGTGAGCATTTAAACTTTCTTCTCCATACACGACTACTTCTTGATGATCCCATTCAAACTTGACAGCCTGATGTAGTGTTGACGGGACTGCTTTAGCAGCATGGATCCATGGTCGACCCAATAACAAGTTGTAAGAAACAGATATGTCCAACACTTGGAATTCCATTGTGAATTCAACTGGCCCTATAGTTAGTTCCAACACTATGTCGCCAAATGAATCTCTGCTTCCACCGTCAAATCCTCGTACGCAGATACTATTCTTCTGGATCCTCTCCTCTTTAATTTTTAATTTGTTTAAAGTGGAGAGAGGGCATATGTTTGCACTGGACCCATTGTCAACCAATACCCGGGTTACTACGGAGTTTTCACATTTCACGGTGAGGTAAAGAGCTCTGTTGTGCTCGGTACCTTCCACAGGTAATTCATCATCAGCAAATGTAATTCTGTTTGTCTTCAAAGATTCTGTTGGCTATTTTGCCCAAATGATTTACAGAGATCTTTTCAGGAACATGAGCTTCATTCAGGATTTTCATCAACGCCAGACGGTGTTCCTCTGAATGGATCAGTAATGACAACAATGAAATTTGAGCGGGGGTCTTCTTTAATTGATCCACAACAGAATAATCATGGAGTTTCATTTTTCTTAAAAACTCCTCCGCCTCTTCTTCCGTCACAGCTCTCTTTGTTGGCATTGGATTGTTTTTAGTTTTTCTCAACTCTTCGGGAGTAAAACATCTTCCCGAACGTGTCAAGCCTTGCACCTCACACACTTCTTCCTTGATTTCTTTGCCCTTGTACATTACAGTCACCCGTTCATAGTTCCATGGGATGGCTTTGTTGTTGATGACCGGCAGCTGGATTACAGGTGCAATAATAACCCGATCTGTACGGGCTCCTTCCACGAATACAATGGGTTTGTTAGCAACTCCTGGTACTATCACTTTCGGCCTTTCTTGTTTTGCGGCAACTTTGCTCGATGATCCCTCATCGACTATCATAGATGGTTCATCACCATTTTTGTTCTGCTTAGACACCGGCTTCTCCTCCATTAACTGCTTATCTGGCTTGGTTTCATGAGATCTTGATCATCATGACAGTTTGTGACGGCTTCTTTGTCTCTCCATCAGCTTGTATGATTTCTATCATGTTAGCCTCTTGATGGGCTGGCATTGGATTTCTATTGATATTTGGAGCTTCGGGGGTTTGAACCTCGATTTTATTAGTATCAATCAGCTCTTGTATTGCATTTTTCAAATGCCAACATTTCTCCGTATCATGGCCTGGTGCACCGGAGCAATATTCACAGCTAATGGTGTAATCCAGATTCTTTGGAGGAGGATTGGGTAGTTTGGATTGTATTGGTCTCAGCATGTCTAGCTGTCTCAGCCTGTGGAACAGAGTGTAAGACTCTCCCAATGGAGTGTAAGTTTTCTTTTTCTGTTCCCTTTCTCCCCTGAATGCTGGCCTAGGCCTAAAACCTGGTCCGGGATAGGCTCGTGGGTAAGTATTTGGTGTGACAGGAGCACGCCAATTGGTGTGAACAGGTGGCTGATTGTATGTTTGAGCATGGTTAATGGCAAAATGAGGCTCTGAAGGGTGATAGTAGTGTTGGGACGAATCATGGTGGTAAGCTGATTGGCGAGGTCGTTGTTGATTATAGTAAAGCGGTGAACCTCTGGGTCCCGGCCAAATTCCTGAATCAACTACGGCTGCTTCCTCCCTCTTCTTTCTTCCGATTCCTCCTACCCCGCCTTGAATAGCTTGAGTAGTTGCCTTAATTGCTGAATAGCTCATGATTTTATTTGTCTTGAGGCCTTCTTCCACCATACCTCCCATCTTCACTACTTCGTTGAATGATTTCCCAACCGCTGAAACCAAATGGGCATAGTAAGTCGGTTCCAAGGCTTGGAGGAAGTAGTCTACCATTTCGCTCTCCTTCATAGGAGGATCTACTCTTGCTGCCTGTTCTCTCCACCGAAAACCATACTCTCTGAAACTTTCATTGTGTTTCTTCTCAAATTTGGTCAAAGATAATCGATCTGGGATGATTTCCAGATTGTATTGGAAATGGTATGCGAATGCCTGTGCCAGGTCATCCCAGGTGTACCATCTTCCATGGTCCTGGCGTGTATACCACTCCAAAGCTGATCCGCTTAGACTTTGACTGAAGTAAGCCATTAATAATTCATCCTTTCCCCCAGCTCCTCGCATCTTGCTACAGAAACCCCTTAAGTGGGCTACCGGGTCGCCGTGCCCGCTGTATAAGTCAAATTTGGGCATCTTGAAGCCAACTGGCAATTGTACATTGGGGAATAAGCATAAATCTTTGTATGCTACACTGACTTGCCCACCTAATCCCCGCATGTCTCGGAACGATTGTTCTAGACTTTTGACCTTCCTGAACATCTCTTCTTGTTCAACATTTTTGGCTGGCTTGTCAATTTCGGTTGGGAGATCAAACCGAGGAGCAGTTGAATTGATTTCGGAGGCTTTGAAGGTGGGCTCCGGGGGTAATATTGGTTGTCTTGGGCCTGAAATGTAGGCTCACTAGGATATTTGTGAAATGTAGCAGGAGGAGGTGCTACGAAAACAGGAGTCATAGGTGGAGGAAAGTACGGAACTGGTTTTGGAGGTGGAGACTGTGGTGTCTGAGAGGTGGTGCCTCGGTAGTGCTGATAAATGGGGAAACTTGGGGATAATTCAGTGGTGATATTATCCTGAGTTTGGGTCATTGATGGAGCAGGGTTATTTGGGTAAGATGGGGGTAACTGTCCTGTAGACCAAGCTTGGTACATCTCAGCCATTTGCTGCTTGAGCTTAAACATCTCTTCTTTCATTTTCCCGACATCCATCTCTTCTATCTCCATACCTGTGTCAACATCTGGGATAGACATACTTTCGGGTATTGGTCCTTTTGATCTTGTGTGATAGTGATAATATGCCAGTATACTCTTTAGAGAAACTAACTGCTTGAATTCTGAAAATGAACAAACTTGTTAGTTTTGAGAGTTTAACACATATATAATCACACGTTGAGATGCAATGCTCCTAGACAAATAATCCCTTTCTATTATGCATTTGCTCGGCTGCTTGTGTCGTCCCAGCTTTCTTGAAATTTTTATTGTTTTTATTTATTATATATATCTTTTATCGTGGTGGTCAAATCTGAGAGATTGCCTACGTATCATGCTCTTACATGAATCAGACCTTGCGTAGTTCGGACACAAAGGCAATCTTTTTTTTTATTATACAAAGATGGAATTACATTTGAAAACTTTAAGAAAATGGCTTGAAAACACACACTTAAATAAAAGATACAATTCTTAACATCTCACAACATGCCCCACTTTCCATTTTTGTTGTCAAATATTGGATTATCTGCTCAATGTGGTGCTTGACCTGGATAGCCTCCCAGCGTACGATACATCCTTTCCAACTCCATTGCTAGATGACGAGCAAAAGTGGGCGCATGCTCAGTAAATCTTTCATAATCCATTCCTTGGCAGTTTACATAACTTTGAGATGTGAAGACTGCCAGGTCGTGGATTTGTGCCCTGAAACCTTGGAGACGTTGGTCTTGGTCTTGCAATTGCTGCTGACGAGTGGTGGCTATATCTCTGACACGGTTTTCACGATCTAGAGCTGATTCTAACAGAGCTCGGAGTCTGGCCTGCTCTAATCTTGCTTGCGATCTTTCCCTGTCGAGGTCTGCTTGTTGATGTTCTCTGTTGCATCTTCTTGCCTCTTCTAGTTGTGCACGAAGCTGGTCTTCTGATCGCATCCAATAGTCTTTTTCCTTCTTGAATTGTGCCTTGTCTTTTTCGGATTGCCTATCTTGGCGTTCTTTGTTAGATCTGGCTTCTTCGTTTAATTGTTGGATCCTTTCTTTTGCCTTGCTCAATGCCCTTTCGTTTTCCGCAAGAATGGAATCATAATCTTGCATTCTTTCAAAGAGATTGGCGATGGTTTTTTGATCCTTCCAGCTCCTCTTTGGCGTTTCAGAAACTCTTTTCATTTTTTGGAATCGAGCATGAAGATTTTCATTCTCACAAGCTAGACTCTTTTTCTCGCCTTCGGCTTCTTGTTCTTGCAAATCTTTCTCCAAACTGAGGCTTCTTAGATTTTCTTTTAGGGCATGGATAGTTGCTTTGTACCCTTTTTCTTTTTCTCCCCAGATCAACCGCTCTTGGATTTTATCATTGAAGTTTTGAACATGGGGTCTTTTTGTTGGCCTTTTCAGCTCAGGTTCTGGTACATCATCCACGCGAGACCGTTTTTCGAACCACCTTGCATATCCAGGATTCATCTCACCCTTTGTAGTGTCTGGGACTTGAGTATCACTTTTCAAGTATCGACATCCATTCCACATCTGCTGAAGTAGAGCTTCGGGAATAGTGGCTTCTGGGTGTAATTCGATTACTTGCATACTCAAATCTTCATCATCAGGAACTATTTGATATCTCCCTAGTTGCCTTAGGACTCTTAGTGGTGCATACGGCTGAATGCTTCTCAATCCCAATAGTAGTAGATAACTATTTAAGGTTGACATATGTATTGCTTCTCTCATCGGGAGCCATCCCAGAGTCCATTCAACTTGATTTGCCGTTAAAGCCTTTAGATGAGATACCCATGCTTCTATCCCTTCTGGAGCTTGATAATTTTTTGTTCTTTCCTCATAGCTCTCAATGCAATTAGCTTTGTTTGACCCATACTGTATGATCTTGGGCTGTTGTTGGAGATGTTCAATCACCCACATTTGCAACAAAATTTTGCATCCTTCGAAGACTTTTGCTCCTGATTTGCATAAAGTCAAAGCCCGATAAATATCTGATAGAATGATGGGGACAAGGGTGTGATTTTCTTTAGTGGTGAGGATTTGCACAACTTTTGCGGTGCGAATATCAATTGTTCGCTCTTTATTTGGGAAGACCATGACTCCTAGAAAAGCCACCATGAAAGCAAATCGACGGTGCATCTGCCAAGTGTCTTTGTTTTGCTTATTAGTAAGGCCTTTCTCATGAATTTCGAACCCATCTGATTTTCCGAACCTTGAATACAAAAAGTTGAAGGAACAACATCCATTGATGACATTGCTTTTCCTGATTTGACTGCTGATGTTCAGAAGACCGAAGAATCGATGTACCGAAGGAGCCTTTGTGAATATCAAGCTTTGATTTCTTAAACTTCCGTCAAAACCAGCATATCCAGCTATCTCCTCTAATGTAGGAGTAAGCTCGAAGTCAGAGAAACGAAAAACATTGTGAGCAGGGTCCCAAAAAGTTACTAACGCCGCAATCAGATCATCACGGGGTTTAACTTTCATAATGTCCGTGAGATTTCCCAAATGCTTGACGACCCATTTTTGACCGTCTTCGCCTAAATCATACCACCACATTTGAAGCTGACATAGAAATTCTTCCGTACTTGTGGATGAGGGGCTTTGTGTGGTGCTCATTTTGTATCTGAAATTTAATTTTGATAAAGTCAAAATTCATTTTTGAAAATTTATACTAAAAAATCATTTTCGATTTTTTTTATATATTATTTTTTATTTATTAAATACCTTTATCTCAAAATTTAAAACTATATTTTTTTCAAATTTTTTAAAACAACCCATTTTATTCCTTTCTTCTTACCATGATTTTATTTAAGCTGGTCAACAAGCATGTTCGAGGCAAATGAATGCACAAGTAACAAATAGGATGCATCATGATGGTCTTTTAATTTTGGGTTCACCTGTCCTAGACAGACCCAACCCCTGTGTTGAGTCTCCAAGGCCAAATGCATATGATGCAAATATTCGTTCCTACTAGGGATCCGGTACATGGCTGAGTTATTCTAAGTGTAAAACCTTAGGTTGATTGTTCTAAACCTGGCTTACCCAAACGGACAGTTTGAGCCGAAGCGGGGGCAACGTACCGGGAGCACGAAAGTCTGCCCGGCCTAGTTACTTGTCCCAACTCCGTCTTATTTGGTACGACTCTAACAGAAAGGTGGGTCACGCGCACGTGTACACCATAAATTCAGAAGACTCAGAAAGAAGGGGGTTTCGTAGCAGTTGTACATATTCACAATTCAAATAATATTAAAGCGGTAAACAGCAACATTTAGCACATTAGCATATAAACAGTTAAAAATCTCATAGTAAATAAAGCCAATTAACACAGATATTTTAAGCTCGAATTCTTTAAACCCTGAACCAATGGTTCTTGGTTACAGTTCAGTTTTTCCCCAGCAGAGTTGCCAGAGCTGTCGCACCTCCTTTTTGCCGCGCCCGCGGGGCGCGTGGGGAATTTTCTCCAATTAAAGGACAGTCGAAACGGGATTCATTTAATTATTTAAGAGTCGCCACCTGGGAATTTTAAGGCGTCCCAAGTCACCAATTTCAATCCCTGGATCGAGGAGAATATGACTCTGTTTATTATTCTGCGAACCAGAAATCCTGAGTAAGGAATTCTGTTAATCCGGAAGAAGGTGTTAGGCATTTCCGAATTCCGTAGTTCTAGCACGGTCGCTTAACTGTTTTTATTATTGGCTTAATTATCTTGATTTTATTAAATATATTGATGTTACATGATTTTTCCTACCGCTTATACTTACTGTGATTGAGGACCCTCTTTTGAATCGAATTACGCGTACGTATATTCGTGTTTAAAAAAAATTGCTGACTTGTGTCACGCGTACGTGTACACAATAACTTTTGATAATATATTTATTAAGCAACCATTTTTCGAAATTGTATCGAATCAAGAATATTTGTTTTTCTTGAATAGTGAACCGTACATCTCGGGTTTTTATGAAATTGATTTAACGCCTTTGGAAAAATCCTTTTATTAAATACGTTCGAAATTGCGCGTACGCATAATCCGAATTTTTACTTTTTTAAAAATATAATCAGGGTACGCGAACGTACCCCTAATTGCGCAAAATATTTGTAATGGTTTAGGGTTTTTCCACAAATTGTTTATTATATTCATGTATTTCTTTTATGTGAAAATCATGAGAAACTCCTATTTAGAGGCCTATAAATTCTTTGAAAAGAATTCGCAATCTATTAAAGGTTGTTCGTCGATTATGATTTCCGAATATAAGTTATATTCATTCCAACTATTCAAATTCAAAGAACAGAATAAAAATATGATTAATACTATTTTTTAAACAAATATGACATATATATATATATGCCAAAGAATAAATTGCATATGAAACTGAAAAATAAATGATTCATAAAGGAAGGAAATATTTTCCGAGAATTTTCCTTATTTACTTAATGCAAATTCTATTTTTAATTATCATTGATGTAAAGTGTGGCAATTTATGCTTGTACATCTCTTTTCATTCTCATATACTCGTTTTTAATCTAATAGACGAAATTAATTTGGTCACTTTGTTTTATGAAGGTAGATAAGCATTCGAGTTTATAGGAAAGGAATTATTATACAAGCCAATTCAATAAAATTACCTTACATGCAACTTAGTTGTATGACGTAAACATTCATAATGTTTTAAACATCGTAACAAGCTATATCATGTCACCTTTCACCAAAGTTTATACACACATCTATTATCTTTATAAACATATACCATCAATACCATCTAAACCTTATTTAACAACAAGAGTTAGTAATGTAGTTTTCTTGATATTTCTACATTACTCTTTACTTAACTAACAACAACATAGAATTTAAATAATGACCACTTTATGCCATGTTTCCTACCTTGACAATCTTAATCACAACTATACTTTAATGAAAGTTTAAAAAAAATTAACCTTGTTACAACACTTATACAATCTTCAATAAAAGATAAATTAGCTTACAGTCATTCTATCAATATATACTACTCATTCGATCCAGAAACAAAAATGAGTTTTTAATTAAAGAACTCAAAGATATTATTACAATTCAATCTTCATTTATCCGTCATATTGAATCTCTTTCCAACATAGAATTTAAAAGGATATGTACCTGGAAATGGAGGTAGAAGAAGTAAGTTTCAGCAGTAACAAAAATTAGCAGAATATACCAATAACACAGCAAGTCTGAACAAGACCCGTTAACCCAGATGAATAGCGACAGAGACTTGAGAAAAATTTCAGATTTGGACTGAACAATAATCACAAGCAAACAACGGACAGATTCTAGAAAGATAACATTTCAGCTTTCAGTTTCTTTTCTCTTCCTGTTTCAGATTCCTATTCCACATTTCTTTCTTTCTGTTTTTCACAATTTGGGAATGTACTTCTGTACATATTTCCTAATGTTTTGAAAGTCGACCTCTCTTAAACAGATAACTTGAAGAAAATCAAAACTGCCTTTCTAAATCAGATTGTTCCTCCTCTTAAAATCTACCCAAAATCTCAGTTTTCTTTGTTCTAATTTCTCTGAAAACTGAACTTTAATATTCCTCTTCTGAAAACTGATTTCCTCTCCCTGAAAACTGATTTTTTTTCTTTTCCTCTTAAAGTCTGTTTTTTAAACTCTCTCTAAGCTCTCTTTTCTCTGAAAAACTCCTCTTTTCCCTCTTATAACTCTCTCCCTAACTGTCTGTCCAGCTCCTGTATTTATACAGAGCTGGTCTTAGGCAATTTAAGTGCTTCTTGGACCCCCTTCTTCTTTTAAAATCAAAAGTTCCATTAAAAACTGCTTTTGAATAAATTAAATGATCCTATCCTGATTTTAAGCAGCCTCATTATCCCTTGTTCCCCCTTTATTACTTAAATATAGCCATTAACATTACATTATAATAAATTAGCACTAACACCCTGTTTTCTACTGTTTCATTCCCAGAAATACTCCTGACCTACTGTAATTACTGTCCAAGTTATTTAAACTTGTTTAGCAGTTAACAACCAATTCCTAAATCAAATAACATTCTGTCCTTTCATTGTTAGTTAATTGACCCAACAAACTCAATGTCTAATAACTAATGGACAAGCTAGATTCAGATTGAGCAGCTGAACTTGCATACAAACACATTAACACTATGCAGAGCTTAACAGAACCAAAAAAATTGAATTGAAATTCAGATCAACATAAATGCAGGAGCATTGTCAGTATACTGACAATGCCCTGAAACTTACTGGTTCAGAAATCAACATATACACAGCATTCATTTTGACAGACTCATTGAAATGTAAACAAGGGTGATTTAACTGACGAGTATTAATTTAAACTGATTATCTACAACAATTGTCCATAATTGGTCTAAAACAATAGAAGCAGACTGTTTTTTTATTAGCATTATCATAAGTGAGAATTCATAATATAACTAATCGACGAACTTAATCGAGTCGATTACTTACATTATGAACAATCACAACCAACTGAAACAGTTTCATATTTGACCATATAGACGGGCATGAGACAAAGGTGACAGAATTAATCAAATAAAATCATGAAAAATTAACAAGCTATTAAGACAAACAACAACACACGTAGAATACACAAAATAATAGAAAAAATACCTTTGAATCTTCAATTTTAATCCGACTCGAACTCAGCTTGGATTTGGATTTTTGTTTGAAATCAAACAGACCTTAGTCGAAGTATTTTCCACTGAAAATACTTCGACTAAGGTCGATTGAACCTCAATCTTTACTTAATCTGAACAGAATCCGAAAGTTTGGTATTTTTAGGGTTCTTAAAAATTCGATTTGGGCTTTAACCATTTCTGGTCAGATTCGAGGAGAACCAAACATGATACAAGGGTGAGGGTAGCCTAGGGGTCATTTGGTGTTAGTTTGAAACGGATCTGAGTTTGTTCTTGTTTGGTCCGAATCTTCAAAAGAAGGTTCGAGAAGTTCCGAACTGATTCGAACCAAACAAACTACAAATCCATACTCAGGATGACTAGGGGAAGCTATGGTGTTAACTAGATGTTGTTTGGTTTAGATCTGAACTTGGCTCGAATCTTCAAATGAAGATTCGAGAACCTTCAGGGAAATTCGAACCAAGCAGATAACATATTCGGATAGAGGGTGTTCAGGGGGTTCTGGGGTGTCAAGATGATGACCGGCGGCGTTGATGCCGCCGGGTTTCAGGCGGTGGAATCCTAGGGCGGCTAGGGTTAGGAGTGGGGGTTTGGGGGACGATGATGAACAGTGTAGGAGGGGGGGTGTGTTCAGTTAGGGGTCGGGGTAAGGCTTGGGATTTATATAGGGGTGGGGTGGATTGGTATCGTCCGTTGGATCAAGTAGAATGGATGGCTAGGATCTATTCACTTAACCAAACGATGTCGTTTGGTTTAAGTCGGGGGACGGGTTGAACCGGGTCAATGGGTCGAGTTATGGATTGCGGGTAAGGGTAGGGGATCTTGACCGTTGGTTGGATTTAATCCAACGGCCCTTGATGAGAGGTGACCAAACGACGTCGTTTGGTCTTAGCTTGGGACTGGATCAGACTTGGGCTGTTTGGATTGGGCTGTGGGGGGGGGGTGATTTGATTTGGGCCTGGATTTAAATCCAGGTCCGATTTTTTTTATTTCCTTTTCAATTATTTTCTAATTTTATTAATAATAATAAAAAATCCTAATAAAATTATAAAACAATTTTTACCCTTACACAAAATATTAATTACTTCATAACAACTATTTAACACATAGTCAAAACATTAATCACACAGTAACACATTTAAAAATAGAACGAATGCATATTTTTTGTGATTTTATTTAAATTATCTCTTAAATGCATAATTAAATCCTATATGCCTGCAATATGTATTTTATTTTATTTTTTCATTTTATTATGACAAAGTAAACATTTACGGACATAACACAAATATTCAACACCACGCAAATTCAAAAATTACACAGTAAAAGAAATTTATTTTATTTTTGATTTATTTTTGGAGTAGTTTTCGTTAAGGCAAAAATCACGTGCTCACACTCATGTATCATACCTTAGCATGGCTAAGTAAATTCTTAGCAACGAGACCTTCAGCTCGTGTGCTCCCTACTTTGGCACAAGTAGTTTCAGGAAGTCAAAGCCTTAGTCAAGACCCTCGGCCTGGACGATGACCCCTTCTCAGAATAAAGGATACTCCCAAAAATCTTTTCTTTCTAAAACTTCTTCTTGTAACTTTTCAAGTCTAAATCTTTTCTTTATAGAACATCATGTACATGCTCATGCTGGTATCCTTAAATGTAAAGCATGACATAAGAATGGAATAAATATGTAAAAGTACTTCTAAGGATTCTTGCTCCTTCATAAATTTTCAACACGAAAATAGCATATAAGAATAACACAAAAATCTGAAAATTTGTGAACATATATCATAATAAATCATCTAAACTTTTGCTAGAACAATTCTAAGTTAATAGGTACTCACTCACTCCAATTAAGTAAATATAAACTCTTTTAAGCAATTCATCAAATACCTTGTATGCGAGCTTTTGTGAGTTAAACCACTTTAGTAAAGGGTTATATCAACTCACCTCAATACTCCTTGAGCCAATACGTAGACCCCAGACCAATTTTACCCGTCAAACAATTGATTCTACAACAACCAGTGCATTTTAATTAATTTTTCACACCTAAACATGAGATATACTGTTGATACAGAGAAACAAGGGAATTAAATATTCAATTCTTACCTATTACTATTGTAGGGTAATTGAGAATAAGAAATTTTATATACCTGAGTTCAAGAATTAGTGATTTGTAAAGAACCCTAGAACTTTCCTTGTAATTTAGGGGTTGCCTCTGTTTCATATAAGGCTTTACGCCCTTTTTGCTCTGCGTTAGTAAGTGTTCTGTTTTGAAATTGTTTAATCCCCTTTTCACAGCCTTTTATGGCTGAGGCCCTCACGCCTTTACCTGCCAAGAGCCCTTTATGGGCTTAAGGCTCATGTGGCTTTTTTTTCTTTTGCTTTCTTTCTTCTTCTTTTATTGTTTTGACTTAACAAGTATTTAATTATTCCTATTTTTAATAATTAATAATATTAAAACTATTTATATTTTCCTAATTGTATATCCAATTATTTATATATATATATATATCACTATAAGCAAGATAACAATAATAGTAATAATAATAATTTAGCTCTATAATTAGCGTTTCTCGAAACTTTTATAAATTTGAGGAGTGTTACAACAATTACCAAATTCCACACCTCCATTAGCATCTAGTCCGCTCAAAATACTAAGGTTTTTGCTAATGCGAAAGAATCTAATCGAAGGTGGGTGCTGCTGAAATTTACAACATAAATTTGAATTTAGTTTCCATCAACATCAGCATAAAAAAATTTAGTTTTCGAGTTTATAGGAATTGACAAGAGCGAATTGTGTAGCTTAGGCAGTAGAACATAAACCTCATTCCAAAACATAAAACATAAATTAAACCTTAACCATATCAGTTATACATAAACCTTGTTTGAACATAGGTTACATAATCACTTAAATATGTCAAATACACCTAAACTTTGGTTGATCTTAAGTTAGCTATTTCATCATCCAAGCACACATAAACCCAACGAAGCAACACCGTACCATAGCAATGACATTCCATTTTTTCTGATTACTTTCCTTCACAAACACTAAACCTCAATCAATTTTTTCCTTAGAAACATCATCGTCTCCTTTAACATCATCTAATTCCTTGAAATCTTTAACTTTTGCAACATCCCCTACTCTAAGACGCTTTCAATCTCGACAACCTTCATTAGCAAAAGATTCTTTTCTAGTCTAAGAGCTTCATTTTCATTCTTTAAGTTACTGATCAGTGATATAACTCTAAGAGGAAGTTCATCATCTACCCATTCCCAAAACTTACATTTCTGTCCCTGCGCAACAATTAGAATAAAATTATCGACAATTTTCATCTGCTGGCATTATTAACCTAAGCAAAGATACACAAACAATTCTTATAAAATTTACCTTAGGCATTGAACACTTGTTAAATCGTCTACCGACATTATTTGGAGTCCAAGCAGTGAATTGGCTAGCAGCAACTCCACAACAGCATTTCCTTCTCGAACCATATGATGAACTCGAAGATCCCTGACTTATATTTTGAGAATTGAATGGTGAAAGATGGTAGGAATACTTCGTCCAGATTTGCACCGGAATTAGCACCAGCTCTATGAGTTCCTTGTTGAGACTGAGAAGAAAAGCTGATTTGAGAAGAAAAGGGTAGGGTTAATTAAGAGAGGGGTAATGTTTTACGGGTTGGGTTAATGGGTTGGGTTGGGCATTAAAATAAAATGATTATGTGTATATTAATTTCTACATGTTATATTTTGAGTGAATAACTTATTTACTGTGGCAACCGTTTAAAACAAAGAATATCCAAGCCAATAGTGTAACGACAAGGTTGGTGATGGGCCAAACTTTTAACAGGGTTATATATAGACCTTGTCCTAAGTATCGGGGGCTATTTGGGCCTTTTCCGAAGAAATATTACCGGTTAGCGTGGAGCTGCAGCGGAACCAAGATAAGACTCAGGATTCCATAACTAGGGCATGATGTACTACAGCTAGCACCCAGAATACACTCGTACATCCCATCCAACTTAGCCATATCATTCTTACTCAGCGGTATCTCCTTCCCAGGAGTCGGCGGCTCCGTCTTCCTCTTCAACCAAGGCTCAATAGGCTTGTACTGATTATAAAATATAGTCATATTCACAACCAGATCCTTAATGACAAACATATGTGGCAATGGCCTCTCCAGACCCACTTGTGGGATTATACTGGGTCGTTGTTGTTGTTGTTGGCGTAATCGTCGATTCAGCACCCGAATCGATCTTAGTCAAACAAGCAAGTCCATTACAACCATCAATATTCATAGCACAGGACCTACAGATCCCTTCTCTACTGGATCTACGAAACGTAAGTGATGGGTCGATTTCGTTTTTGATTTTGATTAAAGCATCTAAAACCATTGGGCCACATTATTTCAGATCGATTTTGTATTCCTTGAGCTCGGGTTTACCTGGGTTGTCTGGACTCCATCGGTAATTTGAAATGACTTAATGTTTGGCTGCTGCTTGGATTCTGATTGATGGGCTTTGGCCTCCGATGCGTGGGCTCGGGCGACAACTAGCTTCGCCGCCGGCGATGAGTGGACCCTAGAAATCGCTCGTCGGATTAAACCGGTCGCCATAATTTCCTAGTAACGTGGTTGGCTCGTGTCGTGGATTATTTACTTTTCGCTTTTCAGTAGGGTCAACGACATCCTTTTGATCAAAGGAGAGATATTTGAGGACTATATGGTAACAAAAATAGGTTATTATGCTAGGAAAAAAATGAGAAAACTCAGAAATCACCTGAACATTTGATCGTGGGATGACGATGAAGCGGTGCGGATGCGGGTTTAAATACATGCAGGGCAGTGCGGGTTTAAATACATGTAGGTGCGAGGCGGCCGGGTCGGGTCAAAATAAAAAAAGTTAAAAACTGTGCAGGTACTGTGGGTGCAGGTTTAAAAACTTCATTGAAGAAGGAAACTCAATTTTCTGCCTCAATAAAAATAAAATTGATTCCACGTAATATATTGAAGCAAAGTAAAGTTTCATGTTATTTGAGCCAAATGCTTGCACGTCATATTGTTCTGATAATGTAATATCCAAAAATTACATATCAAGACCACTTTCCAGAGGATTAGACAAGTGACTTATTTATACATTCCAGTGGCTTAAGAATTATTCCAGTGATTAGCTTGAATAATATATATTCTATTATCAAATATAAAAAATTAAAAAGTAAAGCGTTATTATCATATCAAAGCTTTTGTTAAGTAACTTTTATTACAAATGTGCAAGATATAACTCTTAAGTATCTTATCTTCTTCTTTCCTTAGCTGAAGCCTCCTGTAATCTTTAAAATTAATAAAAAATATGAATAGATATAAATGTATAAAAAAATTCCAGATAAAAGATTAAAAAATAAATAAACTAACAAAATGAAGGGAAAAAAAGTTAAGCGGTGCGGGCGGAGCGGGTGGATGCGGGTGTGGATGCGGAGCAGGTGAACGCGGGTGCATTTGCTATGCGGGGCGGGGTGGGGCGGAGCGAGTTGAAATTTTGTAGGTTAAGAGAAAACTTGCCCCGTAGCCCTTGCCATCCCTACTGACACATTAGATGTCATGACGGTCATTGGTGTGGTTTGGGTCGTGACAGCTTGATATGAGAGACTAGATTGCATGTCTCACACAGAAGCAGACCTAGGATTTAGAGTAAGGGTGTCTAACGGGTGGGCCGGGCCGAGATGGGTAGAGAAAAGTTGAAACCGTCCGGGTTTCGAACCAGGCCGGTTATGGGTTAGGGGTTACCGGGCTTAACGGGTTCGGGTTCATCCGGATAAAAAATGAATCGTAAGGGTTACGGGTCCAAGGGGTCGGGCCGGGGTTAGTATTTTTTTTTTTTTTGTAATTTATATTAATATAAAGTAAAAATATAAAGAATACAATGAAGATGGAAAAAAAATGCACTTATAAATTGCAAGTGTTACATTTATTTCAAAATTTAAACTTACAAATTGAAAGGTTTATATTTAACAACAAGTAAATTAACGAAAAAAGAGTAAATTCAAAAGTTTTGCATTGTCTTAGACTCTAAAACCTTAAAAAAAAAAAAAATCTAGCCTTTAAACTGGTCCTGGCCGGGCTGGTTCTACAGGGATTTTGGTTGACCGAATTTGACCGGTCCGGTTAACCGGATGAATTAAAGTGAACGGACCAACCCCCTAACCCCAGTAACCTAGCCCACCCGGCCCCCTAAGTACCGGGCGGGGCCGGGGCAGGCCGGGTTTCAACCGTCTGGGCCGGGTCGGGTCAACCCGGCCCGTTTGACACCTCTAATTTAAAGGTAGCGGGTGCAAATTTGCATTCAACCAAAATTTGCTTTGTATATATGGTATCACTACTAATATTACTATTTTCTAACAACATATACATGTATATATAGAATTTTATCGAACTTTACGGGTGTCGGTGCTCTGGTATCACGAATCATGAACATGTCTAATAGAGTCTTGCGGATCGGTATAAAGACGTCTATCCGCAACTTCGAGAGTCTATTGGACAATTAGGATACTTCACTTTCTTTCTTTCTCTATCGTTCTACTTGAACTGTAACAACACTGTATCTTAAATGATCTTTGACTTTAACACTAGCGTTTTAGAGACAAAAGAGACCAATCGTGAGGAATAGCCATTCTAGAACAATCATTTAATTTGGTTCATCCTTTAACACTAGCCTTTCTCTATTGTGATCTTTCCTTGTTTTAAGGCAAGGCAATTAAAGCATGAAAGATGAGAACTTTCTTTATGTACCAGCAGCCAACCTGATGGACTAAAGAGGCAAATATCATCAAAATGTACAACATACATAATCCATATAGCTCGAGCAAGTTTCAATATCCTAATTGTAGAAGCACATAGTGAAAATTCTAGACAGCAGCTATTTGCTCTGAGCATAGCAGAAAAGAAGATATGTCATTCAATCTAGTGACCATGTTCTATTAGAGAGGTGATATAAATCGACAGAGTGACTAAGGTTGTCGTTGAGCACAATACATTAGCGTGTTTGTGAGAGTTGGTTGGCGCTTCCCCTAAATACATATTGGGGACTGTAGAGAGACTTTTAAGAAACCTTATGCAACATAAAACCAATAGACGAAAATAGAAACAGACGCAGCAGCAGCAGCAGCACGCATTCTCCTACCTCTGTACCTAGACTGGCAGACTTGAACTTCAATATGATCTTAAGTCTCTTCACTCACAGCCACAGAAGCATTCTGGCTTCAGAAACAGCAAAACCATTTTTTCTGCACATAATAGATGTATTAAGAATCAATCAATTAATCAACCCGCATTAATTCTATACTGCAGTTGAAGTCTGGCTATAGGATCACGTTTCGCTAGAATGCTCAATAATTTGGTTATCTAACATCAGAAGTTCTTTACATTTTCTTCTGACATAGAAATCTCTAATAAGATTAGAAAGACTCCTAACAAACATTGGGCCTTTTTCTTTCATTGTATTCTTTAAATCTAACAATTATTTCTACATTGACGGACACCCGAACTAAAATGGAACTCCTAACATACGTCGAACCTATTTGTAAGTCAACAACAAGAACAACTAAATCTTAACTGCAAATAGTTAATATGGCATAGTGATTATTTGCAGGTAAATGGAAGAGTAACATTCTTGAATGCTTGTAGCACAAAACAAGAAATATTAAGATTTGGTAGCCAGTGCATACCTTGGGTTCTTGCTGATAAGGATTAGATTGTCCATAAGCATAGTCATTCCTGGGCGCTTGTGTTGGTGCAGCGGTGCCATTGGCCTTTTTGTCATCCCTAGCCTTTGCAAATATGACGGTGAATCCATCTGCCGAGGCCGGATTGTTTACATCCCACTCCCCGAATTTCGGCAATGGCCGACCTTTCTCTTGCTAGAAAACGGTGTCAAAAACAGAGAAATGACGACATGTAAGTTAGCCAAGTAAATAAAGTTCTTTCTTCATGTTTTGTTCTGTACATGTAGTCATGTACTCTAACTTATATGTATTGGGATGTTTAGTAAACATCTTTCAACTACAACAATTACGCCTCAATCCCAATCAGTTTCGGGTCGGTTATATGCATCATCACGAACCATACTGCTCCATATAAGCTCGTCTTTCTTGTATTGTTAGAATTCATCATAAATTTAACTAATTTAACGCTGGCTGTCAGTCTGCCACAATGCTCCTCCTTTATCCGGACTTGAACCGGCTATTTGAGCAAGCTCACACAGAAAGTAACAATCAAACATCTTTATTAAACCAATAGGAAACAATTACAAACTAAAGATGCTCCATCTGGCCATAAAAATTAAAAAAAAATGCGTACAAATAGTTGATGAATCAAATTCAGCAAAAACTGAGAGCAAACCAGAAAGTTGAATAAAAATAAAAGCGAATAAGATGGTCAAAGCCATGCCATCTTTGATTCAGCATTAACAAAACAATCTTATACATGCTGCAAAATAAATGAACTAAGATTTACCTCAGAATCAAACAAATTTTAACGTTTAATTCCTTCAAGGAGAAATGTGGGTTGGGGTTTTGGAATTTTATAAGGTTTCATATTCCTGAATCTCGTTTGTAATCTCATCTAATTGGATGACTATTCAATAGCCAAACACAAATTCAAGAACGTTCATATTCCTAGCAAAGCAAAATTCATGCAAAAGAAAAAATAAGAACTGAAAAGATTGGAAGAGAGAGAAACTTACAGAAGTCATGAATATGAGATTTTAGGTCCTGTAATTGAACGGATGAAAGGAATAAAAGAAAAAAAAAACAGAGAGAAAGAGAATTATTAGAACGAGTCTTGTGGGAGAGACATGAAAAGGGGTGGGCATCAATTTGCAACATTAGTTGTTGCACCCATGACTCCCCCCATCTTATATTTTAAAATATAGTTAAAAAAAGTCATATACCCACAGATGGTCCACCCTGTTACATTCTCTTTTTCTTATTTGAAATTAGCAATTATTTTTTCTTTTGCTTTGTCCAAAAAAGATATATTTTATAAAATCAAAATTTAAATTTAAAAAGAAAAAAAAAAAGAAGAAGAAGAAGGAGGAGGGAGAGCAGGGTGTTCGTCGGTCGGTACGGTACGATATTTAGATATTTCGGTTCAATATTTTCGGTATTTGATATTCTAAAATGCTATACAAATACCGTACCTAATTAGATTCGATATGGTTCGGTTTTTCGCCTTTCTGTTTCGATTTATTCGGTATGGTAACTTCGGTTTATTCGGTTCTAAAGCAGCTTCATAACGTTATATTTTGGGGCAGTAAAATCAATCTTATGAATGTTACAGCACTGCACAACATATATGGGACTTCTATAAATAAGAGCATAAGATTAAAATAATATTTACAAACTTCATCAACATATAAGTTTGTCTGGTCTAAAGCTCTAACTTGCATTTCCGTAATATACCGGGCACCAATAAGCTTCTTAAAATGTGATCAAAATAAGTCTTTCACAAGTATTGTTTACAAAAACTATTGGGGTAACATCCATTAACCACATAGACAAAAATAGGTGGCGCACAGACTTCAACAAAATAACATGGAACTAGAAATATTCTACTGAAGCTCTCTGGTAACTGAGGGCTGCAAGGATGACAAGATATTTAAAACTAATCCAATATATATTCCAGTACGATGTCGGTACTTCGGTATTTTAAAAAAAAAATATCAAATACCATATCTAATACCAAAGTTTTTTAAAATGTAAACCAAATACCAAAATATCAAAATACCAAATACCAAAAATTTTAATTTTGGTATGGTAATTTGGTATTTACCAAATTATGCACAGTCCTAGAGAGCACTATGCTTTTCTGGAGGCGCATGGAAATTTTAATCATAATATCATTCAGAAGTGTCAGAAAATAGCCTAGGTGAAAATAGGGCTAGCCATTTTTTCAGACTAGTAATTAAAAAATAGTCAGCGTATGCAAAGTTATTGAAAGTAGCCACTATTTTACTGCAACGCAAAAATTTCCAGCATAATATATTGGAGATTAGAGCATATGCGTATAAACTTCCAGCATATTATCCTGGACGAGTATATTATGCTGGAACTCCAGTATATTATGCTGGAACTCCAGTATATTATACTAAAAGTTCAGCATATTATACTGGAACTCCAGTATAATATGATGGAATATTTTCCAGGTTTTGAACAGTATTTTCGTTCAGATTTATCTTTACATGAAAAGTGGTTAAATCTCGATTACTTTTGAAATTATGGCTATTTTTCAAGTACCACTTGTAAATCTGGCTAATTTTGAATTTCACTCATATTTACACTGATAATTGAAAAATAGCTTCAGTTTTAAAAGTAATCAAAATTTAACCACCTTTTCATGTAAAAATAAAATATGAACAAAAATACCCCTAAAAATCCGGAAAATTTCAGCATAATATGCTGAATGTCAAATATTTTACATATGAGATTGAGATTCCGGCATAATGTGTTGGAGTTCCAATATAATATGCTGGAAGTTTATACGCATGAGCTCATATCCAGCATATTATGCTAAAATTTTCCGTGTGCTGGAATTCCAACATAATATATTGGAAGTTTATACGCAAGAGCTCTATAATCCAGCATGTTATACTGGAATCTTCTGTGTTGCAACAAAATAATGAGTATTTTTAATGACTTTGCAAACGCTAGCTATTTTTCAATAATAATTTTAACCCGTAAAGTATAGGAAAACTTATATATTTGGCCGTTGGATTGAGAATATTTATATTTCCCAGCCAATATACATATAGTATATACAATATTATATATATTTGCCGTCTAAAATTTTGAGTGGATGACTATTCAAGTTAATTTCTCTATAATCTGTTTAACATGTCCGATCAGACTAGGTATATCCATTTACAAGTCATTTGAGCATAAATTAAGTTAGTGATTCTAAAAGTTTGGAATCCTATGAGCTGCAAATGCCCAAATTAATATAGCCCAACCCGCCCATGCATTTGACACCTATAGTATCATTGTGTCCTAAAATATTGTTATTCAACATTTTTTTTTTTACTTTCTAATGAATGCTATCTCAACAACAGTAACAATAACAATAACATACTCAATATAATTTTACATAGTGGGGGTCTCGGGAGGGTAGTGTGTACGCAGACCTTATTCCTTGTGGAGGTAGAGAGACAGTTTCCAATAGACCCTCGGCTCATGAAAGCACAAGTACCACAATAATAACAAGAAAATAAGACAGGATAACACCGAGAAGCCATCTAAAAAGTAGCATATATAACAAGATAGTAAGATGATCGAAATAAAAAAAATTAAAAAAACAAATATTCAAAGAAACCTAATATCAACCAAATGCGAGAGTACGTAGTAACACTAACGTTATGAATCATCTGAACTACTTAACCTACTATCTTAATCCTCGATCTCCACGCCTTTCTATCTAGGGTCATGTCTTCGGCCAGCTGTAGCTACGGCATGTCATGCCTAATCACCTCACTCCAACTCTACTTCGGCCTACCTCTACCTCTCCTAAGGCCCTCCAATGTCAACCACTCACACCTCCTTACCGGGGAGTATGTGTTTCTCCTCCTCACATGTCCAAATCATCTAAGTCGTGCTTCCCACATCTTGTCCTCAATAGGGGCCACACCCACCTTGTCTGGAATAATTTCATTCATGATCCTATCTAACCTGGTGTGCCCGCACTGTTAGGTGTTTGTCCAGATTTCCTTACGATAATTGGTTTTCCTATCTCATGAAGGAAAGGACAACATATTTACCATAATTGATTTTTTTCTTTTCCTAGAAGGAAAATATAATTCTTCCATATTTGGCTAGTCTCTTTTCTTGTAGGAAAATGTTTGGAGTTCTATAATAAGATTCGTCTTTCTCATTCAGTAGCATCCACAATGTAGCCATATGAGGCTTGAGAGTCGTGTTTAGGGGGAGAACTTTATGGGACAAGTGTCAGTGTGTCACTTTTGTTTGGCTCTTCGTGAGGTTGTTCTCTCGATATTTTGTACTCTCTTTTTATTATAGTGGATTGCTCATCTCCGCCGTGGACGTATGTCACTTAACCGAACCACGTTAAATGTTTGTGTCTCTTTTAGTAAATTGCTCTTTTGTCGTCTGATTTACCGTCGTTCAAGGTTTACTTTACTAGTTTCCGCATGACACTTGATCATTCCGATCCTAACACGCACGTCCATCTCAACATCCTATGAATGCTATCTCGTTTGGAGAACTTTTAGAAAAAGCTTTTGGATGAATGATCGGAATGTTTGTGCAAAACAAAAACTTATTCGGCTACTTCTATTTTTTTTTTTCCTTTTCAATCATGTGAGTTTCCTCTTCTTTTTTTATTTATGTTTTTTTTTTTTATAAAGAAAAGGCACTTTCCAACTTAGTATTTTCTAAAAATCTCAAAGAAAAAAAATGGAAAAATTATCTGAGCAAATATTTTTGAGACTTTTCAAAGTGTTTATGAAAATTTCCACATATAGAAAAGTTGCACGCATGACATTCCCATCTTATATTCCTATTTGAATATAGTATATCATAAATTCAAAAAGTCATGTCCTCTCTCGGTCCTGTTGGGTGGCAATAAGCTGCGTTTGGAGAACTTTTTGGATAAGTTTTTGGATAAATGTTGTGAAGAAATATTTGTGAGTGTCTCCTAATATTTTTGTTTTATTTTAATAAGAACAGGCGCTTTCAAACATTAAAAATTCCTAAAAATCTCAAAAGAAAAATTCAAATAATTTAACCGACCAATTTTTTTGAAGACTTTTGAAGTGTTTAAGAAACTTTCCACTATTAATATGGACGTGTACAGCTCAATAAGATTTTGTAATATATCTCAGAAAATGAGAAAATATTTTAACTTAATTATATAATGCTTGAACCTTTTCCTGTCAATTGACTTGGAAAAATTACTAATTGGGGTATACTAATTATTTAGGTTAAATATTTCAAAAGGGTGATTGTCAATGTCATATATAGCTAAAATTCAAACACTAAAAAATTTTGGGAAATAAAGAAAATGTGCTTTGAATAAGTGAGGGTGCACTACACACCTCAGATTTGAGCTATAAATTACGATATAAAGTTGACAACCAAATTTCCATTAGCTCTTCTGTATTCTTCTACGTCTAAAGGGATTTATATCATATTATCAAAAGAATTTGAAGCAAAAAATAAAGAAATTGAAAATGTCTGAAAGGGAAGACAATTCAGGGCTCCTTGATCATTTACTGGAAAAGAATGAAATCTACGATAATTTTCAAGATAATGCTGAAAATTCAAGGATTGGTTTTCTACAAACCAAAGATTCCAAGTATGTTAATTACTCCTGTTTTCAATATTATGTTCAATTTCCTCAGTCTTGATTAACTCTCTATTCTTTAAACCAGAACCAAAACTAGTTAATTTCATGTCTGTTTAACGAAATGAACAAAGTGAACAAGAAAGTGATGCAATTCCACTTACAGCTTGTTTGGATGGTTGTTACATGTTGTATTGTATCGTACTATTACTTTAAATACAATGTTTGTTTTGATTGTTATTTAAATTTTATTGTATTGTATGGTTAAATTCATTGTTACGCAACAACGAAAAGTGTCATTTTATGGTCATTGGTGTGGCCGCGTCATTACCTTATTTTTCTCTATCTTGCCATTTTTTTATAATTATAATATTACCTCGTACTTTATTTTTTTTAAATAATATTACAAGTTTATTCTTCGTATTGTTGTTACATGACATCTTGAAACGACGTCAAACAATACAATCTATCCAAATATTGTATACATCAAAACAATACAGTACAATACTATATGATACATTACGAAAAATAAAAATGTATGTATGTATTGCGCCAATCGAATTGATCTTAATTTCTTATATTAATGGCAGAGGTGAGTCTGCTGGTGCACATTGCGCCATGGGAACGGCGTGGGTTTACAGAGATGAAAACGGAACACAGATTTTTGAAAAACAATTAACTGAAGATGACATTACTAGTGATCACTTACAGATTCCCAAGAGAATGGCGCATTATATACAGAGTCTAGAATTACAACGGGCTGATCCTGGAGAAAAATACTGGGAAATGGATCTACAATTGGATAATTGGGGCGATCGTGAATGTCAATTCACTGGACAATGGACAGACTTTGTCAATGAAAATAAGTTGAAAGCTAAAGATTTGGTAGTAATTGAGATTTTTAATAACGAAAAGCGACTTAAAATTGGATGCACTTCAGACCAAAAAGCCATTAACTTGAACAATCCTGTATTCCTCAGGCGTTTGTCTAGAGCTGATGTTAAAGGACTATATGTACAAAAGTTGAGCGAACAATATTCGTATAATGGTAATACTGGATTAATAGAGATAGAACCAGTTATTGAGATGAAATTATGTTCTGAAATTGTGTACAGATATGGTGGTACTAATGGTGTAATGTTCATACAATTACCAAAGACTGAAGTAGAAAAAAATTTGGGTCGCGATCTTTCTCTTCCTGCAGTTGGCGGAGAAATAGCACTACCTTTATTTGATCCTGTGGGAAACAATGTGGTGGAAATGAAATTGATGCATACTGAGAAGGATGAATATCATGTTGGAGGAGAATGGGAAATATATGCTGCTAAATATGACTTATTAATGTCCGATACCATATTTCTTGACAAGGTAACTGTATATCACGATCATGATCATGAGCTGAATAATCCAAGTACTGCAAATGTTTCTTATCATTATGAAATCACGTACCAGAGACGACGAGGGACGAAAGATCAGAGCAGTTTGGCTGCTGCAGCTGCTACTGTACTTGATAATGCTGGCAATAATAATATCAAGGATAACGGCGTTAATTCGTGTATAATGTTGTAGCTGGTAATGTGACTAATTTCAGTACCTTGATTTTTCCTGCTCACTAACAGAAGAACGTTTTATGATACTAATACTTAGTAGTATTATGTGCTGTTGTATGTCTTGCTCAATTTTTTATTTTTTTTAAAATTTTTCTGAATGTCAACTTGTGTTTGTTTACCTGTTTCAGAATTGGTCAAGATCCCAATGTAATAGCCAAATTGTTTTCATCTTTTCCTGTTACTAAATCCCTATAGCTCCAGGCTTCCAGCACCCTGGAACTAAATTTTTGGCACTACTGTTAAGCCTTTTGAGAAAGAAAGCCTTGACGTAACTGGTCAAGTTGTTGCCATGTAATCAGGAGGTCACAAGTTTGAGTTGCAGTAACAACCTCTTGCAGAAATGCAGGATAAGACTGCGTACAATAGACTCTTGTGATCCGGCCCTTCCCCAAACCCCGCGCATAAGGGGAGCTTAGTGCACCAAGCTGCCTTTTTTTTTTTTACTGCTAAGTCTTTTGTGTTCTAAGTTCTAAGTCACAAGAGTATTGTAATATATTTCTCCAGAAAGCTTTGATACGAAAATTAATTATGTATGCAATTTCTAGCTTTTCTTGATAGCTTATTGCAATTTTGAATACGGAAAACCTTCCCCAAAAATAAAAGGAAAACGTAAAAAGAGGGGAGGAATGTGTAAAAGGTTTTCTAATACGCCGGTAACTGTTTAACATACAACTAGCAATGAGAAATTAAAATTGGTTGGTAAAAGAAGTTATGACTAGATTTTTTGCTGTCACTAAAGTGATGTAAGGACCAAACTGGAATCTGGTCGTCAATACATAGAATCGATCTTAATTGACATATAACGGCCGAATTAAGCGATCAAATTGCCCCTCGCTAGTTTTCTTTTTGTGAATATGTAACGCGTTGAATCATACTCTCGTAAAATTTTCTTTTCTAGTAAAGTTAAACAATAAAAACAATATATATTAATAGATTAAAAGGCCAAAAACGGGTAAATGGGTTGAATGGGGGTAAGTAATGCAACATGCTACAATATCAATAGTATGTAGTTGAGTTGATTATTCAAATTTGAATGCCCTGTTCTTTCTCATTTTTCCCTCTCATGCCTTCCTATCGTCAAAGCTTGTACAACTTTCGTCCGTCATTTCATTATTGATTTGTTACGTTAGTCTTAAATTCTTTTAATTGATTAAAAAGGAAATAATATCATATAAAATGGAACAGATGAGAAATAGAATATATATATATATATATATATATCTAGAGTAAATAAGAAATAAACATTTCAACAAAGTATGTCTATGCAAATGAACATCAATGTACTAAAACAGCAGTCCAACATAAACTAGAGCTAGAAATCAGCAACAAATTGATAAAACTAAAGATCTAACCATCTAGTAGAGAAGTGAAACGAAAAAAAAGAACACAAACGGAAGAGCATAAAGTTGTTGAAAGAGTGCCAATGCTGGAGCTGATGCTGCAGCAGAATAATCATTGATCACATCCTGAACCAGAACCCTAACGATCATACGCTCGCCTCTCTCACAATGTCCTGCTGCTCCGCTCACGAAATAAAAATAGCCTGAACGATCCAACGTGAACATCGTGTTTCCATTGTTGGAAAAGAAATGGGGGCGAGTCGAGTTGCATTTCTTGTATTCATTCGCTGTCACCTCCATTACTGAGTCCTTCTTGTACTTGAAACCTGAATCCCAACACTTCAGTAATAATTATTCTTGAAGATGGAGATAACACATAAATACAACAAATGTAAAATAGTCTAATCCCTTCTAATTAATTTTTCTTATGGGGCGTGTAAAAGAGAAACACGACAGATAATTTGAGATAGAGAGAATATATACTTATGGTGTAAAAAATTTGTTCTATCATAGGTTACGTAAAGTTCAACTACAACAAACTGTCTAATTGGTAACATATAAAGAAGGCAAATAACATGTTAAAAGCAATTAAAAAATAGTGATTCTGTAAAAACAAAAAAAGAAGTTTTTGTAAGCATATATGTAGAGAATGTTATTATAAAGTTACTATCTTGGACTTGTATATATGAGGAGCGACATGCATGTTATTATAGGTTAATTTAACCTGATGCATAATGAAATTTATTCACTGTTGAGAGTACAAAACTTAAACCTAATTAATAACTTAAATCCTTTGCTGCTATTTAATTATATGAAATTAGTTGTGAGTTAAACAGTACTTACGAATGGTGTCGCCGATTTTGAACCTCATATTGGAAGCCCAATTGTTGTAAAAATTGGTGTCATTTGAGGGAGGAACTGCCCAACCAGTAGTGTCACCAACTTGAAATTCCAAGGAGGAGACATACACGACTTGATGAAGAGAAATCATCATTAAAATTGAGAAGAGCATGTTACTAGAGCATAAGAAGGCCATAATCAGAAGTTAATTAATTATCACAGGCGGTAATTAATTAAGAGCTCAGAGATGAAAAGCTTTTTCAGAATTTGATGATAATGAGGAAAGGCTTTGTGTTTAGTATCATATATGTGAGCAGTTATTATACGTGCGCACATAAATGTGGGTGGGAGGAAAAAATGGAAACGTGAAGGTGGTGGTGGCCTTAGTGGCTGAAATGCAAATGGGTAAAAATTATTTGCATCCCCAAAGTTTACATTGAAAATCAAATTCATCCTTCAACTTTGAACAATTATTACTTTCTCCTTCATCCTACGCAATATCTATTTTACTCTTGACATTCAACTCTCCATATATGTAATACCTTTTTAATATTATTTAGATATTTTTTAATGCAGATATTTATTCATAAGTTAAAAATATGATATCTTATTATATAATTTAATCTAAGTTCACTAACATTATAAATAAAATAATTATATGATGAATTTATTACAAAATGTATTGCTACTTTATTATTATTATTATTTTAATTTTTATATATTAAAATGCATATAATGTATATCAGTGTGTGTAAGAGAGATTTTAAATTCCACTATTTTTATTATTCTCTATTTGTACATAAATTTTTGAATTTTGATTGTTATTACTAGATTTTTTCTAAATTATTATTAAAGTTTATGTAAAGTATAAATAGATAATTTTTGCAAATTTATTATAAAATTTACCTCTATTTTACGCACATTATTTTTTTAATTACCTACATTGTATAATTTATAAAAATTTCATTCTCTTTTATTCTCAATTTTGTAAATAGATTGAGTTTTGATTGTTATTAATAAAATTACTGATACGCGAAATTATTTATTATATTTTATATTTTCTCATTTATTTCACTATTAAACATCATTAACTTATATGCTTGACTACTTCTTATTTTTTTGGTTTTGAAAAATTATTTTTAATTTGTGTACAGGTGTGATGATCCAAAATGTCATCTTTAAATTTAATAATCATTTATGTGTTCTAAGACCTTGAAAAGCACTATTTATCATTCCTCGACTTGTGTATTCAGTCCGTATAATTTTCTGGAAAGTTTTTATGTGAAAAATGAATTAAAAGGTGAAATAGAGCTTTCAAACTCAATTGAATTGACTTCGGTCAACATTTTGAGCAAACAGACCCGGATCAGTGTTTTAAATAGTAAAAATTGCACGAGGCGCCCTATTTGGTCACCCTCATTTAACCTATCCCCATTTTTTAAAAAACTTTTAACTTGTACCCACTTTTTAAATAACTTCAGCCCCCTTTCTCCACCTCTTTCTCCTCCTTCATTTTCTTCTTCTTCTTCTTCTTCTTCTTCTTCTTCTTCTTCTTCTTCTTCTTCTTCTTTTGCTGTTGTTGGTGCTACTCTCTTACTACTATGGCTTTTGCGAGTCTGAATTTTGTAACAACTAAAGATAATTATTTGAATCCCTTCTTATTTTTCCTTCACAAGACAGACGAATCAGGATCACGACTCGAATAATGGTGTTGACTACCCAATAGCAGTAGCTGTAGCTGCATTTTTTGTAAAATAAACAAACTATATTTTCTGATCGAAGCACAATTGTTATTATCGCATTACCACTGCCATCTACATTCCCTTGAGATATGTTATGGCATGAAAAGTTGATTATTAATAGGACAAAATTTTAATAAAAGTTCTAGTAAACAAAACAATTACTATGTAAATGACTTGATAGTTCGGACAAGAGAGCTGAAGTTCGCCAGTTACAAAACAAAAACTTCGCTCTAGAGCCGAAGTTCGCTAGTTACAAAAACAAAAACTTCAGCTCTAGAGCTCTAGAGCTGAAGTTCGCCAGTTACAAACACAAAAACTTCAGCTCTAGAGGTGAAGTTCGCCAGTTACAAACACAAAAATTTCAGCTCTAGAGCTGAAGTTCGCCAGTTACAAAACGAAAACATAAAAACAAAAACTTCGCCAGTTACAAAACAAAAACTTCAGCTCTAGAGCTGAACTTCCGTCCCGGCTACTAGAATGTTGAAGTTTTGCGTGATTGTCTTTGCTACTTCAGCTCTTTATGCTGAAGTTATGCGAAAAAGCGGGTACGCTTGCAATTATTTTTTGCAAAGCGGGCACAAGTTAAAACGTGACACAAAAAGCGGGTATAGATGCAAATCCCCCTTTTAAATATTCCAGTAGGCCCGTATCGTGATTTGGTACTTGGGCGTATGGCCGGAATCAAATTTGGAGGTCTCTAGCTCAAGTTATAGCCATTTAACGAAAACTAGAAATCTAAAGGCTAAAGGTTTCCAAAGTTTAACCACAGATTTGACTTTATTGATATCGGACTCAGTTGAGATTTCGAAAATTGAAATAGCTCCATTATGTCAATTATGATTTGTGTGCCAAATTTGAAGTCTGAGAATGAAGACATTTTTTTCCATCTAGTTTCTTTTTTAACGAATGCATCTCTACAAATTTATCATCTAAAAATATACATCTTTCATTACAATAGTTATGGGACATATCGATCTTTTTATTGAAAAATTACGTCCTTGAGCTCGAGGTTTTAGTTTCTTCATAGTAGTATCTTTATTGACTTCGATTTTATTAATGACTAAATTGGCTTCGTCGAAATCCATAATATAACTAGCATTTTTGCTGAAAAATAAACCAATTTCAAAATGGGATAACATGCTCGATACGACATGAATTTTAGTATCATGAGAGTTTCCTCATAGGAACAACCACAAATTTGATCAATTACTTTGTGTGCTTTGTCATACAGATATATGTTCACCTAAAGAAACATCTAATAAAGAATTAATTATTTAATGAATTTTACACAATATAAATTCGAATTGATCGTACTATATCAGGATGGGTCACCTAAGTCTAATGCTATACCAAATTTTGTTCATCTAACTTCAACAAACCATAATATAAGATCCAGCCTTGACTTTCCAAACAATAATTTCCATTTGGCCACCTATTAAATGCCCAACCGTCTCCTCCTAACTATAAATCCTACGTTACTCTTTAAACTCTCATAGCTCTGTTCCATTCTTCCAGCTGTGCCCAACCACGTGCATAGATTGTGCTACTAATATTAAACCCCCATCATTGCACGTAACGCTCAAAAATCCAATCTTTAGATCTATATTTAGCTCCATATTTCTTGTACTGTTTCTGTTCCACTTCACACATCACACAATGGAGGCTTGCATCTATCATCAGCTCAAATCTCAGCCTATATGGCTTCTTTTTCTTCTTTCTTTAGGTTCTTTAAAAATTTTATGCTTTTCACTCATTTTTCTCAAATGGGTCTATGTTAATTTCCTTAGACCTGGCAAAAATCTCAAGAAATATGGGTCATGGGCACTTGTTACTGGACCAACTGACGGTATTGGAAAAGGCTTTGCTTTTCAATTAGCTAAAAAAGGACTTAATTTAGTTCTTGTGGGTCGTAATCCTGATAAATTGAAAGATGTTTCTGATTCAATTAAGGCTAAGTATGGACAAATCCAGATTAAATCAGTGGTTGTTGATTTTTCTGGTGATTTAGATGAAGGGGTTAAGAAGATTAAGGAGATAATTGAAGGGTTAGATGTTGGTGTTTTGATTAATAATGTTGGGGTTTCGTATCCTTATGCTAGATTTTTTCATGAAGTGGATGATAAATTATTGGCTGATTTGATTAAAGTTAATGTAGAAGGGACTACTAAGGTTACTCAAGCTGTTTTGCCTGGTATGTTGAAGAGGAAAAAAGGTGCTATTGTTAATATTGGTTCTGGTGCTGCAATTGTTATTCCCTCTGATCCCCTTTATGCTGTTTATGCTGCTACTAAAGCGTAAGTTTTGCACTCTTTAGCTGCTTTTATCTGTCTTTAATTCTCTTTTGGAAATTCTATTTTATAAGATTTTAGATTGTACGTAGTTAGTTTTGAGGGTTCATTTTGGATTGAATTGTAGCAAAATGATTGCACCTTAGTTGAAACTTAGTAGAAAAAGGTAAAAGTTATACATAAGTTGATAAACTTTAAAGCCATTTAGAAATTGGTGAAAGTTCTTGCATATAAACTATAAGAGTTGATATTCATGTTAATATACACACGAAAAATAAAACTTGTGTTATGGATGGAGCTTTTTTTTTCACAAAAAAAAAAAAAAATTGCGTCCCTTTTGATCCCCTTTTGTTGGAACTATTGTTTCTTTGGTGACTCGAACCCACGACCCTGAGGTTGTAGGTGGGGAGTGCTGACCATCTGAGCAACCCCTCTTGTCGGATGGAGCGTATGATTTCATATGTGGTAGCTCTATATAAGGGGAGGTTTGAAGTGAAAAACTTGATAGTTCACTTTGCTTACTGAGATGTCCTCATTTCAGAAATTTGCTGTATTATTGAATGACATGAGTCTGGATATCCTCTATTTTCCTCAAAGCAAATGAGAGAAAGAGGATAACTTGTTCCTAGGGTAAAGTTACATGAATTACTGTAGAAGTTAAATTGATTCTGGAAATGGGGAATGGGGTTTGAGTTGCTGTACAAGGAATGACATCCAACATCATATTAATTAGTACTTCCTCCTTTTGTTTTTGTTTTTGCTTTGTGATGAATCTTTCATATTAATTTGTAGCTCTTATAGTTTTCTTCTTTGATATCCTCCCATTCCAATTTCACATCCGAAAATAACTGATCTACTACACACATTTATCCGCAGTTGTTGTATTCCTTTGTAGTTGCTCGCCTTTGCACTGTACTTCTTTGTGAGTTCACATGACTGACCAATTCCCTCTGTTGGCCTTCCTCTCCCCAGACCAAAAACGTAGGGTGTTCAGTTAGCAACTGGAAGTAGAGGCGGATCTAGAATTAAGCCTTATGGGTTCACACACATTATATTTTTAAAGTTATGGGTTCATATGTATTATTTCTTGCAATGTTCATGAACTTTTACACTGAAATTTATACCGTCAAAAGTGGGTTCAGATGAACCCGGTACTTTCAAGCTACAGCTGCCCCTGACTGGAAGCCAGTGCATTGATGAAATTTGAAGGACGACAAACCTAAAAAGTTGGAAGATAATGCTTCCTTAACAATAACTTGGTTTATGGCTTTTGCAAAGTTGCATTCACGCAAATGACAAAGAACCTGACAAGTCTACGCCAGTGAAAGGTAGCTTTAGCTGATCCAGTGGCTGAATGTAATATAAGGAAAATAATGATACTGAGGCTAATAGTTTTCCAGTACTGAACAAAGCCTGATATATCATCAGGTGACTTTCAGGATGACATTTAAGCTAGTTTGAGGCTTTGGTGACTGTTTATCATTTCTCACTTAGTCCTCATTTTCAATGCTGGCTATGTTTTAGCAAGATTTTGAATCTTTAAGCACAAAATAGTAGTTGTTCCGTAATATTCTTATGTGCTGCGTGGATTTTTTGAATCTATTTTTCAGATACGTTGATCAATTCTCTAGATGCCTGTATGTAGAGTACAAGAAGAGTGGGATTGATGTGCAATGTCAGGTATATGTTATACGCTTTGTTCACTTGCAGCATTATTTTGCTTTTTATTGTAAACCAGAGTTTATCTGCTTCCTCTTCTCCAGTTGGTACTTATCATATGACTTGCCACATGGTTCATGTATTGGTTTCTTATGATGTTTGGATTTCAATGAGGAAGTGTCCTCTTCATGCCCTGTCTAATGAGCTTCAGACTTCTTCACACTTATTCATGTCCTTGAGTAATCTCCACATATAGCATGGTCTAATAACTTTTACTTGACTGAAGAAGTTTGAATTTAGAGGATATTACTTCTTAATAGTTTTGAGTCTGGAACTATGGAGTTCAAATATTTTTGGATTACGACCATAATCACTCCACATATCAGGGTGATCATTTGCCCACGCTTACTGTCTTTTGATTCCATTTTCTTGTCAATATGAAAGTTTTAATTATCATAATTTTGTTATGCTAGAATACATGTCCTATGTGAAGATTACTAGATGGGTTATATCCTAATGCCTTGGGTTCTTCTTTTGTTCTTGGTGCTTCAGTGGAAGGCCTTATTGATATTTTTGTTCTACAATTTGAAACATTTTACGACCATAATTAAATTGTCTTGCCTCAAGATCTTAGATAGGGCACCGAATGTCGGTGTTTGCTTCTAGAGTTTATTTTACTAGTTATTCGTTATGGATGAACATGCGAGGACAAGTGTGCGGCGGGGGATTTTTTTTTTTTTTTTTTGTGTGTTTGTGTGTTTGGGGGGGGGGGGAGATTGGAATATTGTGGATATTATAACATTGAATTTCTGAAACCCTGTATGTTGATATGTATAAATTAGAATTGCACCTACAACTTGCCCTTATAATATCACTAAGGATTAGGAGTGATTTTTTTTTAACAGTAAACAAATTTATCTGATGGCGTCTGGTTCAACTTCCATCAACAGACAACAAATGCGCTGAATAAGCTTTTGTCAAAGTTGGAGGACATTCTGACCTCCTCCACTACATTTTCTTAATTTTCCTTTCTCTGTTTAAAACTGCCATATCTTCTGTGTCAGGAAGTTATATAATGTGTACTGAACTATTTTCACTTCATGTAACATCATTCTTTCTCCTCCAAATATAGGTGCCGTTGTATGTGGCAACAAAAATGGCGTCGATCAAAAGATCATCATTTTTTGTTCCCTCGACTGATGGTTATGCTCGAGCTGGCCTGCGATGGATAGGTTATGAGCCAAGGTGTACGCCTTACTGGCCCCATTCTCTTCTGTGGGGTTTGTTATATTCATTGCCAGAGTCAATTGTTGATGCTTGGCGTCTGAAGTTCTGCATGGGAATTCGGAAGAGGGGGCAGATGAAAGACTCCAGGAAGAAGGAATAGAAAGCACCTTTCTCACCTCATCCCTTATCTTTAAGTCTGATTAGCTGAATTCCTATCTTCTTCTTTCTGTTCCTGTATCCAATTGAGTAATGCTAATTCTGATAATGCAACAAGAAGGTTGGGTTTGTTCTTACTAAACAAGCCTGATGTCATTCTTGTGTGTTCTTAGCTGTAGGCTGTTTGAATCAAGAGTAGTCCAAAAGAACCATTTTTCCAGGACAAGTAAATCAGAATGATTCTGTTTGTATTTGTTCTTTGAGATTTGATGTTGCAGAATGAAATTTAAGTTTGATGTTTACTTATATGGACCAATGAAGTACCCTATGATTTAAGAGAAACTTTCAGAAACCACTATGTTTTAGTGGTTATTAGCTAGTTGTAGCTACCATTTACTATATTACTTCCTATAGCTATGTTTTCAGGGTTTTTAGAGTGTATTCGATATATTTAAGCTACTGTATTCATGAATACAGTATCATTTCTATAGGAGGTAAAAATTCCATGATTTAATGCATAACAAATTATCCATCGTTTTGAATAGGTTTAAATTGTATCCAAACTCATTTCTCTGAGAATTGTGATATTCCAATTTTTATTGGATTTACCTGTCTTAAGTGTTAGAAGATATTCCTTGACAATTTAGCTCACAGTTTGATTGCAAATTTTTTTACTCAACTGTAAACGAGCATATCTTACATGTTGCACGTTTGAATTTTACCATAACTAGATTAAAATATTACCCCTATGATTTATCAGATCATTTTAAGATTAAGCGAGGTTTTCTACAAGTGCATGTTCTGAAAACGTTGGCTAAATTACAGATTCATAAAGTTTGTCCAAGAAATGTAAAACTCATTTGCAGCAGAATGTAGCTCTGGACATAGATGGAAAAATGGATTTATTTTCTTTTTATCACCTCATAATAGTTTTCAGACTAATTAAATCTGCCAAATTCGTGCCCATTTTTCCTTTCAAGCTAAACCTGATGACTGAAAGAGCAGAGACAGATTAAAGCATGCTAATTTCTACCTCTACAGAGGGAAAAGAGGAGAAAGTTTTACCCTCAAATATATAAAAAGAAAGGAAGGTTACTTCTTTGGCCAATTTTACAACACATGCTCATTATAAAGCATCAGCAGAGAAGAAATCATTGTAACCTATTCCTACTAGGATTCTCATGCAAATCCAATCATGTCAACAAGGAAAAACAAGATCAAAACCTAAACCGAAGCTACATACCAGAAAATGGTTAATGCTATACATATTGTCATTGAATTTCAACATTTCTGTCAGCATCTACCAGTTGAGCCTCTTGATCATATCCATTGTTTCCGTTTCTGTTCTTGAAAGATTTATCGCTAAACATGCGAACAAACATGCTTTTTGACCTGGGAACTTTGTGAGGTCCTGAATCTTCTGATTTTCTACTATCACCGTTCTTCTTGGCTAGTTCTTCTAAGATAATCCTGATGCTACTCTCAAAGCGGCGCCTGAATGTTGGATATCTTGATATAGATTTTGTGATGCCTCGTAGTCTTCATAACAAAATCAGGAGCGTTAATACAAAATCAGAATGCTATAAGTGGTAACAAAATCAAGATGCTATATTTCATGGATTATCACCTTCGAGCTAATGCCTCAAACTCAGCTCGCCTCAGTTCAGATTCAGGTGGAGATCCAATATTTGAATTCCTCAACCTCTCAGGATCACCACTTAACAAAACCAATTTCCCAAGGTACTCCTCTTCGCTGTCGGAAAGATTTTCAGCTTTGATCTGGTCTTTGATGATCAAGAGTGGATTGAGAAACCACTCATAGAAGGTATCTCTGGGCCTGTTTGTGCTGGTTACTTCGGTACCATCGTCTTCTGTGTAAGCAAGGTTTACATGATTAGTCCTTTTGGTATAAAAACCCCAATTCTACATTAAACAGTCAATAATTGCATATTTGACTTACTTATCAAAAGACCAGTGCTGTTGGCTTTGGCAGAACGTATAAGGGTCTGAAGGATGCAATAGGCAGGCAAACCAATGTTAATGACTTGACCACTATCTCTATTAGACTTGGCATCTTCAATGTCTTTTTGTGTAATTACTCCTTTAGATACCATGATTTCCCCATGATATTGACAGCCCGTGAATAAGCCATCAAGAAGCTAGAGTAGTAATATATGTTGAACGCAAAATTAGCACCAAAAATTCACACCCAGGTTCTGGTGAAGCATCACAAAAGCAAAATAACTATACCTCGAGGGGCTTCAACTCGACCATGGGAGCATTGATGGAGTTCGTACGAGATGGTGGATTTCTGAAAGATTCAGGTCTTGAGAAAGAAGCTGAACGAGAGCTGGTTCTTGATGCAGTCTTCTTTCTGTACCGAGGCCTATATGAATACCACAGATTTACAGCAACTGTCAAAACTATTTGAAATTAAATATACATTTGCCAATTATCAAAGGTATTGAGGTTAAAAGGTTGTAGCTATCGGAACCTAGGAAAGCAGGATCCTTCTGGCATATCCAGCACATCATTGCTATATTCATCATATATGGACAAGGAAGCAACGATATAGCAAAGCCCCAACCAAAGAGAAGACTCCTGAAGTAGAAGGCATTGGTAAAACATTAGCAGTTCAGGAAACATATAAAACGCAAGAGACAATTTTGAGGTCCTTGAAACAAAAAGGGAAACTTCACCTGATATACAACTATTCCTGAATAAGCACCGAGGAGGATACTTGCTAACATTGATCCAATGAATGCCCCAACAACAGCCATTGGCCAGAGTAAGATAGCAAGACCAGCAAATGGCACACAGATGGTCTCTAGAAAAGGTCCTTCTCGACCTATACAATCATGAAACAAGCGACGCCAGCCCTTCAAAAGCATGTAAGGAAATTTGCAAGCAGCAATTACTGTGATCGTCGGTATGTCAACCAGGAGTCCTAGTGCCACGGCTACTAGCGCCAAAGGAATATAAAGCAACCTGTAATAGATCGAAAAGTAACTTCTGAGCAAAAAATAAATCTCTCATGAAGAATAATTAACCAGCCAAACCCCCAACACATGCTTGCAACTAAACAGCATAAGTCGAATCCACGATAATTGATGAACATTTTTGTTAAGGAAAACAGGAGACTTTTACAAATGCTAATATCTTTAGTGCAAAGACCTACAAGATCCAACTTAAACTAAGGAGTTATAGCAAAGTACTATAAATTTCCAAAAACTACTGCATCTGTATTTCTGTTTGACACGAGGAGATTCTGACTTGCTGATAAGTAGAATAACATCTTGTACATCTTTATTTCTGTTCTGTCATAGAGCATGGAGTGATTTTGACTGACGGACAAGTAGAATAACATCTTGATCTCATTCCGGTAATCCTAATACAGCTAGAAAACCCTGATGGTCGATGTTTTTCGTATTGTTAGAATTAAGAGAAACTTAATAAGTGTTTAAGGTTGAAACGTTGGCACATGAAGATCTGCTAGTGATGAGAAAAGATACATGCAATCAAGTACAGACACTTACTTCCTTTTCTTCCTTTTCGTAAATTATCCCTCAATAACATTTTGATGAACTTGACTCAACTGAGTTCAAGAAAATTTCTTTGACAGTGTTGTTGAATTAGTTTTTGGTAGAAATATATTTCAATAGAATAGGTGGAAGATGTAAAGAGGTATGAAGATGCTATAAACAGTTACTATTACATACTCCTATTTAACTTTCCTTTTGTGTAGCTTGCCAACTTAGTAACAGGGACATATTTTTGGAATGAACTAATTCAAAAATAGACCAAACCAAAGGAGAAAGATGGAGTATTTAAGATGCTTTAGAGGCAGAAGTTAAAACAACAAAAAGCTGTTTTATTGTATTTTTCAGCACCAGTGTAGATACTTCACTAACTGAGTTCACATACCAACCAGATATCTGAAACTCTTTGATATTGAAAGATTTGACATATGATAATATACAGAAAACTTTCCAACTTCAAATGGGGCAAAAAGGGGAAAAAGAACATCGAGATAGGTGATTCTGCGAAACCTGATCTCATAGTATTTTCCACTAGGAGGTCCTTGAAGTCGCAAATCATCCATGATCGAGAAGTAGGAATGGTATAAAACATCCGTCACATCCCTAACAATAGTAAAGCTTCGTTTCACCGTGTCCCAAGTCCCATCCTACCATCAACAGTGAAGCAATTAACAAACTCGACGCCAAAAGAAGAGATAAGATTTAAACAATGTAGGAAATAGAAACCACTCAAGACATACATATATACTGTGAAAGAAGGCATTCGTCTTCTTTCCACCCACAGCTTGGAAAGTGGCAAACACAGGAGAAAGGAAGCCATAAGCTGCCCCGCCAACGATGCTGCTTGCAAATCCAATCAACGGCCATAAAAGTAAAATAACAATGACACATATGCTTAGCACAAGTTTTAAAGCTGGACCTAATTGCTTTGTGCTGCAATTCATTAAACAAGGTGGAAGTCACTAAAAAGTAATATCTTTGGATACATGAGGTTAACCATGAATCAAAGTAACTAAAGAATGCACCTCCATAGACAGTAATATGTATAGAACAGGTGCACCGGCCAAAGACCCAAAATAAGGGCAGAGTTTCCGATAGTGACTATAACGAGGATCAATGGGCACAAAATTACACCTGCAAAAAGTAAGTGGCAAAAACCTGTCATTTCTCTTCATAGTCAAGGAGAAAAACATTAGCACGATACTGACATTAATACAGAGTAATCAAGGGCGAGATTTCACAATGTAGACCACAATGGTATAGACATTTGTGGTCAATTAAAGGCAAGCATCTTGCAAGGCCAAAGTTAAAGTTAATCTGGCAGTTAGTACTAATCATATTTAAAATCCCAGCGGATACAAAAATACTAGGTAATTTCTTCCATTTGCCCAAAGCTTTGGTGGCGTAGTTCCCCAGTACCTATGTTGGTGGGAGGTAGCAGGTACCCATTAGATTTAGTCAAGGTGCGCACAAGCTGGTCGGGCACCACCATCATTTGAAAAAAATAGATTACAAAGACTAGCATAAAACGAGGATTAACGGGCATAAAGTGACACTTGCCAAAATTAAGTGGCACAAACCCTGTCATTTATCTTCATAGTCAAGGAGAATAACTTTGGAATAATAATGACATTAATACAGAGTAATCAAGGGCAAGAATTGACAATGTAGACCAAATTTGTATCGAGATTCGCAGCCGATGCCTCAATGGTAAAGGCAAAGAACTTGCAAAACCAAAGCCAAAGTCAATCAGGAGTTTGGTCCTAATCATATTTGAAGGAAATACATTACGGAAACTAGCATAATCAGTAAGTATTTAATAATGTTATGCAATAAGTGCAGCCTAGTTGTCAATGAAGTCGGTTGAGAATCATGAGGTCTTATGTTCAAATCCTAGCGGAGACAAAAATACTAGGCGATTTCTTCCCATATGTTTAAGCCTTTATGTACAGAATTACCCGGTACCTGTGCTGGTGAGAGGTAGCAAGTATCACGTGTAATTAGTCCAGGTGCGCGCAAGCTAGCCCGGACACCACAGTTATTAAAAAAAGTAAAGGAGAGGGGGGGGGGTATATGCACATATGATTAGAACAGAACGAAGAGGTGCTATCCAAAAACACAGTGACTAACAGTTGTACAGTTAAGAAAAATGTATGTTTAATCAAATTTAAGAGGAAATGAAAGAAGCAACAACACTGAATAGTAAATAGGAGTGTAATTGAAGGAAAACCTTTCAAAACACCCAGAATAAGCAGGCCAATGAAGTAAGGTAAGAAACAGATGAAGTTCCACAAAGAAGCCAGAAACCCCCTTGGGGGTTCCATTCCTTATGCTTTTCAGCTAAATCAAGAACCACTGGATCTTTATCACAAGCAATGAAACTTGAAAAATGCAACCAAAAATCTCAGTTTTTTAATGAAAAATCGAATCTTTGTGGGGAAAAACCAAGTCTTTATGAAAACTGGACGTGAAATGGAAAGATAAAGGAAGATTATGATGTGGGTTTTGAGGATTTATGAACAAAAAAGTTGGTTAACTGTCAAATATTGGGGATAATAAAGTGGTTACCAAATACTACCAATTGCGTTTGGAGCCTGTGAATAAAAAAGAAGAAAAAAAAAACAAATTTGATAGCGTTTTGAAAGCAAGGTATTCAAGTGCTACTTTTTAATTATGGAATACTTTATTACTCCTATCCTTTTTCTTTTATTCTTTAATAGTATCATCTTTCAGCTTTGCTGACAGGTGCAGCATTGGAGTTTTGTATTTTGAGATCGAGACAGTTTTCAGTAGCAAATTAGGACATTTATATATGGGACCATTTTCCAGTTGTGATGGGTTGCATCAACGCGCCACGTTCAGGGGAGGTGCTATAATGCAGGATATTTGATGATATTGTATTGATTGACGAGACGTGAGACGGTGTGAACGTGCAATTAAAGGTATGGAGGCTGACCTTAGAATCCAAAGATTTTAAGTTGAGCAGGACCAAGACAGAATACTTGGAGTGTAAGTTCAGTGGCGAGACTCAAGGAGGGGAAGGGGAGGTGAGGCTGGACTCGCAGGTCATCCCTGGAGAGGGAGTTTTAAGTAAGACTCACTTCCGGTGTTTTGTGTAACAAGAAGGGGGCACCGAAATTTAAGAGTAAGTTCTACAGAGTGGTGGTCAGACCAACGATTTGTATGGGGCTGAGTGTTGGCCAGTCAAGATCGCTCATGTCCAGAAGATGAAGGTAGCAGAGATGAGGATGTTGAGATGGATGTGCGGGTACACCAGGTTAGATAGGACCAGAAATGAGGTTATTCGCGACAAGGTGAGTGTGGCCCCTATTGAGGCACAAGATGCGGGAAGCGCGGCTTAGGTGGTTTGGTCATGTGAGGAGTAGGAGGAGCACAAACGCCCCGGTGAGGAGGTGTGACAGGTTGACATTGGAGGGCCTACGGAGAGGTAGAGGTAGGCCAAAGAAGTGGTGGGGAGAGGTGATTAGGCAAGACATGGCGCAGCTTCAGCTGACTGAAAACATGACCCTTGATAGGAAGGTATGAAGGTCGAGGATTAGGGTAATAGAGTAGGTAGTCTAGAATGTTCATAACAGTAGTATTGGCACGCAGTCTCGCTTTCTATTGGCAGTAGGTTTTTGTTATTTTCTTTCATTATTGATCACCTTACTATCTTGTTGTTTTTATCCTGCTTTTATATAGTTGTTTTGGTATTATCCCTTCTTGTCTATATTTTCATTAATGTGGTGCTTATACTTTCCTGAGCCGAGGGTCTATTGGAAACAACATCTCTATTCTCACAAGGCACGGGTAAGGTCTGCGTATACACTATCCTTCCTAGACCCTACAATGTAGGATATTACTGAATATGTCGTAGTTGTTGTTTTAGTGTTCAAAACATTTTAAGGAAACTTTTGGTAATGCGCGTATAATAGAGTTTGATTTCGTAATACGACAATACAGTTTGTTTGGTAAGACTTTAAGTTCACTCACTCTAAAGCATAATTTAGAATGCAAAATGTTTGATTAATGATGTTGCTGTTGGTTGTTAAAAGGACATCATTCAGATCTAAGTAAATTTAAATCAAATCATACACAAATTTCCAAGAATCACTTAAAAGCTTTGGCGACGAAAAACATTGTACTCCTTTTTAATTTTATATGATGATATTTGATTAAATGTGAAATTTAAGTTATTAATTTGATTATAATTAATATTAGCAATAGTGAATAAAAAATATCGTGATTGTCGAAAGTTTTGAAAACATTATATCATAGTCTAAAATTTGAATTTTTCAAATTCGTGAAAACATTATATAAATGGGATTATATCAAACATTTTGACATATTCCGAAATATAAAGAGTATCACACAAAATTTAAATTGAGAAAGAAAGAAACATTAAAAATATCTGAAAATTCTACATCTGAGGCCGCACGAATTGTCAAAAAATCTGTTTAATATTGACTTACCCTAATTTGACTTTTGACTAACTTATGGTGTTCCTCAACAACAACAACAATAACGACCCAATAAAATCCTACAAAGTGGGGTCTGGGAAGGATAGTGTGTATTCAGACCTTACATCTACACCAACGGGCAGAGAAGCTATTTTCGATAGACCATCGGCTCAAGAAGATGGAAATAAAACAAGAAGACACAATTCATCAGTAACGTCAGCAGAAACCATAGAAATAGTAATAGAAGCATAAAAACCATAAAATAGATTACATGCAATACCAATAACCAGTAATTAAGGCGTGGGGCTATGATAAACATAAAGGGTAGTGTGGACTCAACATTAACCACTAACCATCTATGATCAACCCTATCAAACCCGCATCACCCACAGTATGAAGTGTCTATGATCAAACCTATCAAACCCGCCTCACCCACGGTATGAAGTAGAAAAAGCTCGATTATCCCCTAGCCTACAACTCTAATGCTTGACCTCCCGACCTTCCTATCAAGGGTCATGTCCTCGGAAATCTGTAGTCGTACCATATCCTACCTAATCACCTCTCCCCAACACTTCTTATGTCGTCATCTACCTCTTCTCGTACCCAACAAAGCCAACCGCTCACACATCCTTAGTGATGAATAATAATAGTAATAGTAACAATAATAGTTTTTTTAAAAAAAAAAAAAAACAAGATATAGGAAGCCGTAATAATAGTAGTAATAGTCTACTCCTACTAGCAATAATGAACAATAATTTAAAGAAAACTAGTCATGATATTAATTGACTGTCGGCAAGATTTTGCGACAGAATTTGTGTTTTCCAGTGCAGTTCTTTCCTAGTCGTTAGCAACCCTCCCATGCCTTACTTTTGATTAGAGTTTAATTTCTGTATTTTGGTCGTCAATTTTTTTTACTATCATCAGATTAAGATGACAAACAACAGCACATTTTTGGGAGTGTGTAGACAAATCCCACCTGTGTCACGGTCCAAATCGATGGATCGCGACGGGCATCCGGTACCTTACTCAACTGAGTACCAACGTAACGCTTCTTTTTTATTACATTATAATATACACGTGATATACGGGCCTAATAGGCCAACATGATTATTTATAAACTCAAAACATAGGCCGACAAGGCCGTACAATCTTTCACGTACACGACATATGTCTACAAGCCTCTAAGAGTACATAAATGCCATAAAGGTCGGGACAGAGTCCCGCCATACCAAACAATACATGTCTAAATCATACTAACCAAACAAGCAACTCCGTAGCAAATGAAGCGCACCAACATCTTCCGCTGAGCTGATAGCCTACTTGGAGGGCTCTCGACCTGTCTATCGGGACCTGCGGGCATGAAACGCAGCGTCCCCAGGTAAAAGGGACGTCAATACGAAAAATGTATCGAGTATGTAAGGAACATAAATAAGTACATAACAGACATGGAAGAAATATAGAGTAATTGACTCAACCTGTAAGTCTGGATAACTCTGTAAATCATAAATTACTTTTAGCGTCATGCATATGCGTATAAATATCATGTCGTGCATAGGTACATGTTTCTTAACATCATCAGCCTCTGAGGGCATCCCATCATATCATATCGGCCACAAAATCATCAACGTATACCAGCTGATCAAGTGGTGGTGCGTATATAACGCCATAACCTTTCTCATATCTCACACCACAACTTGTAATCGGAATCCTTCCAATCTCATAACTGTTGCTACCTTTCATCATGCAGCCTGTACAGTTTTGACCTTGTAAGTGTGCCCAATCTCTAGGCTTCACATGTAGAGCTTGATAAGATGTCCCTTTGGGCATCTATGAGTATACTGAAGTTTTTCGCTCGGTACTTTGTTGAATTCACGAATATTGTTATATCTCATAGCATATGTTCTTTTAGCCATCCGTATGAATTTACTGCCACAACTCTTACTTTAATTTATCTTTGTTGAGGTCTGCTACCAAATCCCAGCTTACTCTCGTTGCTTATTCCATATGTATAAATTTAAGTCCTTTAATGCTTCCTCATTACTGCTCATCTTTAGAATGATGGCCTAATCTCATCTCATACTTTGTGACTTTTGTCCATCTATTGTTGATTCACCTCAATATTGATCTACAATATACCACTGATAACTTGAAACTTCTTACGTAATACTTTGCCCCTAAGGCTTACGTTACCTCAAGGAATATTCAAAGTGATTCTCATAATCGTATTTTATAGTGATTCACCTTATGGGGTATCCTAATTTTGTGCCGCCAGCGAAATCTTTTCTCCTTTTTTTTCAAATCATTATTCAAACGAAGGACCAAACATCATCATTTATCTGTCACAATTGTACCCTCATTTTATTACCAAGTCAACATTTCATTCCTTCTAAATGTTATTAATCTTAGACTCCTTTGAGTTCATTAAGGCTATAGTGAGCTTTGTATAACATAGAGAAATTGTCTGCTCTTCTTGTTTTCAAGGGCTTAATCCTAAAGACTTATCCATTCTCGTCACATTTTCACTTGACTTTATTCGTCCTTACTCAGGTTTCCTTAAAACTTTGTCGCTCTACTATACTTTAGCTTGCAACCTATACATATCCATTTGTAAACTTTCCTTCAACTTGCTTGCACCATAGATTTTCTTATGTTATTCTGGAACGTCAAGCGAGACATCACATCGTCTCCAACTTTTCTCTACTCTCTTAACTAGATCTCTCAGTACTTAGAAACCATAGGTTGGAAGGTATGCTATTGACGATTTTGCTATCATTCCTGGATATTGAATCCTAGTGCTTTTAGTCTTCTCTCCGAATCATGGACTATTCACGATCTTCTGCACCTTAGTATCTCGTACGTTGTTCACCTTTAGCTTTTTTTACCTTAAAATCTCACATCACATATTCTATCTCTTTGATGACCTCCCTTCTACATAGGTATAATTCACATTCGCAACTTGAAGCTCTATTATAATACTTGCACCTCTAGTGTATACACAATTCGATGAAAGCTTCATATTGACTTCTAATAAGGCTAGTACTCTTCTAGCTGGCTTTATCATAGAGCCGTTATAGAATATGGTTATTGTACTCTCTGTCTTGTACCTATGATATTAAGAGTGATCCTGCAATATTCTCAATCACGAGGTCTATAATTTTCTGGGTCCAATAATTCGACTCCTGATTTACTTCGTTGATGTAACTCTTTATTTTCTTCTTCCTTCTGATCAGTATTTAGGCATAAGCTATTTTCCAATCTACAGCTTATGGTATTAGTTATTACTTTAGCTTTTCATGGACGCTCTGGTATATCCATGATACAATCCTCTAACAACCAAATTCTTTGTCTATGACCTGCGCTCAATTCTTTCTTTGAACTTATACCAGAATCTTCTATGGTTGTATATGTTGCATATATAAAACTCCGAACCCTTAAGTGCATTCATAACGTAACCCACTCTGGATCGTTGATCGAATAATTCCTTTCGTTCCTTCTTAGCTTTCTTTAACGTAAGCTATTACTTTTCCTGGTCTTTTTGCCCCCTTGTTGCCTCCATACTTAGCTTATCTTAGTGCCCACACTTGCCAGAGTTTTCATACAACTCATATAATCTCGAATATTACTTTTAATTCTTACTTCCCGTTCATTAGCCACGGTAGGTGCCATTTTCCTTTGGAATGCTTACAATGTTGTTGCGAGATTGTTGTTACACGACCATTTCCTCTTTAGGTCGTTGTGCTTAGGTTGAAGCCTTCTTTCTTATCCCCTCAGCTAGTCTTCCATTATAGTACTTAGGGAGGACTTTCTGACTATTGTAAAGTTGTGGGCTTATTACATTGTATACTCGACGGACCTCTTGATGTCCTTCCTTGCCTATACTTATCCGTAGTTACTTACCTCCACGCCCTGGAGCTTGTGGGTTGCTTCTGAACTAATATTTTGACTGTCTTCCCAGTGGCACTCTCTTTTATTTCCGTAGCACTCGTATGGTACCTTTTTAACTTCCCCATATAAATATATCTCCAGTATTATAATGTCATTCCGCGAGGCTGAATTCCCCATGTTGGGGTTCACTCTATTTATCTTGCACGATCTATTGATTTGTCTGTAACCTCTTGTCTAGTAATGACTAGGCTCTTATTCGTTGCCCTATTCTTATGTCCATATTTCGAGTAATCTTTCTTGGGTTATTCCTTTTATCTTAACTTACGTCTCACACTGGCTCCTTATCTATCAATAACACCTTGGGTAGGAACTCATACTTCCTCTCCTTGACGTCGTGCTTGCATAATGTTCTGAAATCGTAGTATATCTGTAGGCTTTGAATAAGTGCAATTCTATCCCTTTTTCATTTTATCATGTTCTTCCTTTACCACTCCATAATTACTAGAACTACTTAATTCTGACTTAGTGCCACATTACTCCATATTCTCCCCTTTAGGGGTGTACTAAGAGCTGAAGCCACGAGGATCTACCTATAGATGTTTTACCTCTTCATCTTTGTCGTCGTTTCTCAACATCAATGATCCTTACTCGCCTTGCGGCAATCCTTCTGTACCAAGGATGACAAATTTCCTTACTCGCGAGGGTGACACTTAATTTAACTGGTACATATAGTCCCTTAAGCTTAACTTTGCTAACATTGCTTGATTTAGAGAAGCGTTTTCCTGAATCACCATACTCTGAATTTCTCATGAATCTTCTTCTGTTGTCCGTCCTATTATTACCGGAGTGCGATCTGAAATTCTCATTATGCTAAATTTTATCAAATCACTCAGTCCCTAATTCATATTTAGTTTATCTTGTTTACCAGTCCATATTAATTTCTATTACTCTGGGGTCTAACTTTTCATCTTGGTAATCGCACTAGAGTTGCGAACTTATTTCTTGAAATGAGGATATGACTTTATGGCATATATTCTTTTATTGTCTCAAGGCCTATCATCTTTTGTCTTTTCCTTCACTTGACTGTAAACTCTGTAATACTGTCATCATTTTTTGACCTACCGTTATCATCCGTGTATCACATCTTACTCATAATGCTTCATTAATTCTCTTCTTATCTCCCGCTAATTATCTATGTCTACTGCTTTACTCTGAAAACTCGGACAAAATATTCTTTTGCTTTTGGCTCCCCTTGCTCCATACCTTGGCTCTTTCAATTGCCTAACATTGTTTCTTTACTGGGTAAGGTTCCTTATCAAGAGGCTTACACCTTTCAGTATACCTATGATTTGCTAAAGACCTCACATTTACTTATCGTAAGCAATATACAAAATTGAGTTCCTCTAAATCAACAATTCCACAGCTATATCTCTTATCGATCGTCTTTCTGAATGTAGGCATCGTCTTATTACGAATAGAAATTCGGGACTTGACTTCTTATAAGTAAGCTCTACCACACGATCTAGAGTAAGAAGAAAGAGTGACAGATCTAAATGTCTTTTAGCCTCCTACTTATAAGTGTGGTGAACGACACACCCATAAACAAGACTCTACTAGACACGCTTATAGACTCCCTAGGACAGAACTGCTCTGATACCACTTTTGTCACGACCCAAACCGATGGGCCGCGACAAGCACCCGGTACCTTACTCAACCGAGTACCAACGTAACATATTCTTATTACATTATAATATACACGTGACATACGGGCCTAATAGGCCAACATGATTATTTATAAACTCAAAACATAGACCGACAAGGCCGTACAATCTTTAACATACATGACATATGTCACAAGCCTCTAAGAGTACATAAATGTCATAAAGGTTGGGACAGAGTCCCGCCATACCAAACAATGCACGTCTAAATCATACTAACCAAACAAGCAACTACGAAGCAAATGGAGCGCACCAACATCTTCCGCTGAGCTGATAGCCTACTTGAAGGGCTCTCGGCCTATCTATTGGGACCTGCGGGCATGAAACGTAGCGTCCCCAGGTAAAAAGAACGTCAGTACGAAAAATGTACCGAGTATGTAAGGCACATAAATAAGTACATAACAGACATGGAAGAAATATAGAGTAATTGACTCAACTTGTAAGTCTGGATAACTCTATAAATCATAAATTACTTTTAGCGTCATGCATATGTGTATGAATATCATGTTGTGCATTGGTACATGTTTCATAACACCGTCAGCCTCTGAGGGTATCCCATCATATCAGCCATTGTGGGCAAAATCATCAACGTATACCAGCTGATCAGGTGGTGGTGCGTATATAACGCCATTTGGTCACAGTTCAATGTACATGAATGCAACGCATGAAACATACGTTAATAAAATCTTTTGAAATGTCATAAGACCATTTTGCCTTTGAATAATATCATAAAGTAAACTCATTTCAACTTTTGTATTTTTCTGAGACCCATGAACAGATGATAAAATATTATGACACATGAAAATTCAAGAACATAGATATCTCTGATACTTGTATGAATAGAGTCATTTATGAAATTTGTGCATTCGCACGTTTCGTTCGTATTGTATGGTTCATGCCAAAAGAAAGAAGGGATAGCCTAAACATACCTGTTCCTAAAATTATTTGAACGGAATGAAGCTTTTGAATCCTTGAACGAAATAGTGGTTCGAATTTTATTTTTTTTGGATTGTTTGGACGAATCTGTTCAACGTTCTTGGTTTAATACCAAGAATAGATTGTTAGTTAAATCCTTTTTTATAAGGAAATGAGATCAAGTCTCATGGATAATTGACAGAAAAGGCCAACGTTCTGTTGCAAAGCTAAGCCTTTAAAATGAAATGAAATGGGAATTTGAAATTTAGAAAGCAACATTCTGTTGCAAGCCTTCAAAATGAAAATGAATTAGAAAGACTTTGATATCCAAAGTCTTAGAAAGAATGAATGGAATTTGTATCCATTTGACACCTAGTCAGACTCTTAGTCATTTCTTGTCATTCCTTGATAATGTGGCTAGTTGCCACATAGGGTGGGGTGTGATATTAATTTTTTATTCACTTATTAGTTAATAAGTTAATTGGGTAATGTTTTATTACCCGGTAATTAATCAATTACCCGCATAATTTAAAAATTACCACAAATTACTTAAAATTCTATTTATTTTTTAAAATACTTTATATATACTTTATATATTATACTGCTGTGGTCATATGGTACCTTGCATTGTACTAGTTCATAATTACGGGTATTATCGCTCGACCCGTATTTTATTCCAAATTGGCCACTTTCAACGAAACTCGTTTTCTTTAATCCGTGTACCCTTTTATCCTTCATAACACTTATAATCCTTATAATCTCCAAATAATCTTTTCTTTGGACTGATGTCAATTACCTTACAACAAATTTAACGCACAATGCTACAGGGTGCAACATCGTCGTAACTTAATACTGCGAATCGTAACATCACCGTAATGTAATACTGCTGGGTGCAACACTGTCGTAACTTAGTATTGCAAAGCGTAACATCACCGTAATGTAATACTGCAAGGCATAACATCATCGTAATATAATACTGCATGACGTAACACCATCGTAATATATTACTGCAGAGGGTAACATCATTGTAATATATTACTGCAGAGCATAACATCATTGTAATATAATACTACGGGGCGTAATATCGACGTAATATTGCGAGGCGTAACAACGTGGAAAGTAGAAAAGAAAACTAAGGGTATAAGGCCTTTTGGAAAAAACTGTGCGGGTTTAGTCCAAAGCGGTCAATATCACATCATGTTAAAAGTATCTTTTGGCCGTTTTAGCTCAACAACAACATAGACGTCAAGTCAAAAATCAATTATCAAAAGCAAGGGCGACCCTTTCATAAAGCAAATAAAGCAAGTTTGATTTCTTTCTTTAACAAGTATAGATAATAAGGATTTGCAACTGCTATGATTTCTGTCACGAATATTGCACTTGAAATGAATATCGAACTCGAATTTCGTAAGACTATAGGAAGTAACAATTTAATGAGAATGTTGATAATAAAATCTCAAAATCTTTCGAAGAGTCCTGTATAGTTGATTACGTTATACATAGTAGACAAGACTATTTTTTTTATTTCAAAATAGATTTGAACAATTCGAAGAAGATGAAAATATTTTTAGTTTACTATTTAGCGGTAAAAATTAAGATCACTAGGTGATGGAAATTTGAAAAAATATTGTGTTAATTTTGAATGCTCCTTAAAGCATAATAATCAATTTGATAGTGATGATTTAGATTTATTTTTAGAATTAAAAATATTAAGAAAATTAATACAATTAGAAGATAACAGTTTAATTGATACACTCGGTCAAATAAAAAAATTGACTCTTTTTTCAATGCCTATATTAATTATGGAATAATGTTAATAACTCTTGTTACCGTCACTTCAGCGGAAAGAAATTTTCAAAATTAAAATTGATAAAATCTTACCTAAGATCAATAATATCTCAAGAAAGCTTAAATGGATTAGCTATATTGTCAATTAAAAAAGACTTATTAGGAGTTATTGATTATAAGAAAACTATTAATAACTTTGTATCTAAGAAACGCAAGAAAAATAGACTTCAAATAAATAAATATTTTTTTTAAAAAAAAAAAAAGTTAATGCCCCTTGTAAAATTTGGCTTTAGGCTATAGAGCTCATCGGGCCGCCCCTGATCAAAAGGTTAAAATAAAATAAACTAACATATGCGTTCGTTTATATAACATAAATCCATTTGATTAACATTTTCATGTCCAGCGTAGATGATCTCTTTATATTCTATTCTTGGAGTATATTGGATATTTGAATAATATGATTCACTTTATCTGCAATACCTACGCAAACACATTTGCCAACTAAAGCTACGCAAAGAATCGATTCTACTAAGCATTTTCAACTTTAGTACTTGTACTAGAAGAATAAAATATGCTTCCTCATAGTATACCTGCTAGTTGTGGCATAATTCCTTTAATTCCAGCTGCAATTCTATATTGTATCTGGATGGAAACAACTCAAAAACACTGTAAAGTTTTCAACTTTCATTACAACTTTTTCAGTACAATGGAACAATATTAGTGGATCAAGAATGACACTTTCCTGGCTTCCACCTCCTTCTTTAGATAACAGTTGGGCCAACAACAACAACTACCAAGTAAAATCCCACTAGTGGGGTTTGGGGGGTAGTGTGTACGTAGACCTTACCCCTACCCGAGGGACAGAAAGGCTGTTTCCGAAAGACCCTCGGCTCAAGAAGACAAAAAGAGGCTGTTGGGCCCTTTCTCAAAAGGGAGGTATTGTATTATAATGGATTTTATATGGGAAGTGCCAGATAAAAGCTGAATGCCTGAATCCAGGAAATTCTACGAGGTGAAAAGGTAAATGAAAAAGGCCTGACTTTGCATCTAAAGTCAATCAGAGTTATCTTACTATGTAGCTTTGCACAAGATGAAGCATATAGTACTCTTTGTGGAAAGCAGCAAACATATAAACAATGAGTTGTATACCTTTGTTTTTAGGAGCAGATCCTACACATATTAGCAATATAATGTTGGGCTTATCATTTTCCTTTTGTCTGAGCAGTAAAAATTTCTTCCCTGTCAAAGTGTCTGCTTCTTCTAGGAACATCAGCTATATTACAGAATTCTGACAAGTTTTTCCTGATTTGAACTCTCTTCTTTTTTTCTGGTGGACGCGGGCCGAGAATGCTTAGATCAATACTCGCACCATATGCTTGTGTAGACGATATGACTGCATCATAAGCCTTTGAAGAAAGACATAGGCCTTCATTTAGAGCCTTCATATACAACTCATATGCCAGCCTCGGCTTGCCATCATTCGTGAGTGCCTCAATTAGCATCTCATAGCTAACTTCGTTAGGGGTTATGTTTTGAGTTTGCATACGATGGAACCACTCGTACGCAACACTTCCCATACCATTTCGAGCACATCCGCTGATGATAGCATTGAACGTGACAACTGTAGGCTCAACTCCAGTGAAAACCATCTCCTTGATGATTGAATCAACTATGTTAAATTTCCCTTGGGCAGTGTAAATTGATGCCATAATAGTATAGGCATACAAATTCGGCTCAACTCCCATTTTGATCATATGTTTCCAAACCTGAAGGGCCTCATCGTAGAGCTTGCCTTTCTCTAGAGCACTGAGCAATGCTCCATAGGAGATAACTGTTGGTTTTTCACCTTTTTCTACCATTCTCCTAAAAATCTGTACTGCAGCGGATGTTTCTGAAGCCTTGGAACAGGCGACAAGCACTGCGTTCCATTCCCTACTGCTTGGTTTAAGCCCCTTCTCTTCCATCTTATTCAGCAACCTAACACCCCATCTCCAAATACCTCTTTTTTTGGCCGCGTTCAATAGTATGTTAAAATGAGAAACTATCAGTTCATATGACATGTTGTTTGGTTTTGGCCCCTTGTCCAACAAATCCTCATAAATTTCGAGAGCTGCCCACCATTTCTTCGCCTTACCCATCAACCAAATGATGTGGTTGCAGACGGATAAGCTAATCTCTGTATCCCTCTCTCTTATCCTATTATACAGTTCTTTTGCTACAACATAATGTTCTTCACGGGTACACGCCCACACGAGGCGTTCATATTCTGCACAACTAGGTTGGAGCCTAGCCTTATCCATATCTGCTAGTAGTTTCGGAACATTGGTGCTTGAGTTTTCGCCCTTTACCAGCCATTGCCGCATCACCTGGTAGCAAATTCTAATTGTGAAATTCTCAAGCTTGGGAAATTCGTACCCCCAGTTTTCTTCCTCAATATTTCCTATTTCACCGTTTTGATATTTCTCTCTTGTCTCGACAAAAAAAGCTATAGCGCCAAGCCCATCTTCAAGTCTCCGATAAGCAAACAAGGCAGTGGAATAAGTTGCAGGACTAGGAAAGAGTCCCTTCTTTGACATCTCTTTGAAAAGATTGAGAGCTTCAAGTTCCCGACCTTGTTCTATGTAAATTCTCATTAGAGTATTATAAGTCACAACATTAGGATCCACTCCTTCCGATACCATATCATCCAACACTTTATCAACAAATTCATACTTCCCCGCCTCCTTTATGGCGCCTAATAGACTGTTATAAATGAACACATTTAAGGTAATGGAACCGATGTTATCCTTGCTCCTCCTCCTCAACCACTTGACGAGTGCCATTGCAGAGTGTAACTTCTTATCCTTGCCAAAACCTCTAATCATAGATGAGTAAACTTGAAGGGGCAACTCTAACTTATCTTTGAGAACTTCATCTACCTCATCAGCAGTTTTGACAAAGTGCAAGCTCTGTGCTAGAGCTCGAACGTCCACCTTCTCGCCTTTTACTCTCCCTACCTCTTCCTCCTCACTTTTAACATCACAATCACCATCATCATAATTATGAGTCAAGACCCTCTTTTCCTCCAATTGAACACAACTGAAACCCTCAACCCCACCTTCCCCTCTAGTGAAAGATTGTGAACTTTGTTTTATTACATCACAATCAATAGCTTGCTCTTCAGAGGCCTGCGTCAATGCAAAAGATGGGCCAAAAGAATCCTTCTTTCCGCGGCGAAAAGGAAAGAATCCTTCTTGTTTTTTGAACTTAGTCTTATTCTTTGGATAAATAACACTTCTTGATACATGATCAAAGCTTGAATTATGTGATAAAGAGTATGCAAGAATCCAACTTTCAGTTCTTAGTCTTGTAAAAACTGAACTAGAAGATGAAGCCAACTCTAATTCCATATGAGGTAACATACTAGAATTACTCCTTGAAGACCAGACATTCAGATAAGGCATTTTGTTTAGAAAAATCAACCAACAAAACCCCAAAATTCAGAATTTAACCAAACATTGATGATCAAGTAAACCCCTAAAAAATTCTTGATTTTTCAAAGATAAAACAGAGGAAAGGAAAGGAAACTGAAGCAGTAGCTCATTTATCAGTCTCAAGAATTCAGAAGAGCATACCTTGAAGAGTAAAGAGTTGAAAGGAAATAACTTTGCAGAGATTGAGCTGAGAGGAATTCTGAAGTGGGGCTAACTGATTATGGAATTTGGATTTCAACCATTCATATTATTACTGCTTTCTCGTGGCCATTCATTTTGCTGTGAACTGAAAGTTAGTGAGGTGTACCATTAATTCTGAGCCTGGGAAAATTATGCTGACAAAGAAACAAGAATGTCATAAGGAGCTTAAACTCATTTCACAGGCCCATTGGCCTGTAAGTAATTAGTTGGGCTTGTACCTGGTTGGAATAGTATTTTGGGCTCAAATGATCCACACCCACAAGTTTGGTTCATTGAATTGTGAGGAATATTGGGCCACCAACCATTTATGGAGTCGGAAACTTTTTTGATGGTTTTTTGGACAAAAAACACGTTTCTAATGTTTAAAAAAAAATGTTATGTTTCTAAATAAAACGCAGTATTATATTGCGTTTTACTTTAACAGAAATTTGGCCGTTAAAGTAAAACGCAGTATTGTACTGCGTTTTATTTAAAAAAAAAAAAATTTACTAATTCGCAGTACTATACTGCGTTTTACTTAAAATCTGGGCCCATCTTTGTATTATTAATAAAATAAACCCCTTCTTCTTCCTTGGACCACAGAACCAACGACCCCTTCTTCTTTGGATTCTACTGGTCCCCCCCCCCCGCGTAAAAGTAAAAAAAAAAATTTGGGCCCCACCGGTCACCTAAAGAGCAAGGAGTGTAGGTCCCACGCACAAGACAACCTTTGGATTCCTTCTTTCGGGTGCAAAACTTCGATTTCAATCAAATTCAAAAAACTTAAATCGAAGTATTTCGATTTTGTTTATGTCGAAGCTCATATAGTACATGCATATTTGTATTGTTTAATGTGTTTCCATGTTAATTTGTGTTATGTTTGTGTTTAAATTTGTATCTTATTTATACCCGGATTGATTTATTAGCTTTGATACAAAAAATTATTAAAATTTGATAAATTATTTGTATTGTTAAAAAATTAATATTATTTATTTTGTTTGTTGTTCATATTTATATTTTATGTTAGTTGTTTTTATATGTAATAGTAGCCTTTTAGCGTAGTAAAATGTAGAGCCTTTCAGTGTAGTAAAATATAGAGTCTTTTAGCGTAGTAAAATATAGAGCCTTTTAGCGTAGTAAAATATAGAGCCTTTTAGCGTAGTAAAATGTAGAACCTTTTAGCGTAGAGTCTATGTAGTTTAAGTATGTAGTAACTACAAACTCTAATATATATTGTAAAATTAACTCCAATATCGAGTCTGGAACCCATACATAATTATTTAGTCCAATATTAAACATAATTAATTATTTAATTCCTTAAACTAACAAAATTCTAAAAAAGTTGAAATTGACGTGCATAATAATTAAGGATAACTTGGTGCTATCGGGCCTCAAATATCGAGCCTGGAACCCATACATAATTATTCAGTCCAATTCAATAATTTTTAATTTGATTCCTTAAACTAGCAAAATTCTAAAAAAGTTGAAATTGACGCGCATAATAATTAAGGATAACTTGGTGCTACCAGGCCTCAAATATCGAGCCTGGAACTCATACATAATTATTCAGTCCAATTCAATTATTTTTAATTTAATTCCTTAAACTAGCAAAATTCTAAAAATGTTGAAGTTGTCACGCATAATAATTAAGGATAACTCGGTGCTACCGGGCCTAAAAAATCAAGTCTGGAACCCATACATAATTATTCAGTCCAATATTAAATACAATTAATTATTGAATTTATTAAGCTAACAAAATTCTAAAAATATTGAAATTGACACGCATAACAATTAAGGATAACTTGGTGCTACCGGGCCTCAAATATCTAGCCTGGAACTTATACATAATTATTCAGTCCAATTCAATAATTTTTAATTTAAATCCTTAAACTAGCAAAATTCTAAAAATGTTGAAATTGACACGCATAATAATTAAGGATAACTCGGTGCTACCGGGCCTCAAAAATCAAGCTTGGAACCCATACATAATTGTTCAGTCCAATATTAAATATAATTAATTATTAATTTATTAAGCTAACAAAATTCTAAAAATGTTGAAATTGACACGCATAATAATTAAGGATAACTTGGTGTTACCGGGCCTCAAATATCGAGCCTGGAACCCATACATAATTATTCAGTCCAATATTAAACATAATTAATTATTTAATTCCTTAACTAACACACACAATTAATTTTGTTTAAATTATAGTATACGACATGGACTTTCCTCCGCCTGCGCATCCTGGACCTGCCGAGGATCAGCTACTAGTGTTGCAGGGCGACCATAGGTCCTCCTTTGTATGGGAGGGACAACTATCGATGCAGGCTCTCCGCCCCAGGAGACCTGACGATTTGTGGGAGTTCATCGTGGATCATCTTTTCCATGCCCGCGTAGTCGCGCGCCTACAAGCTACGGGCTTCTATACGATTTTTGAGCTTGGATGGATGCAGCTTGATTGGTCTCTCATCACAGCCTTGGTAGAGCGGTGGCGACCGGAGACGCACACTTTTCGCTTGCCCACTGGAGAGGCCACCATCACGCTGGAAGATGTTCAGGTTTTATACGGGCTACGCGTAGATGGATGGGCCGTGGCATTGCCCCAGTACATTAGATCCATGATGCGTGCACATTTTTTGGATATGATGGGGTATTTTACTGGTTATAGACCTCAGGGTGACGTTGGGAGCACACGCGTTGCTTTGTCAGCCATCAGTGATCATATGGTTGTTTTGTACCCACACATTACGGATGAGACAGAGGATCTCCATATTGAGAGGTACACGCGGTTGGCGCTGCTCCTGTTTTTCGGCTGTGTCTTGTTCCCGAACACTTCGGGGAGTCTCGTGAGTATGCGCTTTCTCCATCATCTTCAGCGGCTTGATGTTTTACCCCAGTATAGCTGGGCCTGGCAGCGAATTATGCCGTTGCAGCCACCTCTACCACCACTTGCGCCCGGTGAGGCTTATCCGTTTCTCCCTCTAGCTTCTAGGTGGATTCTTCGGTGTGGGAACTACCAAGGGACCGATGCTCATCATAATCTCCCCTTATCAGGGATGTGCTAGATATGCTGGTGGACGGACAAGTAAATATGTACCTACACTTACTTGTTTTAAATTGAGTTGTGTTGCACATACTCACTTTTATGTTATTATTTGGTAGTTCATCTGGATGCCAGACAGCGACGAGTTGCTAGCTCAGCTTCCCATTTATTGCTTAGTCGATCGACTGCTTTGGAGCACCTCTGTCCCAATGATCTTCTTCGATATGGTTGAGTATCTTGCCACAAAGCGTGTGCTTCGCCAGTTTCATCGTCCCCAGCCTATACCAGGGGAGCCTGGATGGGTGGCTACACACTATCAGCGGGATGACCGTGCCAGGCTGGACGATATATATATGGGATGACTAGAGCAGCAAGTCCGAATTTGGGAGGAGCAGCGAGCTGACCATATTCCGCCAGCACCTACATTTACCCAGTAGACCACTATCCATCTGTATGCGTCATGGTACCGCCGTCACACCCCGACTGATTATCGGGAAGCCCATTCATGTACTTGGCAAGCGCTACAGACCATACGCCGGGAGGCACGAGGAACTGGTATGCTTTTTGGCTTTTTAATATCGTATAATTGTGATATATTGTTATTTAATTAATATTTTAAATGTTTCACAGGCTATTGGGCATCATCACCTCTTCTAGTTGGGACAGGAGATGCAGCAGCATACCGACATCCCTGCAGTGGTTGACTATGGCCGGCGGGTGGCACAGTTGGCTCGTTGGACCCTGTTTCAGGCGAGAGATGCCGTGAGGTTGGACCACGAGGCTCAGTATGCGGCGCCAGAGGACTACCATTGGGGTAGGGGTATCCCACTAGGTAGGGGTAGGGCACGAGGGCGGGGTGCCACACGAGGTAGGGGTGCCCCACGGGATCGCGGGGGTCGCGGGGGATGGTGAGGATGTGGTCCCCAGCAAGGGGACGTTGAGGCACCTGTCGACCCACCTATTGAGGGACATGATGAGGATTTTGGAGTTGAGGTGCTTGGAGATGATCAGCCGGGTTATATACCTCGGGTAGATGAACCTTCCAGCAGCATGCCTTCGTACAGCCTTCAGCTATCTCTGCCAGCATCGCAGGTCACCCCGTCAGGAGCATTGTCGATCACGGGTACATTCGACGGGGATGTAGACCAGTACTTTGCATGCCCATCTACCGCAACTGAGGATCGGCCCACCCGGGATGTGGATAGAGGGCGCAGGTTGAGTTATGACTCATCCCCGGCGGTTGATGCGGATCTACCACAAGGGTAGGTACGTTTGTATTACTTTAAAATTTCAATTTGCTTTCTTTTCCTTAATAAGCTGACACTAATTAATTTTTAACTTTCTTATGTATGTTTTGTCCCAGCCCATCTTTGAGGCCACTACATGCTTTGATGAGGACACCACGGATGCATATACTCAGGCGGCCGACGAGACCACGGTGAGAAAATATTTTTTGCCTCAACACGTACAATACAAATATACTTTTTCATATGCTAAGATTACTACTTGTTTTGTAGGTTGCTGACGGCCCGGCGACATATTCTTCCGATCCTGCCAGTTGTGGTGTCGATGCTGCTGCACATCCTCACATAAAGAAGCGGCTTGATGACGATGATCTAGATAGTGTACCCAGGCGGCAGGGGATGCGACTTAGGCCGACAACAGCACTGAAGCACACACGCTGCGGGACTCACTGATTTACTTATATTTTTAGTTTGTGTAAATAGTGCATTATGTAAATAATGGTAACAATTATCTTTTAACAACATTTTTATTTTAATTGCGTTTCAACATCAATTTTACTTAAATATTACACAAGAAACACAAACATTGCAAACGTAACACAAAAACAAACAGTAGAACTAAAACCATGACTGCACAAAGGATAACTAAAACCATAAAACGTAGTACTATACCCCGCATTATATTAAATTTTTCTGCAATAAAGCAGCTTTTTTCACAGGGTTTTCATCTTTTTCAGAACGACAAGACAATTCCATAAAACGCAGTACTATACCACGCGTTATATTAAATTTTTCTGCAATAAAACAACTTTTTTCACAGGGTTTTCACCTTTTTCAGAACGACAAGACAACTCCATAAAACGCAGTACTATATCACGCTTTATATATTAAATTTTTCTGCAATAAAGCAGTTTTTTCACAGGGTTTACATCCTTTTAAGAACGACAAGACAAATCCATAAACGCAGTACTATACCACGCTTTATATATTAAATTTTTCTGCAATAAAGCAGCTTTTTTCACAGGGTTTTCATCTTTTTCAGAATGACAAGACAACTCCATAAAACGCAGTACTATACCATGCTTTATATATTAAATCCCGCCTATAAATAACGGCCTCATTGTAGGTATTTTGTGTGCTCAAAAATTAGTAAAAGCAAATATTTCATTAAAAGTAAGGTTTTTTTACTAAAAGCAAATATTTCATTAAATGGCTCAACCTCTTCGTCCCCCAAAGTGCAACTGTGGAAAAGAATGCTCGATGCAAAATTGCTGGGACGGTGGTGAAGTTGGACACCGCTACTGGTGTTGTATGAACCAGTTATACAAGGTTCCCTGCGAACCTATTTGTGATTTTGAGGAATGGGTTGATGAACCATGTTATCAGGAATGCTACAGAGAACAACTGCAATTTTTTCATAATATGTGTTTATGCCAACGGGAAACACAAAGAGAAAGCGATAGAATTATTGTAGAAATGAGGGCGAAACTGAAGGAGGTGGGAGAAGAAAAATGGAAAGCACAATGGAATTGTGAAGCACAAAAGAAACGTAAAAAAAAAATATAAATGGGAACTTGCGGAGGTGAAGGCGAAACTGAAAGAGGTAGAAGAAGAAAAAGAACAAATAGAAGAACGATTTAAGTGGTTGGAGCGGAGAATAAATGGCAACCGGTACTAAACATTGGCATGTATGTATTTAGTGTATTTTTCATATATTTTTATTATGTTGGCCTGTTATGTTTGTGTTTGTGCTATAGTAATGTTTTATTTTAATTGAAGTGGCATGTATGACATGTATTGAAGTGGCATGTATTGGCATGTATGAAATGTATGTGTACTAAGTTTATTTAATATATATTGCAACATACACAAGTACAAACACGTATTACAAAAAATAATACCAAAACAAAAGACTAAGGGTATCCTTGATAGTTGGGTACATTCGACGAACTTGCACCAGGAGCCGGATTACCACCGCCACGCACACCACCTGAAAGACATTTACGACGGTCGTGTCCTATTTGCGAGCATATGCCACATTTACGCGCATAAACTGTGTCACCAACATCCATTTGGTTCCATATACGCGTTCTCTTTTGTACTTGTAGCTTGCGCAAATAGTCCTTGTTACATACCATCTTAAAAGGTTCCGGCGGCCAATAGTGCTCAGCACCTAATGGCTGCAACTTCCCACTATACGTGTCTACGTATGCAGCAACACTGTATTGTCTATCAATATAGTTTGTTGCCCCATATCCAACTTGTTGAAAGCACTTCAACGCATGTGCGCACGACATGTGGTATATGGTCCATTTCCCATATGAACATAACCTTCTATTTTCATTCACCGTCTGTAGATTATTCCCACGGTGTCTGCGAATAGCGGTCTTAACTTCAAAAATACCCCGTTCATGATCGTACTGAAGAAATGAATGCCATTGTGCTCGCCTCCTGGACCTTTCAAATCTTCTCATGGGTATTGGCATAAATTGAACACCCCTGTCCATCAATGCTGATATAGCTGCATGCCTTTCAACAAACCTCTCTGCACTCTATTTGAATGTCATGCGGACCATGGCAGTGACAGGCAGACCACGGACAGACTTCAACAAGCCATTGAATGACTCCGACACGTTTGTAGTGAGGGCTCCCCATCGTCTGCCGTCATCAGCATGTAATGTCCACATGTGAAGCTCATGCCCCATCAACCAAGTATAGGCTCGTGGTTCTAACTGCCGGATCGCTTTCATGCGCCTCGTGAATTTGCACTGCTGGTGCTCAGTTGCAGCCATCCACATTAAGTCATGCAAGGCCTTGTCAGGATATTTCTTCTGGAAATTGGCCTTCAGGTGACGCACACAGTAACGGTGGTATGCATATGGCTCCTTCCATTCAGGCAAGTGACGTACAGAACTTAAAATACCACCATGCCAATCAGATATTAGACAAATACCTGAACGCTGTTTGATAACGTGCTGCTTCAAGTGGTTCAAAAAAAGCGTCCACGTCTCTTCGCTTTTGTTGGCTATGGCAAAAGCTAGTGGAAATATTTGCCCGTTGGCATCTACTACGACTGCAATCAAAAGCTTAATATCATACTTTCCATAGACATGAGTAATGTCTATGGAAATAATAGGACGACAATGCACAAAACCATCAATTGCTGGTTTTAATGACCAGAACACATAGTTGAAAATATATTCGGGTCTGTCCGGACTCCACTCACACCTCCATTCAACAACAGTCCCGGGGTTAAAGTGTTGCAGTGCGGCCATATACCTGGGCAGATTTGAAAAAGACTTATCCCAGTCGCCATAAATAAGTTCAAAGACACGTTTGTGACCGAGATATGCCTTTCTTTTGGTTATAGTACAACCATACTCCTGGTGGACGACTGTAATACACTCTTTAATCTTGAACCTAATGGACACTTTCAAATATGGAATCAAGACAATAGAAATCAAGTCCACATCCAAGTTGAAGTGATTCTCATTGATTGTGTCCATTTCACATCTGTGCTCGCTAATAAATTTACCCACTTTCCACAAGCCTGATTTCTTCTTGGTGGCACGCAATATCCAGTGACAACCCATAAAGTCTCTACGGCATATAGCCTTATATTTCTCCGTGATTGACTCACTTACCATCATCTCACGACACTCTCTTATACTGTAGATTTTTACAACCCTAATTAGGCGAGCTTTATCGGGGAAATACATGTCTTTTATCAGAACAGCTGGTCTAGACTCATCCCACATCGCTGACCGAAATTCATCATCATCCCTTGTGAGGGCATCCATGTTCGGCATGCTTGGCAAATTATCAAAGTAGGGAATATTCCGCTCATGAAATGGCACGTGGGACTCGTACACTCTTGGTCTAGCGGGAGGTGGAGGAACATGCTCCCTCGTCAGCTCAAGTTCAACATTCACTTCCTCATCATCATCACCCTCATCATGGAAGGGTGTGTCATCCCCAGACTCATCCGCATTGTTGTCATAATCATTATAATCTTCCTGACTCTGCGCATCTGCAAGTAGATACGTCATCTATGGGCAACTGTGTGAGGTCAGGAGCTTCAAGAAGATCATTTTCACTGCACAAAAAAGAACAAAATGATAAGTTACCAAACTAGATAAATACTTTAGATATAGCTATATCACTTTACTTACAAGTCGTACTGTCTTGACGTTTCATGATGGATATTTTCTTGTTGGTGATGACTCCCGGATGGACCACCGTGGTCCAATACTCCAGAACTATGCATATTCCAACTAGGGGCGGGGTCATAACTTGTAAAATTCATATCCGGACGGTACCCCCTATGAAAAATATGAGTGTTAATACAAATCCAATTAAAACATAAAATAAACATCGCTAAAGCGTAGTAAAATTGAAGTTTACCAGTCGTCTTGTTGATTATATAAAGTCAAAAAATTATTTTGTGGTTGCTCATTTGCCGGTGGTGACAAATTTAAATCAAGGCAAGCTCTTTCATCAGCAATCTGTCCGGCAAAAACTGCTCCAGAATAACCACCCGATGACTGGGGGTTATCCCTACTATGCACGCCCTCATTATTGGGAACGTCTTCAACCTTGACGTACATTTCCAATAATTTTATTACAATAAATTCCCTGTATTCATCAGAAATATGCAAAAAATCTCTAAGAGTTTCATCATCCTCGATGTTAAACTCAGAATAATAAGCAAACTCATGCGGAGTCACTGAATACGGAAATCTACCGGTTACTTTAAGGTTAACCGAACGCCTCCTATCACTCATTTTTGTACGTAACAACGATACCAATTTATTGTACTCCATAGTAAGCGAAAATTTAACATGACATTGTGGAGGTGAGCTATACCTCACAAAGTTATTCTCCAGCACAACCTCACCCCCCCTCCAATATAGTAAAACCCTTATTTTTGGCACTTCAGACATTGTAAAAAAATGATTTATAAGAAGAAGAGAGAAGTATGAACGTAAGTTTGAAGTACAGAATTCAATGGATTTTCATAAAATTGAAACGCCTTTAAATAAGGTAAGTCCGAGAATTTTTCTATGTAAAACGCAGTACAATACTACGTTTTATGTATTTAAATTATTGTTATGTCAGTTAATTGATGGGGCCAAAAATTAGAGTAAAACGCCGTATAATAGTACGTTTCAGGTAAAACGCATTATTATACTACGTTTTACAAAAAAATAAATGTGTTGTACTGATTTTAAGTAAAACGCAGTATAGTACTGCGAATTAGTAAAAAAATTTTTTTTAAATAAAACGTAGTACAATACTGCGTTTTACTTAGAAACGTAACTTTTTTTTAAACATTAGAAACATGTTTTTTGTCCAAAAAATCATCAAAAAAGTTTCGGACTCACCATTTATGGCATAGAAATGACATCAGGTAGCTATTTTTAAGTATGTTGTTTAAAATATATTCACATTTTACAATTTATTTAAAGATTAGCCAATTTCGCTCAAACTTCAACACGGTATCCTGTGAGCACGTGATTTTTGTCCTATGTCAAATACTCCTAAAAATTAAAGAAATAGATTTTTTCTCAATTGTTTGCAATTTTATAGTATTTTGTAGGATTTTTTGTTAATTGTTTGCATTTCTGTGCATGTTTACTTTTATTAAAATCATGAAAAAATACCATGCATTGAATTGAGATTTTGTTTTCATATTTTTAGGATTAATTAGTTAATTAATTGTTTTATTAAGATAAAAATCACAAAAATTGGTTCACTTTTACATTTTTAGCTTTCAATTTTAGATTAGTAATTTTCTCTTTTAATCTAGGAGAAACAATTTTTTTATAATTATTTTAATTAGATAATTAGCTTAATTTTATAAATTAGATTAATTTATGATGTAATCTACGTTTTTAATTAATTAACGAAAGAAAAAGAAAACAAAAAGGAAAAAAAGGAATTGGGAAAAGGTTTAGTTTAACTTTAAATTTGGGCCAATCCGTCCAAACCCAGGCCCACTACCCAAATATACCCGGTCCAGACCATTTACCCGCTTCAAACCCTTCAGTCCTTGAGACGTCTGAAACGACGTAGTATGAGTTCGAGACTACGTCGTTTTGAGTTAAAAAGTCAAAGACAATCCTGACCCATTATTTTTTCTCATCCAACGGCCAGTAAAGCCTCATCCCACTCGTTTAAAGATGTCCGAACACCCCTAGATACAACCTAGGACCTTGTCTATCATCTCATTTACCCCTTGTATCTCATCGTCGTCCGCCACCCACCGAAAATCGCCAATGGCGGCGGTTAGTCTCCAAACTCCCTCAAATCTTGACCATATAACCCCATCATCCCCTCACTCCAAATCCACTTCTATTTCTTTCCAAAAATCAATCATCTTCCCTAAATTAGTGATCTAAGAATCACAGTAGAGTCTTTTTCGCCCTTTTGTCTAATTTCCTCATAATCTAGCCTTTTCTCGACATTGAGCATACCTGAATCGTTCATCTATTAAGGGGAGGAGTCAATTGGCTTTGGTCCCAATTGGGTTCATGGTGGCCGAATTCTGGGCGAGCAACCATCGATGGCCCAAAATACTTAGAGCCTCTGCTTCAACTTCTTCTTGGCGTATGTTGAGGATTGTAACATGAAGCACTAGCCGTTGAAGAAATTCCGGTCAGTGATCATGTTACAATTCACACCATTAGCCAAAATCCTTGTTCGCCGGATTTGTAATCGACTCGTTGTTGATTCTCTTCGGGTAATCGAATTTTTTAGCAAATTGGTCGGTATACCTTTCTTCCTCTTTCCATGACCCCTCATATGATATCAAGTTTATGTCTAAGATTGTTTCTAGTTCATAATATCTTAACAATAGCTTAACAATTAGTTTAATTGCATTTGTTAATAAATTGTTGTCTTTTGCGTGTTTCTTTTAAAATCTATTTTCCATTTAATTCAGAGGTTGTTTGCTTAAACCTTCGTTGAATTCATTTCTGATTGTTGGTTTGGATTCAATTTGGGCTTGTTAGTACAGAAGCCCAAGGGAAGGTTTAAGCATGTTTGGATATATAGCCCAAATTGCTGGTATTTTCTAAAAAGTAAATAACAGAAGTTAAAGGGTATTTAGGGGATTTGGATTGAAAGAATCTTTCATAACCACCTAGGAAGGTTCTAGGAAAGTGGGGGAAGAGGCTGATTTACTAAATAGGTTTAAAGTTTTGGGTTTGAAATGCAAAAAAAAAGGGAATTGAAGAGAGATGATGGTGAATGAATAAAATCAAGTTCTGCCGCCCTAAAATCTTGCTATAAGAGGCCCATTTTACTCATTTTCTAGGGCAGAGGTCTAGGACATCAAAAAGAGAAAATGGCTAAAAAATCTTCCTGAAAAAAAAAAAAAAGAAATATCTAGTTTTGAGCTTTTATTTTCCTTTGGCTAAAAAGTTTGAAAGTAGTCTTTCTTGGGATTTTCTGGTTCTCTAAGCTGAAACATGGCTGGATATTGAGGCTATTGTGTTGATTATCACTGTTGTTCCTTGGTACTGAACCTTTTATTTTCTTGCTGCCATAAGCTGAGGGTAGTGTGTTTGGGGAGGGTAGTGTGTACGCGGACCTTACTTCAACCCTGGGGTAGAGAGGCTGTTTCCAAATAGACCCTCGGCATCCTTCCCTCCAAGAACTTCCCACCTTGCTCTTGGGGAGACTCGAACTCACAACCTCTTGGTTGGAAGTGAGATTATACTGGCAATATCATTTCTTGTGCTCTAGCACGTATGTGTGTGTAGTGTTGATGTAAATAGAAGCTTGACATTGTATATATCCTTGTGGTAAACAAAATTCATAAAAAGGTTGAAGTCAAACTATGCGTGCAGAAAGTATAATATTCTGTTAAAAGGAACAATGTGATTTTCACGATAATTGTGTTAATCATTTTACTGATATCTGACCTTGTAATGCTGTGAATTAGTTGAAAAGTTTGTTGGTGTATAACGCTTTTAGGACCTGACTAGCTTGGCCCAATTATATCGCACCAGGCCCATGGTTGACATCACTGTCAATAAGCTTTCAATGTACCCGGGCTTTTGGGTTAAAAGACTTAATAAGGTCTAACCCATTTCATCTATAATGCGAGATTGTTCAACACATGATCTAAATTTAGAGGATTCGACATCTTCGATATGCTTTTGGTATTCGGATCCTCAATTCAATAGCATCGCAATAATCTCAAAATTAGTCTTGGGTTATGCATGAACATTCATAGTTTGCTTTAGGCATGTAATTAAAACATCACAATAACGAGTACAGCTCCCGTGACGTAGTTGTGATACCTAATTAGTTTAAATATGAATATCTATAGTTCATTTAATTGAATGCTTTTCCTTTGAAAGAAATTGAGGCGCGCCATTGACACAATTGAATCACCTAATCTATGGCCCTCATATTAATTATCCTAACTAATATTGAAAAGCGCCTTGAATTCTTGTAGTTTTGCTTTAGGCGTTAATTAAATAAATTGCCATAGCTACAGGTACGGTTCCCGTGACGTAGTTATGATGCTTAATTTCTAAAACCGGGGGGGGGGGGGTACATTTATGTGAACCGGCCACAATTTAATCTTGTTAATAAAATAAACATGTTGTAGATCGTGGGTACGGTTCCCGTGACATTATTCACAATATGTAATCAAATAATTAGTTGTATGACAATCGGATTATTAAAAACGATTTTAAAATGGATAAAATGCACATAGGCTTCAAAAATATTTTAAAATCAGATAAATAGGCCAATAATAATACTTGAGCGACCGTGCTAAAATTACGGAACTTGGGAATGCCTAACACCTTGTCCCGGATTAACAGAATTCCTTACCCGGATTTTTGTGTTTCGCAGACTGTAAAACAGAGTCAAACTTCCTCGATTCGGGATTTAAACTGGTGATTTGGGACACCATAAATCATCCCAAGTTGCGACTCTGAATTTAAATAAATAATTCTGTTTCGATTATTGTCACTTTAATTGGAAAAACCCTTCTATACCCCTTCCTGTGGTAGAAAAAGGAGGTGTGACACATCCTAGAGTTTAAACCTCAAAATTCAAACTCAGGACATTGTGTCGTAAAGTTCGAAACTTATGTCCAGAAGTTCGAATCTTATATCCTGGATTTCAAATTAGTAGTTCAGAAATTCATGATACTTAGTCCTGAATTTCAAATTAGCAACTCAAAAATTCAGGACACTAAGTCCTGAATTTCCAAATTCAGAATACTTATTAGTCCTGAAGTTTGGGTGAATTAGCTAATCTTTAAATATATTGTAAATTATAGATATATTTTAAATAGCGGGCTTAAAAATAGCTATTGCTGCACTTCGCCCGTTTATGGCAGCGTCGGGTCTACTAATTTAGTAGATGTTTGGACATAAAATTGTGATTTTTTTGAAAAAAAGTAATAGCTGGAATTAAGTTAAAAAATGACATTTGAAATTTGAAAGTATATTAACATGCATTTTATTTGAAAAATATTGCAGTTCTTTTAAGGGGAAATGAATATTTACTTAAAACATCGAATTTGAAACTCATCTTCAAAAAAAAATTCAAAATTTCAGTTCAATTTGATAACCAAACAATGACTTGAAAATAATTTTTGGAAAAAGGAAAAAGATTTGATGTCCAAACGGCTCCTTAGGCTTTCTTGTGTTATGAAAGGAAAGAAAAGGAGAGAAAAGCGGAGGGAACAAATCTAGTTTGCCTATGTGAGGGGCGGATCTATATAGACAAGTAGGTTGTTTACGGTTTGAAAGAAAACCGATCCAAACCGAAAATCGAACCAAATCGATTAAGTAAATCGATATTTTTTTGATTTGGATTGGTTTTGGTTTTAAATTTTAAAAACCGATAATATTTGGTTTGGTTTTGGTTCTATTATAAAAAATCGAAAAAATCGAACCGAACCGATTAATTATATAAAAATATGAATAATTATTGATACATGATATAGTATCTTTTCGTAAATAATTTTAAATACTTTATACATTTTAATTATTATTTTAAATTTTGATTTATCCTACTTATATCTTAAAAGATAGCCTAAGCCCAAAAGAATAGGAATCGACCAATTTTCTTTTCCTTAAGAGAATCTAATTCTCTAACCTACACACATACTTTTTCCTAATAAAAGAGTTAGAAAAAAAAATCTACGACAAGAGTAAAGAAAGCAAACTCAAATTGCAAGACTATAGTAGCTAAAGCTTGAGAAAGTAAACTTTTAGTTTGTTTTTTGTTCATTTTTTTCGTATAAACAGGTAAATAAACTTTCAGTTCCGAAATAAATATTTAAAAAAGCATAAATTTAGCAAATTATTTTCAGATTGTTGTCTATTGTTGTTTTACTATTATCGACTTATCATTAGCTTACTAGGAACCGAAAAACCGAACCAAACCAACAACAACCAAACCGATTGTTTGTATGTAATTTGGTTTGGTTTTGATTTTAAATTTTAAAAACCGATTAAATTGATTTGGTTTTAGTTTTAATCAAAAACCGACCAAACCGAACCGTGAACACCCCTATAAACAAGAAGGGGTGGTCCGTCACCCAGTTGCTCGAGTAGAATTTCGTGTGTATACTAATATTTCATGCAAAAGAACGTAGATAAATAACGAGTGGCACCTTGAGTAAAAAAAGTGGTTGTGGGCGCCATGGTCCTTTTTTATCTTCTTTGCCCCTTTTTTATCTTCTTTTTTTCTTGTCTTTTTTCTTAATTTATTTTACTTTTTTCACCTTTGTAACTCTCAAATTTTTTTTTTGAATTTAATTTTAGTTATTTTTCTTTTTTATCCATCTAATTTATTTTTTCCTTGATCTAAAAAAAGACCAAAAATTCTTAGTATGGTTATCATCCATTTATTTATGCATCAAAAACTTTGTAAAGCAAACTGAATTAATTTTAAAATGGATCGAATCGAAAGAAAGTGAATTAATACAAAACGAGTCGATCAAATATACATCCCAATTCAATCCCTTTGAATAATGATAAGTTTAAATTAAATCGGTAGCACCCGCAACCATCAAATTTTGGATCCGCCTCTGGCCTATGTACAAACATCAAGAGAGAGATGAAATATTTTTTCTCTGGTTCTTTGTCTCTCTTTTTTTTTTTCGTGAAATAAAATGTATAAAATTATACAATGAGGTCCGATTTAAATTTTAATGGAATGGTATACGTTTGAATTTTTCTTTGAAGGAAACGAGACATATTTTGGCGATGACTCAAAAAACAAAGGTGAAAATTATTTTATGATGAAGGGAGCAACGTGACTTGTTTCATTATTAATTTCTTTTACATACTGTTGATCGTTTAAATCTCATCATTCATTGAGGCAAGTGGATGTGATTGCTTTAAAAATAAAAATCATAAGAATTATAAAAGTTCTGTAATCAAGTTCCATTTATTTTTGTCAACAATGAAGAGTTCTTCTTTCATTGGAGTGACATACATGTTTGGCATGCTATAAGATATAAGGCATGCATCCTATTTATATGCGATAAATTTAGATACAATTAGTCTTTAAACCGATAAATTGAGTCTCATTATAGCAATAGACCTGAACTTTCTAAATAAATAAAAAACCAAGATTGCATTATACAGTAATTTATAGGTAGCTTAACACATAAATTGTCCAGGCGTATGTGTTGTTGGGGTTTTTATGTATTTAAGTATATTAAATACTTAAAGGAGGGTGAATGGGAAATGGAGGGAAATAAAAATTTTGAGTGAAATTTTAAGTTTCCCCCTTGTCAAAGGGACATTGTCCCATATTGGAAGAGGAAGAGGTTTTTTATGAGTATATAAGCAATTGCTCTTCTTCTAACTCTTAAAGAGTTGATAAGAAGGCAAGCCTCGCGCCGTCGTCGTCGTCTCGGCTTCAGATTCGGATTTATTTGTTAATAATAAAATATTAACAGAAATGTTATTAAATATTTGTTTTAATAACAGAATATTAATATTAAATCCTCCAATCCGTTTTTCAGTTGTGTAACTGAAAATTAAACTATTCTGCTCAGAATTTCCATACGATTTTCTGAGTTCTCCTCCTTCTGCATACTTTTAACATCAAACAAAGCAACAGTAAGTGTGATTTGCTACCAAACTTTGTGTTCGCTGAAACACTAGGGTTTGAAGTACCACTACACCAGTGTGTAATTCGTTCTATTTTGAGAGGAAATAATCCATAACCTTGGGTACTAGGAGGGGATTAAATTCCTTAAGGAAACACTATGAATTCAGTGGGCTCGAATTGGTTTTTTGTTGTTTCTGTTTTTTCATTTCTGTTTATGTTAATTTATATTTTCCAGAATTATTTACAAATGCAGTTTACTAACAAGCTTAAGGAATTTAATATATTTTCTATATTTGTACTCACTGTATCTGGAGAGTAAAACCTTTGTGGTTTTGTACTCTATTGGAGATTAAAATTTACGTGATTTTAACGTTTGTGTCATTCTTTTACAGAAATGACTAATGATAATGTGAACCAAGTTGTTCCAATGGTGACTGTCAATGCCTCAACAAGCCGAACAACACCGACACCATTGGCACCGGCGGAGAAACCCAAAAAAATTTTCGGGATTGATTTCAAGCGCTGACAGCAAAAGAAGTTCTTCTATTTGGCTACTCTAAGTCTCGAGAAGTTCATCAAGGAAGGTGTTCCTGTGTTGTCCGATGAAACTCCAGAAACTGAACGCTTTCTCGTGATTGAGGCGTGGAAGCATTCAGATTTTTGTGCAAGAATTATATTCTAAGCGGGCTGGAGGATGCTTTGTATAACATCTACAGTGGCGTGGAAACGTCAAAAGAACTGTGGACTGCGCTTGAAAAGAAATACAAAACCGAAGATGCCGGGTTGAAGAAGTTCGTTGCTGCAAAATTTTTGGACTACAAAATAGTATATAGTATGTTTGTTATTACCCAAGTCCAGGAATTGCAAGTGATTATTCACGATCTCCTTGCTGAAGGTCTTGTCATTAATGAAGCATTCCAAGTAGCAACGATGATTGAGAAGTTGCCTCATTTGTGGAAGGACTTCAAAAACTACTTGAAACACAAACGCAAGGAGATGTCCCTTGAGGAACTCATTATTCGGTTGAGAATCGAAGAGGATAACAAAGTTGCTGAAAAGAGAGGCTTTGAAAATTCAACAATAATGGGAGAAAATATTGTTAAAGAGAACAAAAAGAGGAAGAAGGCTTCTGGACCGAAATACAACCCAAGCAAGAAGCGGTTCAGTGGAAACTGCTACAACTGTGGAAAAACCGGACACAAATCTACGGAGTGTCGTGCTCCGAAGAAAGACAAGAAGAAGGGTCAAGCAAACATGGTTGAAAAGCATAATAATGTTGATGACTTATGTGCCATGCTTTCCGAATGCAACTTAGTGGGCAATCCTAAAGAGTGGTGGATTGATTCTAGAGCCACTCGCCATGTTTGTGCTATTAGAGAAGCTTTTGATACTTATGCTCCTGTTGGACCCAATGAGATGCTTTCTATGGGAAATGCTGCAAAGGCCAAGATTGAAGGATTTGGGAAGATATTTCTCAAAATGACTTCCGGCAAAGTGGTGACTTTGAACAACGTCCTTCATGTTCCTGAGATTAGGAAGAATTTAGTCTCTGCTTGACTTCTTGTTAAGAATGGTTTTAAATGTGTTTTTGTTTCCAATAAGGTTGTAATAAATAAGAACGAAATGTTTGTAGGAAAAGGTTACCTCACTGAGGGCCTTTTCAAGCTGAATTTAATGGTGGTTGAGAATAATAATAAAATTTCAGCTCCGTTTTACTTACTTGAGTCAAATGAATTATGGCATATACGTTTGGGTCATGTCAATTATAAAACCTTACGGAAAATGATTAATTTGGAAGTATTGCCTAAATTTGAATGCGACAAATCAAAATGTCAAATATGTGTGGAATCTAAGTATGTTAAACATCCTTATAAATCAGTTGAAAGGAATTCAGATCCTTTAGACTTAATTCACACAGATATTTGTGACATGAAGTCAATACCATCTCGATATGGAAAGAAGTATTTCATAACTTTCATTGACGATAGTACTCAATATTACTATGTTTACTTACTTAATAGTAAAGATGAAGCAATAGACACATTCAAGCAATACAAAAATGAAGTTGAAACACAACTTAACAAAAAAATCAAAATGATAAGAAGTGATAGGGGTGTTGAATATGAATCTCCTTTGGAACAAATATGTTTAGAATATGGAATTATTCATCAAACAACGACCCCTTACATTCCCCAATCCAATGGGATTGCAGAAAGAAAGAATCGTTCATTAAAAGAGATGATGAACGCATTATTGATAAGTTCTGGTTTGCCACAGAACTTGTAGGGGTAAGTCGTTCTTACGACTAGCCGAATACTAAATCGAGTACCCCATAGCAAAACACAATCCATTCCATATGAAAAATGGAAAGGAAGGAAACCCAACTTGATTATTTTAAAGTGTGGGGTGTTTGGAAAAAGTGCAAGTTCATAAACCCAAAAGGGTAAAAATAGGACCGAAAACCGTTGATTGTGTTTTCATAGGATATGCGACTAATAGTAAAGCATATCGATTTCTGGTTCATAAATTAGAAAATCCCGACATTCATAACAATACGGTTATAGAATCAGATAATGCTGAGTTCTTTGATAATATATATTCGTATAAAAAGGAATGTGAATCGATTGATGAAAGATCTAAACGACCTCGAAAAGAAACAAAAGAAAGTACACTAAACCAGGAGGATCCAAGACGTAGTAAACATCAAAGAACGTCTACTTCATTTGGACCAGATTTTGTGACTATCTTATTGGAAAATGAGCCTCAAACATTTAAAGAAGCTATGTCTTCTTCGAAATCATTATTTTGGAAAGAGGCAGTCAATAGTGAAATAGAATCCATATTGAACAACCATACATGGGGATTGGTTGATCTTCCTCCTAGAAATAAACTGTTGGGTTCTAAATGGATCTTTAAGAGGAAAATGAAAGATGATGGCATTGTTGACAAATATAAGGCAAGACTTGTGGTCAAAGGGTATAAACAACGAGAAGGTCTTGACTATTTTGATACATACTCTCCAGTTATAAGAATTACGTCCATACGAACGTTAGTAGCGTTAGCTGCAGTTTATGGTCTTAAAATTAATCAAATGGATGTTAAGACGACCTTCTTAAATAGAGAGTTGGAGGAAGAAATCTACATGGAACAACCTGAAGGGTTTGTGGTTCCAGGTAAAAAAAAAGAAGGTATGTAGACTTGTTAAGTCCCTTTACGGACTAAAACAAGTACCCAAACAATGGCATACGAAATTTGACCTAACAATGTTGTCAAATGGTTTTAAAATAAATGAATGTGATAAATATGTGTACATTAAAAATGTTCCAAAACATATAGTCATTATTTGCTTATATGTGGATGATATGCTCATAATGAGTAATGACATTGCCAACATAAATGCTACTAAGCGTATGCTAACTAGCAAGTTTGATATGAAAGACTTGGGAGTTGCTGATTTAATTTTGGGGATTAAGATTCATAAGACTCCTCAAGGTCTGGCATTGTCACAATCTTATTATATTAAGACAGTACTTGAAAAATTCAAGTACTTGGGCTTTAAAGGTGCAAAGACTTCAATTAATGTGAATCTTGCATTAGCAAAGAACAAAGGTCAAAGCATATCACAATTGGATTATGCTCGTGTGTTGGGTTGGTTAATGTACATCATGAATTGTACACGACCAGATATAGCTTGTGCTATAAGTAAATTGAGTCAATATACGAGCAATCCAGGTCAATCTCATTGGATGGCCATGAAACGAGTTTTGGGGTATTTAGTACATACCCAGGACTTTGCTTTGCACTACAATAAATATCTTGCGGTCATTGAAGGATACCGTGATGCAAATTGGATCACCAGATCAACTGATTCCAAGTCCACAAGTGGATATATATTCATTATTGGTGGAGGAACGGTATCTTGTAAGTCGTCCAAACAAACTTGTATTGCCCGCTCTACAATGGAGGCTGAATTCATAGCCTTAGATAAAGCCGGTGAAAAAGCTGAATGGCTCCGGAATTTCTTGGAAGATATTCCATTTTGGCCCAAACCGCTGGCACCACTATGCATACATTGCAATAGTCAAGAAGCAATTGGAAGGGCTGGGAGCGTTATGTATAACAGTAAATCTCGTCATATACGACGAAGACATAAAATTGTTAGACAATTACTCTCTAGAGGATATATCACAATTGACTATGTAAAGTCAAGTGATACTATGTCGGATCCACTTACAAAAGGCCTAACTAGAGAGGTAGTTGATAAATCATCAAGGGGAATGGGACTGTGGCCGAGAACAAGTCATAGTGACAATAACTCTACCTAGAAGACTGGAGATCCCAAGATCTAGGTTCAAGGAGATCAAACAAAGTCATTAATGACGGTTCAACATTGTCAACTAAACTTTTGGTCCATTCTCGTGATGAGACAATGTTCAGTACCAAGGATAAAACATTAAGGCTTTTTAATGATTTGTAAATTTGATACGGGGTATATCAAATAGTGTATCTACGGGATGACATATTTAAGAATCATCTATGTAAGTGTGAAGTGTGTCACATCTCCTTTTTCCGCACCCGCGAGGGCACAAGGGAGTTTTTTCCAATTAAAGGACAATCGAAACGGGATTGGTTTATTTATTTCAGAGTCGCCACTTGGGAGATTTAGGGTGTCCCAAGTCACCAATTTTAATCCCGAATCGAGGAAAAGAATGACTCCATATTACAGTCTGCGTACCAGAAATCTGGATAAGGAATTCTGTTAACCCGGGAGAAGGTGTTAGGCATTCCCGAGTTCCGTGGTTCTAGCACGGTCGCTCAACTGTTATATTCGGCTTGATTATCTGATTTTATACAAATGTGAACTTATGTGCCAATTTTATCTTTTAACCGCTTTTATCATTCACTATTATTTTATCAAGAATTACAGCGTTGTGAAAATGTATCTCGAACCACGTTACAATCAATGTACCCGTGGTTGTCGACACACTTTGACTCCGTTGAGATTTGGATTTGGGTCACATCAATGTGCACCCGAGTTTAGGAAGATAACATTATTAAATACGCGCCTAAAGCAACTAGCGTATTGTTATGTTGGGAAAAGGCCGTGAACTTCGCTAAACGGTCTGTCCCGAATTCTAAGTATTTTAATATATACATTTAGAGGACCCCGCAGCTTGTGCATTTTTTGTTTGTCGAGGCTCGTCTCATTCATTATTTTTAAAAGAATTTGCAACGTCATGGAAATGCATCTCAAACCACGTCACAATCAATGCACCCGTGATTAGAGACATATTTCGATTCCGTTGAGATTTGGATTTGGGTCACATAAATGTGCACCCGAGTTTAAGGAGATAATGTTATTAAATGCGCGCCTAAAGTAACGAGCTTATTATTATTTTGGGTTGGGCCGTGGAATTTGCTAAACGGCCCGTCCCGGAATCTAAGTATTTAACATGTACATTTTTGTGAGGGCTCCGCAATCTGTACATTTTTTATTTTTTTGGCGAAGCTCGTCTCATTTTTTATTATTTAAGGGCAAACTTAAAACAACTACGATTTTCTACCAATGAAGTCATCCGAGGTTAAACAAAAACAACAATTCGAATAAGTAATAGTATCCATGGTAAAAAAAACAATTCAACAAAGACGACACACAAACCATTCATGTGTTCTCACATTTACTTTAAGCATGCAGTAACTAACCATAAAATAAACATTTTTAACAAAAACAACAAAAATTGCATTGTTGACATTCATCAATATCAAATACTCGCATTCGCCTTGAACCATAACATGCGAAACGAACCAAATGAAACAAAGGGATGAAGAACAATAACCTTTGAACCTCGACAACCTCAGAACGACAAACACGACCCCGACGGAACTCAAGCCGGACCTTACTGCACGAGGAACAACGACGAAACCTCGGGACAACCTCGACGTACCGGACCTCGACGAACAACGACGACCTCAATGGAGACTGAAAGCTAGGCCAAAACTGTCAACGCACGAGATGTTGGCTGCTTCTGGATTTTCTCAACGCAGCATGTTGGTTCGAGAGAATGCAACAGAAGGGGTCGTTTGGATGTGAGGGAGGAGGAGGCTATGGAGGGTCGTCCATGGCTGGACGTTGCAGGCAGTCGTTTGGACGTGGGGCTGAGGAGGCGAGATGGGGTTGGTTCTGCGACTGGAGAAGGATGAAACAACAATGGTTGACTGTTGGTTTTTCCGGTGGTGTTCACTGGTTGTCTTTTGACGGGCAGTGATGGTGGTGGCGATCGTGCTGGTACAAATGGTAGCGGGCAGTGGTGGTGGTAGATGACTGCTGGGGATGCGAGGGTGGTTTGTTGGTGGTTTTGGGGTAGTGATTGACAGTAGGGTCGACGGAGGGAGCTGGTTGTGGTGACGATGGAGGAGTCCGGCATTGATGGAGGAAGCTGGTCGGAGGTAGTGGTTTAGGCAGTGGCGTTTGGTTGTCGACTCCGCTACTGGTTGTGGTGGATGGTGGTTTTGGTGGTTGTTTTGGGTTAGGGTTGAGGGTGGTTTTCGGACATGGTGTTTGGGTTGAGTTGGGGCTGGTTGACGGGGTGGCGAGACGGAGAGGGGTCAGCTGGACGGGGTCTGGTGGTGGTTTTGCGGTGAGAGGTGATGGTTCCGGCGTCGGGAGGATAGGGTCTGTTCGGTTTTGGGTGAGGGTCCTTACCGTTTAGGTTTTCTTCTTCTTTTGAAGAAGAAAGATGAACAGTGCATGTGGGTTTTTCCAAATTTTCCAAAGTCCCCTCCTCTCCAAATGTTTTTTGCCCGTGCATTTGTAAACTTCTGCCAAGAAAAATGAGCCCCACGCGTGGTGGGGTTCGAGACTTGTGTCCCCCACGCGTGGTGGGGTTCGAGACTTGTGTCCCCAACGCGTGGTGGGGTTCCCCATGTATCGTGTTTCGTCCGTGTTCCCCACGTGTGGTGGACTCGGATTATTATGGGCTATGTCCGAAAATTAGGCCTAAAAGCGGGTAAGTTTAAACCCAAATATTATTCTTTTGTCCGGACCCGAGAATAAGAGCACGACGTTGTTCGACTAATCCTATGTAAGCAAAATAACTACCAAAAATAAGACTAATATTTACAACAAAACTATATTTTTTTTAATATTTTTTCAAGATTAAAATAGCTACAAAATATTAATAAAGCTATTTTTGTAATCTTCGTTTTTATATAAAGACAAAATATAAAGTAATATTTTTTGTATTTTTTCAAAAATTAAAATGACTACAAAACATTAATAGAACTATATTTTTTGGTAATTTTCGAAATTATATAAAGTACAAACTAAGGTACTATTTTTTGTATTTTTCAAGTTTATGAGAAATACATAAACTAAAATTTATATATATATTTTTTGTAATTTTTCTTTTGCGATGAAAATAAAGTAAAAATAGTTAAAAATAACTAATTAGACCCAATTTCACATATTCACGCTAAAAATGTGAAAATTCTCGGGGAGGGTCAAAAATCAGGTGTCTACAGCTGCCCTCTTTGACTGGAAACACGAAGAGTTTTCCGACAAAGAACGACTAGACATGTTTTTTACCCGACCATTACCTGGGCGGACTACACTAAGGAAAGGAAGGGAATGTGACCGAGCCCTGGTATCTGAGCTGCCTACATATCCTTGGTTATACAGGAATCAGGTCACGTGTAGTTCGGGAATGAGATATGGTAGATTGTACCGAGGTGAAGAGCCGATCGAGGTGTCGTTCCGTTGAGGTTCCGGTCCGCGGTCCTGTCATTACAACAAAAATGAAAACTGAAAAAGACTAACTAAGCCTATCAGCTACTAGTTACAAGGATTCCTATCTTTAAGTCTTCTGAAACTTGGTCTTGAGTCTTGAATGGTGCTTCATACAGACTTTGGATTTGAACCTTGACTTGATAGTTGTAGGTGCTAGTTCTTGAGCAGACCACATTTGTTCTCCACTTCCGTATTTTGGGTTCTTTTTCTTTTTCTTTTTTTTCTATGCTTGCCTTTTTTCTCTTCTTGTTTTTTTTTTTATGACCAGCTTCTGTTGATCATCCCAGACTATTGACTCGCATTCTTGAGGCGAGCTTCTACTATTTCTAACTTGGATTGAATGCTGGGGATTTCTGTTGTAACCTTCTGCTTTCCAGTGGGTCACTGTTCGATCTTGAAAAATGTTCCTCTGTTCTACAGGCGGACTCCTGACTTCTTCGATCTTCGACATACCACAAACTCCGTTCTACAGGCGGGTCCGTGACAGCCAAAACAAACAAAACAAACAAAATTTCCTCACCCAGTTTGTACTGGGAAGATTTGTGAGTCGTTAGCAAAATTGTAACTCACTTGCACTACTGATGAAATGATAAGAGTAAACTAAAGACTAGACTAGGATGTGCATCTCCTACGAGTAAAATCTCAATTTAGGAAGTGAGTCTCCTAAAATAAAATATAACCTGAAAAAGCCAAGCTAGGAAGCGCGCCTCCTATTGGTAAAACATGGAACATATTCCCTTGTTATACAGGTGGGCGCCTGGCTTCAACACTTGAAATGAAAAGACTGAAATGTAGTCCTCTCGTTATACAGGTGGGCCCCTGGCTTCAACACTAGAAATCTACAGACTGAATGTATGCCTCTGTTATATGGGCGGGCTCCCAACTTCAACACTTGAAAGTAAAGACTGAATGTATTCCACTCGTTATGTAGGTGGGCGCCTGACAAGAAATTTAATGACTAAAAGTATTCCTCTCGTTATACAGGTGGGCGCCTGGTACAGAAATGAAAAGACAGAAATGTATTCCTCTCGTTATTCAGGTGGGCGCCTGTCTTCAATAATAACTTTGGAAATAAGATCCTATTTGAGGGCGGATGATCCCAACATATCCTATTCGAGGGCGGATGAACCCAACATATCCTATTCGAGGGCGGATAAACCCAACATATCCTATTCGAGGGCAGATGAACCCGACATATCCTATTCGAGGGCGGATGAACCCAATGTCGCACCTCCTTTTCGCCGCGCCCGCGGGGCGCGTGGGGAGTTTTCTCCAATTGAAGGACAGTCGAAACGGGATTTGTTTATTTGTTTCAGAGTCGCCACCTAGGAATTTTAAGGCGTCCCAAGTCACCTATTATAATCCCTGAATCGAGGAGAATATGACTTGTTTATTATTCTGCGAACCAGAAATCCTGAGTAAGGAATTCTGTTAATCCGGAAGAAGGTGTTAGGCATTTCTGAATTCTGTGGTTCTAGCACGGTCGCTTAACTGTTTTTATTATTGGCTTAATTATCTTGAATTTTATTAAATAATTTTTGTTACGTGATTTTTCTACCGCTTTTACTTATTATGATTAAGGACCCTTCTTTGAATCGAATTACGCGTACGTATATTCGTGTTACAAATTTAAAAATGCGGAATTGTGTCACGCGTACGTGTACATAATAACTTTTGATAATATATTAAACAATCATTTTTCCGAGATTGTGTTGAATCAAGAATATTTGTTTTTCTTAAATATTGAACCGCACATCGCGGGTTTTTATGAAATTAACTTGACGCCCTAAAAAAAATCCTTTTATTAAATATTCGCTCGAAATTGCGCGTACGCATAATCCGATTTTTTTTGCTTTTTTAAAAAAAAAAAAAAATAATCAAGGTACGCGAACGTATCCCTAATTGCGCAAAAATATTTGCGATGATATTAAGGATTTTTCCACAAATTATTTGTTATATCTACACATCTTATATGAAAATGCTGAGAAAGTCATATTAAAGGGGTGTCTTTAGATTCTTTTAAAAGAATTTCACAAATTTTTTATGCTGCCCGTTGACTATAATTTCCGAGTATTAATTATGTTTATCCCAAGACTATTCAAACTCTCATTGAAAGGATAAAATATGATTAACACTATTTTTGACAATTATAAAACATATATATGCCAACGCATGAATTATATATAAAAACTGAAATGAATTACTACAGAGAAGAATATTTTTAAGAACTTTTGTTATTATTAATTAGGGCAAGTTCTATTCTAATTACCATTGATATAAAGTTTTGCAATTTATATCTTGCTCTTATATACTTGTTTTGATCCAATATGCAAAATTGACTTAATTAATTATGCCTATGATTGAATTATATATGTAATCAAACCCATTTGATTTTAGATCTATATGAATTATTACAACCATTAATTTTCGAATCGTACAAGTTCATAAACCCTTTTATTATTAAGAACGAGAACAAGTCTAACTGACTAAATAAAAATGAATATTGCATACAATATTACTTACCATATTTGACATCATAAACATAATGGATTATACTAACTCGTCTTTAAACTATAGATTATGAACACAACCAATGTTATGCCAAAAGATAATTAATTGCAACCAATCATCATCTAGCTTTAAACAACATTGAATTAACTAACAAAATAAACTGATAGCATATTTTCCTTGATATTTCAGAATGTTTTATACCTGACTAACAATGTCATAGAACTTAACTAATAACCAACTTCCTGTCATATTCCTTACCTTAACAATTCAATCATAACTATACTTCAATGAAAATTTAGAAAATTAATCTTATTACAACACTTATACAGTCTTCAATGAAGGATATTTAAATTACAATCATCCTATCAACATATATTTCTTATTTGATCAAGAAACAAAACTGAATTTTTAATTAAAGAGCTCCAATGAATAACAGACATTATTACAATTCAAACTTCATTTATCTGTCATGCTGAAACTCTTTCCAACATAGAATTTAAAAGGATATATATACCTGAAAATGAAAGTAGAAGGAGTAAATTTCAGCAGTAGCAGCAATAACAAAATCAGTAGAATATACCCATGACACAACAAGTCTGAATAAGACCCGTTGAACCAGATGAACAGTGACAGAGACTTAAGGAAATTTCAGATTTTCTGAATAACATTCACAGGCAAACAACGGACAGATTCCAGAAAGAATGCATTTCAGATTTCAGTTTCTTTCTGTTGCGGATTCCTTATTTCTGATTTTTCTGTTTCAGATTGTGCGTGTGTGTGAATGTTCTCTTTTCTATTTCTCTTTCTGTTTTCTTCCTCTCTTTCCTTTTAAATAAAATCTGAGTTCTTTTCCTTTCTTCAGAATCTTAATCCTAAAAATCTCTTCCTTCTCCTTTTCTTTTTCTTTCTTAAGATCTTCTCTAACTCTCCCCTGTTCCTGAAATCTGCCCCTGTATTTATACAGGTATGCCTCCTTTCTTTTAGTGCTGCCTGGACCCCCTTTTATCTTTTAAAAACAGAAAATCATATCTAAAATCTGCTTTTAACTACTTTAAATCCCATTGAGTGAACTTTTTTCCTGATTTCCAGCATTCCATTATCCCCTGTTCCCCATTAGTATCATTAACTAATAGTCACTAACATTACATTATAAAACACTAGCATTAATACCCTGTTTTTTACTGTTTCATTCCCAGAAGTGCCCCTGAAATCCTGATGTTATTACTGAAAAATCAGAACCTACAGCAAAACAGATTCTAAAATCTGTACAAACTTATTTATCTTTCTGATTTACAGCTAAAACCAATCCTATTAACCTCCTAACACAATTGTATTTGACCAACTTTTGTAAACTTGAATTCAAACTGGACATTACAGCAATATTATACTGAATTCAGAACTAACATCATAACAACATATTACTGAAATTATCACAACAATTCAGACTGGATTAATCACTGAACCAAAATCAGACACATACAGGATCATTGCCAATACTGACAATGCCCTGAAACTTTAATAACATATATACAACACTTATTTTGACAGATTCATATAAACCAGGATGATTTAACTGATGATTATCTACAATATCTGTCAACAAACAGTACATAATAATAGAAAACAGGTTGTTTCAATCAGTATTATTATGAATGAGAATTCATAATATAACTAATCGACGAACTTGATCGAGTCGATTACACACATTGTAACTAAGCACAATCAACAGAAACAATTCACGTTTAAAATCAGGTAGACGGGTAGGAGACAGTATGATAATAAAAGATGGGAAAATTACACAGACTAAAACAAACACAAAAATACATGTATAATACACAAAATAAATAGAAAAAATACCTTTGAATCTTCAATTTTATTCCGACTCGAACTCAACTTGGACTTCGGATTTTTTGTTTGAAATCAAACTGACCTTAGTCGAAGTATTTTCCACTGAAAATACTTCGACTAAGGTCGATTAAACCTCAATCTTCATTTAATATGCACGGAATCCAAAAGTTTGGTATTTTTTAGGGTTTCAGGTTCTTGGATCTTAAATCCGAACATTTCAGGGCAGATTCGAAGGGAACCAAACATGATACAAGGGTGAGGGTAGCCTAGGGGTCATTTGGTGTTAATTTGAAACGGATCTGAGTTTGTTCTTGTTTGGTCCGAATCTTCAAAAGAAGATTCGAGAAGTTCAAAGCTGATTCGAACTAAACTAACTTCAGATCCATAACAAGGGTTGTTAGGGGAAGCCATGGTGTTAATTTGGGGCTGATTGGTTTAGATCAGGATTTCAGGCCAACCTTCGATTTAAGATTCGAAGAGTTGGGGCCTGATTCGAAGGAAACTAAGGTCGGATTCGTGTAGGGGAGGTTCAGGAGGTCCTAGGGTGTTAAGGTGGTGACCGGCGGCGTTGATGCCGCCGGGTTTCAGGCGGTGGAATCCTAGGGCGGCTAGGGTTAGGAGTGGGGGTTTGGGACGATGATGAACAATGTAGGAAGGGGGGGGGTGTTCGGTTAGGGGCCGGGGTAAGGTTTGGGATTTATATAGAGGTGGGGTGGATTGTATCGTCCGTTGGATCAAGTAGAATGGATGGCTAGGATCTTTTCACTTAACCAAACGATGTCGTTTGGTTTAAGTTGGGGAACGGGTTGAACCGGGGCAGTGGGTCGGGTAATGATCACGGGTTAGGGTGATGAGATCTCAGCCGTTGGATGAATTGAATCCGACGGCCCTTGATGAAGGGTGGTGAAACGTCGTCGTTTCGATTTGTTTGAATTGGACCGGACATGGGGCTGTTAGAATTGGGCTGTGAAGGGAATTAATTTGGTTGGGCCTGGATTTAAATCCAGGTCCGATTTTTATGTATATGTATTATTATTATTATTTTTTCATTTTTCTAATTTTAATTTCTAATTGTAATTATAAAACAATTTTACCTTCACAAAAATATATTAATTACTTTATAGTAATTATTTAACACATAGACAAAAACATCAATCACACAGTGAAACATTAAAAATAAAACCAATGCATATTTTTGTGATTTTATTTAAATTATCTCTTAAATGCATAATTAAATCCTATATTCATGCAATATGTATTTTATTTTATTTTTTCATTTTATTATGACAATGTAAACACTTACGGACATAACACAAGTATTTAACACCACGCAAATTCAAAAATTACACAGTAAAAGAAATTTATTTTATTTTTTGATTTATTTTGGAGTAGTTTTTCGTAAGGCAAAAATCACGTGCTCACAGCTGCCCCTCTTTGTGCGGAAACTCGAAGAGTTTTCGTGCAAAGATAAAGTGAGCGGATACAAGCGATTTTTGCCCGTTCGAATACTCCGTGGGAAGCATTTTTAGAAAGATTTGACCGAACCTCTGCTTCAAAGGTTTCCTACATATCCTTGGCTATAAAGGAATCAGGTCAATGTAGTTCGGGAAGTTTTGGGTAGCTGGGACTACCGTGGGACTGTGATGTTACTGCTGCTTCGTGCTGCTATTACTGCTTGCTGACCTCCTTATTACACCTTACTTTAAAGGAAATACAAAAATTAAACTAGATTATGGTACAGGAATTGTAAAAATCTTATCTAGATCATGCCCTTGCGTTTCTTGTTGTCTTGATATCTTGATGACTCTTGGGCATTTGGCTTGTTCCGTATTCTTTTCATTATGTCCCGTATTTTCTTTTGGGACTCTTGTTGTTTTCTTGCTGGGGATTCTGTTGGACTCCCCTGCTTTATTGATTCTAAATGTGCTCCTTTCATATGAGCGAGCTTTTGATTTCATCACTTCAATTGCATTCCCTTGTTCTTCAGGTGGGTGCCTTGACTGTTTCTTTTCTCTCTTTATCCTCATTCTCCAGGTGGACGCCTGACTTCTTCGATTCCTTTATCCTCATTCTCCAGGTGGACGCCTGATTTCTTCAATTCTTTGTCCTCATTCTCCAGGTGGACGCCTGATTTCTTCAATTTCTTTATCCTCATTCTCCAGGTGGACGCCTGACTCATTCAATTTTCGTCCTCATTCTCCAGGTGGACGCCTGATTTCTTCGATTCTTTGTCCTCATTCTCCAGGTGGACGCCTGACTTCTTCTTTTCTCATCCTCATTCTCCAGGTGGACGCCTGATTTCTTCGATTCTTTGTCCTCATTCTCCAGGTGGACGCCTGACTTCTTCGATTCTTTGTCCTCATTCTCCAGGTGGACGCCTGACTTCTTCAATTCTTTGTCCTCATTCTCCAGGTGGACGCCTGACTTCTTTAATTCTCATCCTCATTCTCCAGGTGGACGCCTGACTTCTTCTTTTCTCATCCTCATTCTCCAGGTGGACGCCTGACTTCTTCTTTTCTCATCCTCATTCTCCAGGTGGACGCCTGACTTCTTCTTTTCTCATCCTCATTCTCCAGGTGGACGCCTGACTTCTTCTTTTCTCATCCTCATTCTCCAGGTGGACGCCTGATTTCTTCGATTCTTTGTCCTCATTCTCCAGGTGGACGCCTGATTTCTTCGATTCTTTGTCCTCATTCTCCAGGTGGACGTCTGACTTCTTCGATTCTTTGTCCTCATTCTCCAGGTGGACGCCTGATTTCTTCGATTCTTTGTCCTCATTCTCCAGGTGGACGCCTGACTTCTTTAATTCTCATCCTCATTCTCCAGGTGGACGCCTGATTTCTTCGATTCTTTGTCCTCATTCTCCAGGTGGACGCCTGACTTCTTCAATTTCTTTATCATGTATTTCCTGACACAAATATTGTATTTGCCCCTGTTTTAAATCAAAGAAAACTTCGTTAGTTTAAAGCAGGGTGGTTGACTGGGGTATTCTTGCCGATGGTGATGCTTCTCTTCGTTTCTCTTTGTTGCTTTAGAATGGTTGAAAAGACTGTTTTGTCTTTGTAATTGATTCTCGACTATAGGATTTCCCTCTGTATGTTTTCCTTCAAAACCTTTTTAACTGTAATCATATGTCCCTTCTGACTTTGCTGATCCACTTTTGATTTCACCCTTCTTATACCCATATCTTTTATCTCCCACCTTTCGTGGTTGTATTTTGTAGCCTTGGATCTTGGTAGCATACCTTGACATTCCTTCTTGTTTGTTTGGAATAAAACTTATCTCAAAGTTTTTAGAAAAGTAAGATTATTAGTGACGAAATACGTTGATTTCGACAATTATAAAAAGAAAAATCCAATTTTGGATGACTGTTTGAGAAAGAATAAAAACTTATCTGTTTGGAGTTACTGACACCAATGATAAGGGTATGCATTTCGGATTAATCAACCCAGTCTTTTAATCAATCTCCTTTCAATTGTCTCATTTCTGTTTTTGCCAAAATTTTCATAACTCAACTTCATTTTTCATTACACAGACCTGTTGGACTTGTAATGTCTCAAAGAGTTTTCACCAATAAACCTTCCTCATTTGTTCATTTCTTACTCCCTTTTCGCCTTATGGTGCCTACAAAGGTTTTCACCAATAAGACTCTCTCATTTTACTTTTCTCTCAACTTCCGTCGCCTTATGGTGCCCGTTTGGGTTTTCACCTATAAGACTCTCTCGTTTTTACTTTCTTTTCTTGTTTGTACCAGAATGTTATGAACCATCTTTATTTGCTTGACTTAGCATTTTTCTAAGATTGGTCGAAAGGTCTTTTTGGTATAGGGTTAGGAATGGAAAAGCTAAACAATTTTGGTATGTGTTTAAAATTACGACTCTTGGGGTCTTTTCTTGTTTTCAATACAATTCTTGCCCCAGTTCCTTGATTGGGGTTGCTTGATGTTTCTTTTTGTGCACATTTTATGTATATCGTGCACCCTATGACCGAGCCGTGAAGCGCCTACGTATCCTTCTTTGAGGAATCAGGTCAAACGTAGTTCACCCGTATAATAATGATGATTTTTTTTTTTTTAATAATACTTGATTTTTATTGATTCCAAGAGAGGGTAGGAAAGAAACAAGTATGGCTCAAAGGGGAAGCAAATGGTATAGTGTTTGGATAGCAGAATAAATTGCCTTTGTCATTCCAATCTTCGAAATAATGCTAAATATAAACACTCAAAAAGTTATGCATAATATCTCTTTACTGCGTCAGAATTGATCGCCATATCTATGCATTTGCCTTCAATGTCTGTTAAGCATAGTGCACCATTTGATAATACTCTGGTCACAATGAATGGTCCTTGCCAATTCGGGGCAAATTTGCCCTTTGCTTCAACTTGATGTGGAAGAATACGTTTCAGCACATGCTGTTCTACTTCAAATTTCCGAGGACGTACCTTTTTGTTGTATGCTCTTTCTATTCTTCTTTGATATAATTGACCATGGCATACTGCGGTTAATCGTTTTTCATCAATCAAGTTTAACTGTTCCAGACGGGTTTTGACCCATTCATCATCATCAATCTTTGCTTCGGCGATGATCCGAAGGGAAGGAATCTCAATTTCTGCAGGAATTACTGCTTCAGTGCCGTATACCAACAAATAAGGAGTTGCTCCTACTGAAGTGCGAACAGTAGTGCGGTATCCCAATAATGCAAATGGTAATTTTTCATGCCATTGTTTTGAACCTTCTACCATTTTCCGAAGTATCTTCTTTATGTTTTTGTTGGCTGCTTCTACTGCTCCATTCGCCTTGGGCCGATATGGGGTAGAGTTACGATGTGTAATCTTAAACTGTTGACATACTTCTTTCATTAAGTTGCTGTTGAGATTAGCACCGTTATCTGTGATGATCACCTTCGGGATTCCGAATCGACATATGATATTTGAGTGGACAAAATCGACCACAGCTTTCTTGGTTACTGATTTGAATGTCTTGGCCTCAACCCATTTGGTAAAATAATCAATAGCTACCAGAATGAATCTGTGTCCATTGGATGCTGCCGGCTCAATTGGACCAATCACATCCATGCCCCAAGCAACGAAAGGCCATGGTGCCGACATTGTGTGCAACTCGGATGGTGGAGAATGAATCAAATCTCCGTGTATTTGGCATTGATGACACTTGCGTACAAAACTGATACAATCTCTCTCCATGGTAAGCCAATAGTAACCAGCTCGGAGGATTTTCTTTGCCAACACATATCCACTCATGTGGGGTCCGCAAACTCCTGAATGTACTTCAGACATGACAGTTGTAGCTTGTCTGGCATCTATGCATCTTAATAATCCAAGATCTGGTGTTCTTTTATACAAAACTCCTCCGCTTAAGAAGAATCCATTTGCTAATCGCCTAATGGTCCTCTTTTGATCTCCTGTGGCTTGTGCGGGATATATCCCCATTCTGATATACTCCTTGATGTCGTGGAACCATGGTTCACCATCAAATTCTTCTTCAACCATATTGCAATAAGCGTGCTGATCGTGGACTTGAATATGTATTGGATCTACATAAGCTTTGTCCGGATGGTGCAACATTGATGCTAGGGTAGCCAATGCATCGGCAACCTCATTATGGATTCTTGGAATATGTTGGAATTCCACTGATTGAAACCGCTGACAAAGATCATGTAGACATTGCCGGTACGGGATGAGCTTTAAGTCTCGGGTCTCCCATTCTCCCTGAATTTGATGTACCAAAAGATCCGAATCTCCCATGACTAAGATTTCTCGGATACCCATGTCTGCAGCTAGCCTTAACCCCAAAATGCAAGCTTCGTATTCAGCCATATTATTGGTGCAATAAAATCGCAATTGAGCCGTAACAGGATAGTGATGCCCTGTTTCAGAAATGATTACAGCTCCTATTCCGACTCCTTTCATGTTGGCGGCTCCATCAAAGAAAAGTTTCCAGCCAGGTTTTTCAATTTGTTCCACCTCGTCGATATGCATTGTTTCTTCATCAGGAAAATAAGTCTTCAACGGCTCATATTCCTCATCGACCGGGTTTTCAGCTAAATGATCGGCCAGTGCTTGAGCCTTCATTGCAGTTCGAGTCACATAGATGATGTCGAATTCCGTGAGCAATATCTGCCACTTTGCAAGTCTTCCTGTTGGCATAGGCTTTTGAAAAATGTATTTCAACGGATCCAACCGAGAAATGAGGTAAGTAGTATAGGATGACAAATAGTGTTTCAATTTTTGAGCTACCCATGTTAGGGCGCAACATGTCTTTTCCAGATGAGTATACTTAACCTCATAAGCTGTGAACTTCTTGCTAAGGTAGTAGATGGCCTGTTCTTTTCTGCCAGTGAGGTCATGTTGCCCCAATACACAACCAAATGAATTTTCCAAAACCGTTAAGTAAAGAATCAAAGGTCTTCCTGGCTCTGGCGGGACCAATACGGGTGGGTTTGACAAGTACCCTTTTATTTTGTCGAACGCTTCTTGACACTCATCGGTCCATTTGACTGTAGCATCCTTTTTTAACAATTTGAAAATTGGCTCACAGGTTGTTGTGAGCTGAGCAATAAACCTGCTGATATAATTTAACCTTCCCAACAAACTCATTACTTCAGTTTTGTTTCTTGGGGGTGGCAGTTCTTGGATGGCTTTGATCTTTGACGGATCTAGCTCAATGCCTCGTCGACTGACTATGAATCCCAGCAACTTTCCGGATGGAACTCCAAATGCGCACTTGGCAGGGTTAAGCTTGAGGTTGTACCTGCGAAGTCTTAAGAAGAACTTCCTCAAATCCCCAACGTGGTCGGCCTGATGCTTTGATTTTATGATCACATCGTCCACGTATACCTCAATCTCCTTGTGTATCATATCATGAAACACTGTGGTCATTGCTCTCATATAGGTTGCTCCGGCGTTCTTTAAACCGAATGGCATTACCCGGTAGCAATAAGTTCCCCATGGTGTGATGAATGCCGTCTTTTCTGCATCTTCTTCATCCATTAGAATTTGATGATACCCGGCATAACAATCCACGAAAGACCCTATATCATGCTTGGCACAATTGTCGATCAAAATATGTATATTGGGTAATGGGAAATTATCCTTTGGACTTGCTTTGTTGAGATTGCGATAGTCGACGCATACTCTAATTTTGCCATCTTTCTTTGGCACAGGAACGACATTAGCCAACCAAACAGGATATCGAGTAACTCGAATGACCTTTGCTTCCAATTGTTTGGTGATTTCTTCCTTAATTCTCATACTCATATCAGGCTTGAATTTTCTCAGCCTCTGCTTGACAGGAGGCACCGTTGGATCGGTGGGCAATTTGTGGACCACTAAATCAGTGCTCAAGCCCGGCATGTCGTCATACGACCATGCAAAAACATCTTTGAATTCTATGAGTGCTTTAATTAACTCTTCTCGGATCTTTGGTTCGAGATGGACACTTATTTTAGTTTCCCGGACATTACTCGTGTCCCCTATATTGACGTCCTCGGTATCACTCAAGTTAGGTTTGATTTTTTCCTCAAAGTGAATTAACTCTTTACTAATCTCTTCAAAAACCTCATCTTCATCATATTCTGATTCATAATCACAATATATTTCTTGAATTAATATTTCGGAACCAGATTGATTTTTAAGACTGGGCTGAGGATTCCTCATGCATGCCATATCACTAGAGCCAGCGTAAAAGGAACTGTACAGAAAAGAAGAAAAAGAAAAGAAAGCTATTAGGAATGATAATAAAAAGGAAACTGCTTTTTATTGGATGATGAAAGATAACAAGGTTTTGCACACTTCAAACCAACTGTAAGATAAACTTTGGGATTACAACCTTGAAATAACCCAAACAAACTGAAAGAAAATCAAAATAAACTACCAAGACTCCTTTCGAATTGGGAGAGGAGTGGCTTTCCAATTATTGAGCTTTGTTTCTGGCCCAACGAATTGAACTTCTGCGTTGCTACACCCTTCTCCGCTTTCCAACATATTCACATCACTAAACAATTTCTCGAACCTTTCAATTAATTCCTCTTCAGGATTGACCCGGGATTTAGGAATTGTTGTTATCGGGCGATTTTTAGCACTGGTCTTGACAAAAGACTTTGACAGATGTGGTACTGGTTTTGGAAGAACCCATGCTCGGTGTTTCAACTTCCTGGCCCTTATCACGTCATTGGCGGTGGGTATGAACCCTAAACCGAATGTTCCCCAGTTCTCGGGGAGAGATACTGGTTGTACAATTCCTTGCAGAGATAAGCCCAGACCTTTGCCGGGTATAAAGCCATTCTTCAGCATTTCATAAGCTACCATGACTGATGCAGAGGATATCTTTGGATTCGAAAGGTGTTTCCCCTCTGGAATTTTCTCTACCGACACCGTGTCGGACACTTGGTATACCCATGGTCCTTGGTCAATTTCTGTTCTCTCGACCGGTACAATGGTGCTGTTGTGAGCATTTAAACTTTCTTCTCCATACACGACTACTTCTTGATGATCCCATTCAAACTTGACAGCCTGATGTAGTGTTGACGGGACTGCTTTAGCAGCATGGATCCATGGTCGACCCAATAACAAGTTGTAAGAAACAGATATGTCCAACACTTGGAATTCCATTGTGAATTCAACTGGCCCTATAGTTAGTTCCAACACTATGTCGCCAAATGAATCTCTGCTTCCACCGTCAAATCCTCGTACGCAGATACTATTCTTCTGGATCCTCTCCTCTTTAATTTTTAATTTGTTTAAAGTGGAGAGAGGGCATATGTTTGCACTGGACCCATTGTCAACCAATACCCAGGTTACTACGGAGTTTTCACATTTCACGGTGAGGTAAAGAGCTCTGTTGTGCTCGGTACCTTCCACAGGTAATTCATCATCAGCAAACGTAATTCTGTTTGTCTCAAAGATTCTGTTGGCTATTTTGCCCAAATGATTCACAGAGATCTTTTCAGGAACATGAGCTTCATTCAGGATTTTCATCAACGCCAGACGGTGTTCCTCTGAATGGATCAGTAATGACAACAATGAAATTTGAGCGGGGTCTTCTTTAATTGATCCACAACAGAATAATCATGTAGTTTCATTTTTCTTAAAAACTCCTCCGCCTCTTCTTCCGTCACAGCTCTCTTTGTTGGCATTGGATTGTTTTTAGTTTTTCTCAACTCTTCGGGAGTAAAACATCTTCCCGAACGGGTCAAGCCTTGCACCTCACACACTTCTTCCTTGATTTCTTTGCCCTTGTACATTACAGTCACCCGTTCATAGTTCCATGGGATGGCTTTGTTGTTGATGATTGGCAGCTGAATTACAGGTGCAATAATAACTCGATCTGTACGTGCTCCTTCCACAATTACGACGGGTTTGTTAGCAACCCCTGGTACTATCACCTTTGTCCTCTCTTGTTTTGCGGCAACTTTGTTCGATGATCCCTCATCGACTATCATAGACGGTTCACCACCATTCTTGTTATGCTTAGACACCGGCTTCTCCTCCATTAACTGCTTATCTGGCTTGGTTTCATGAGACTTGATCATCATGACAGTTTGTGACGGCTTCTTTGTCTCCCCATCAGCTTGTATGATTTCTATCATATTAGCCTCTTGATGGGCTGGCATTGGATTTCTATTGATATTTGGAGCTTCGGGGGTTTGAACCTCGATTTTATTAGTATCAATCAGCTCTTGTATTGCATTTTTCAAATGCCAACATTTCTCCGTATCATGGCCTGGTGCACCGGAGCAATATTCACAGCTAATGGTGTAATCCAGATTCTTTGGTGGAGGATTGGGTAGTTTGGATTGTATTGGTCTCAGCATGTCTAGCTGTCTCAGCCTGTGGAACAGACTAGTGTAAGACTCTCCCAATGGAGTGTAAGTTTTCTTTTTCTGTTCCCTTTCTCCCCTGAATGCTGGCCTAGGCCTGAAACTTGGTCCGGGATAGGCTCGTGGGTAAGTATTTGATGTGACAGGAGCACGCCAATTGGTGTGAACAGGTGGCTGATTGTATGCTTGAGCATGGTTAATGGCAAAATGAGGCTCTGAAGGGTGATAGTAGTGTTGGGATGAATCATGGTGGTAAGCTGATTGGCGAGGTCGTTGCTGATTATAGTAAAGCGGTGAACCCCTGGGTCCCGGCCAAATTCCTGAATCAACTACGGCTGCTTCCTCCCTTTTCTTTCTTCCGATTCCTCCTACCCCGCCTTGAATAGCTTGAGTAGTTGCCTTAATTGCTGAATAGCTCATGATTTTATTTGTCTTGAGGCCTTCTTCCACCATACCTCCCATCTTCACTACTTCGTTGAATGATTTCCCTACCGCTGAAACCAAATGGGCATAGTAAGTTGGTTCCAAAGCTTGGAGGAAGTAGTCTACCATTTCGCTCTCCTTCATAGGAGGATCCACTCTTGCTGCCTGTTCTCTCCACCGAAAACCATACTCTCTGAAACTTTCATTGTGTTTCTTCTCAAATTTGGTCAAAGATAATCGATCTGGGATGATTTCCAGATTGTATTGGAAATGGTATGCGAATGCCTGTGCCAGGTCATCCCAGGTGTACCATCTTCCATGGTCCTGGCGTGTATACCACTCCAAAGCTGATCCACTTAGACTTTGACTGAAGTAAGCCATCAATAATTCATCCTTTCCCCCAGCTCCTCGCATCTTGCTACAGAAACCCCTTAAATGGGCTACCGGGTCGTCGTGCCCGCTGTATAAGTCAAATTTGGGCATCTTGAAGCCAACTGGTAATTGTACATTGGGGAATAAGCATAAATCTTTGTAGGCTACACTGACTTGCCCACCTAATCCTCGCATGTCTCTGAACGATTGTTCTAGACTCTTGACCTTCCGGAACATCTCTTCTTGCTCAGCATTTTTGGCTGGCTTGTCAATTTCGGTTGGGAGATCAAACCGAGGAGCAGGTGAATTGATTTCGGAGGCTTTGAAGGTGGGCTCCGGGGGTAATATTGGTTGTCTTGGGCCTGAAATGTAGGCTCACTAGGAGATTGGTGAAATGTAGAAGGGGGAGGTGCTACGAAAACAGGAGTCATAGGTGGAGGAAGGTACAGAACTGGTTTTGGAGGTGGAGACTGTGGTGTCTGAGAGGTGGTGCCTTGGTAGTGCTGATAAATGGGGAAACTTGGGGATAGTTCAGTGGTGATATTATCCTGAATTTGGGTCTTTGATGGAGCAGGGTTATTTGGGTAAGATGGGGGTAACTGTCCTGTAGACCAAGCTTGGTACATCTCAGCCATTTGCTGCTTGAGCTTAAACATCTCTTCTTTCATTTTCCCGACATCCATCTCTTCTATCTCCATACCTGTGTCAACATCTGGGATAGACATACTTTCGGGTATTGGTCCTTTTGATCTTGTGTGATAGTGATAATATGCCAGTATACTCTTTAGAGAAACTAATTGCTTGAATTCTGAAAATGAACAAACTTGTTAGTTTTGAGAGTTTAACACATATATAATCACACGTTGAGATGCAATGCTCCTAGACAAATAATCCCTTTCTATTATGCATTCGCTCGGTTGCTTGTGTCGTCCCAGCTTTCTTGAAATTGAAAAATTGTCATTCGCTTTTATTTACTATATATATCTTTATCGTGGTGGTCGAGTCTTAGAGATTGTCTACGTATCATGAATCAGACCTTGCGTAGTTCGGACCAAAGTCAATCATGTTTATTTATTACACAAAGATGGAATTACATTTGCAAACTTTTAAGAAAATAGCTTGAAACACACACACTTAAATCAAAATAAAAGATACAATTCATAACATCTCACAACATGCCCCACTTTCCACTTTTGTTCTCTAATATTGGATTATCTGCTCAATGTGGGGCTTGACCTGGATGGCCTCCCAGCGTACGATACATCCTTTCCAACTCCATTGCTAGATGACGAGCAAAAGTGGGCGCATGCTCTGTAAACCTTTCATAATCCATTCCTTGGCAGTTTACATAACTTTGAGATGTGAAGACTGCCAAGTCGTGGATTTGTGCCCTGAAACCTTGGAGACGTTGGTCTTGGTCTTGCAATTGCTGCTGACGAGTGGTGGCTATGTCTCTGACACGGTTTTCACGATCTAAAGCTGATTCTAATAGAGCTCGGAGTCTGGCCTGCTCTAATCTTGCTTGTGATCTTTCCCTGTCGAGGTCTGCTTGTTGGTATTCTCTGTTGCATCTTCTTGCCTCTTCTAGTTGTGCACGAAGCTGGTCTTCTGATCGCATCCAATAGTCTTTTTCCTTCTTGAATTGTGCCTTGTCTTTTTCGGATTGCCTATCTTGGCGTTCCTTGTTAGATCTGGCTTCTTCGTTTAATTGTTGGATCCTTTCTTTTGCTTTGCTCAATGCCCTTTCGTTTTCCGCAAGAATGGAATCATAATCTTGCATTCTTTCAAAGAGATTGGCGATGGTTTTTTGATCCTTCCAGCTCCTCTTTGGCGTTTCAGAAACTCTTTTCATTTTTTGGAATCGAGCATGAAGATTTTCATTCTCACAAGCTAGACTCTTTTTCTCGCCTTCGGCTTCTTGTTCTTGCAAATCTTTCTCCAAACTGAGGCTTCTTAGATTTTCTTTTAGGGCATGGATAGTTGCTTTGTACCCTTTTTCTTTTTCTCCCCAGATCAACCGCTCTTGGATTTTATCATTGAAGTTTTGAACATGGGGTCTTTTTGTTGGCCTTTTTAGCTCAGGTTCTGGTACATCATCCACGCGAGACCGTTTTTCGAACCACCTTGCATATCCATGATTTATCTCACCCTTGGTAGTGTCTAGGACTTGAGTATCACTTTTCAAGTATCGGCACCCATTCCACATTTGCTGAAGTAAAGCTTCGGGAATAGTGGCTTCTGGGTGTAATTCGATTACTTGCATACTCAAATCTTCCTCATCAGGAACTATTTGATATCTCCCTAGTTGCCTTAGGACTCTTAGTGGTGCATACGGCTGAATGCTTCTCAATCCCAATAGTAGTAGATAACTATTTGAGGTTGACATATGTATTACTTCTCTCATCGGGAGCCATCCCAGAGTCCATTCAATTTGATTTGCAGTTAAAGCCTTTAGATGAGATACCCATGCTTCTATCCCTTCTGGAGCTTGATAATCTTTTGTTCTTTCCTCATAGCTCTCGATGCAATTAGCTTTGTTCGACCCATACTGTATGATCTTGGGCTGTTGTTGGAGATGTTCAATCACCCACATTTGCAACAAAATTTTGCATCCTTCGAAAACTTTCGCTCCTGATTTGCATAAAGTCAAAGCCCGATAAATATCTGATAGAATGATGGGGACAAGGGTGTGATTTTCTTTAGTGGTGAGGATTTGCACAACTTTTGCGGTGCGAATATCAATTGTTCGCTCTTTATTTGGGAAGACCATGACTCCTAGAAAAGCCACCATGAAAGCAAATCGACGGTGCATCTGCCAAGTGTCTTTGTTTTGCTTATTAGTAAGGCCTTTCTCATGAATTTCGAACCCATCTGATTTTCCAAACCTGGAATACAAAAAATTGAAGGAACAACATCCATTGATGACATTGCTTTTCCTGATTTGACTGCTGATGTTCAGAAGACCGAAGAATCGATGTATTGAAGGAGCCTTTGTGAATATCAAGCTTTGATTTCTTAAACTTCCGTCAAAACCAACATAGCCAGCTATCTCCTCTAATGTAGGAGTAAGCTCGAAGTCAGAGAAACGAAAAACATTGTGAACAGGATCCCAGAACGTTACTAATGCCGTAATCAGATCATCCCGAGGCTCAACTTTCATAATGTCCGTGAGATTTCCCAAATGCTTGACGACCCATTTTTGACCGTCTTCGCCTAAATCATACCACCACATTTGAAGCTGACATAGAAATTCCTCCGTACTTGTGGATGAGGGGCTTTGTGTAGTGCTCATTTTGTATCTGAAATTTAATTTTAATAAAGTCAAAATTTATACTAAAAATCATTTTCGAAATTTTTTCTTTTATTTAAAAAAATTTTTAAAACTATATTTTTTCGAAATTTTTAAAGCAACCCATTTTATTCCTTGCTTCTCACCATGATTTTATTTAAGCTGGTCAACAAGCATGTTCGAGGCGAATGAATGCACAAATAACAAGTAGGATGCATCATGATGGTCTTTTAATTTTTGGTTCACCTGTCCTAGACAGACCCAACCCCTGTGTTGAGTCTCCAAGGCCAAATGCATATGATGCAAATATTCGTTCCTACTAGGGATCCGGTACATGGCTGAGTTATTCTAAGTGTAAAACCTTAGGTTGATTGTTCTAAACCTGGCTTACCCAAACGGACAGTTTGAGCCGAAGCGGGGGTAATGTACCGGGAGCACGAAAGTCTGCCCGGCCTAGTTACTTGTCCCAACTCCGTCTTATTTGGTATGACTTTAACAGAAAGGTGGGTCACGCACACGTGTACACCATAAATTCAGAAGACTCAGAAAGAAGGGGGTTTCGTAGCAGTTGTATATATTCACAATTCAAATAATATTAAAGCGGTAAAAAACATTTAGCATATTAGCATATAAACAGTTGATAATTATATAGTAAATAAAGCCAATAAAAACATATATTTTAAGCTCGAATTCTTTAAACCCTGAACCAATGGTTCTGGGTCATAGTAACAACTTTGTTCCCCAGCAGAGTCGCCAGAGCTGTCGCACCTCCTTTTCGCCGCGCCCGCGGGGCGCGTGGGGAGTTTTCTCCAATTGAAGGACAGTCGAAACGGGATTTGTTTATTTGTTTCAGAGTCGCCACCTGGGAATTTTAAGGCGTCCCAAGTCACCAATTATAATCCCTGAATCGAGGAGAATATGACTCTGTTTATTATTCTGCGAATCAGAAATCCTGAGTAAGGAATTCTGTTAATCCGGAAGAAGGTGTTAGGCATTTTCGAATTCCGTGGTTCTAGCACGGTCGCTTAACTGTTTTTATTATTGGCTTAATTATCTTGATTTTTATTAAATACTTTTTGTTACGTGATTTTTCTTCCGCTTTTACTTATTATGATTAAGGACCCTTCTTTGAATCGAATTACGCGTACGTATATTCGTGTTACAAATTTAAAAATGCGGAATTGTGTCACGCGTACGTGTACACAATAACTTTTGATAATATATTAAACAATCATTTTTTCGAGATTGTGTTGAATCAAGAATATTTGTTTTTCTTAAATATTGAACCGCACATCGCGGGTTTTTATGAAATTAACTTGACGCCCTAAAAAAAATCCTTTTATTAAATATTCGCTCGAAATTGCGCGTACGCATAATCCGAATTTTTTTGATTTTTTTTTTAAAAAAAAAAATAATCAAGGTACGCGAACGTATCCCTAATTGCGCAAAAATATTTGCGATGATATTAAGGATTTTTCCACAAATTATTTGTTATATCTACACATCTTATATGAAAATGCTGAGAAATTCATATTAAAGGGGTGTCTTTAGATTCTTTTAAAAGAATTTCACAAATTTTTTATGCTGCCCGTTGACTATAATTTCCGAGTATTAATTATGTTTATCCCAAGACTATTCAAACTCTCATTGAAAGGATAAAATATGATTAACACTATTTTTGACAATTATAAAACATATATATGCCAACGCATGAATTATATATAAAAACTGAAATGAATTACTACAGAGAAGAATATTTTTAAGAACTTTTGTTATTATTAATTAGGGCAAGTTCTATTCTAATTACCATTGATATAAAGTTTTGCAATTTATATCTTGCTCTTATATACTTGTTTTGATCCAATATGCAAAATTGACTTAATTAATTATGCCTATGATTGAATTATATATGTAATCAAACCCATTTGATTTTAGATCTATATGAATTATTACAACCATTAACTTTCGAATCGTACAAGTTCATAAACCCTTTTATTATTAAGAACGAGAACAAATCTAACTGACTAAATAAAAATGAATATTGCATACAATATTACTTACCATATTTGACATCATAAACATAATGGATTATACTAACTCGTCTTTCAACTATAGATTATGAACACAACCAATGTTATGCCAAAAGATAATTAATTACAACCAATCATCATCTAGCTTTAAACAACATTGAATTAACTAACAAAATAAACTGATAGCATATTTTCCTTGATATTTCAGAATGTTTTATACCTGACTAACAATGTCATAGAACTTAACTAATAACCAACTTCCTGTCATATTCCTTACCTTAACAATTCAATCATAACTATACTTCAATGAAAATTTAGAAAATTAATCTTATTACAACACTTATACAGTCTTCAATGAAGGATATTTAAATTACAATCATCCTATCAACATATATTTCTTATTTGATCAAGAAACAAAACTGAATTTTTAATTAAAGAGCTCCAATGAATAACAGACATTATTACAATTCAAACTTCATTTATCTGTCATGCTGAAACTCTTTCCAACATAGAATTTAAAAGGATATATATACCTGAAAATGAAGGTAGAAGGAGTAAATTTCAGCAGTAGCAGCAATAACAAAATCAGTAGAATATACCCATGACACAGCAAGTCTGAATAAGACCCGTTGAACCAGATGAACAGTGACAGAGACTTAAGGAAATTTCAGATTTTCTGAATAACATTCACAGGCAAACAACGGACAGATTCCAGAAAGAATGCATTTCAGATTTCAGTTTCTTTCTGTTGCGGATTCCTTATTTCTGATTTTTCTGTTTCAGATTGTGCGTGTGTGTGAATGTTCTCTTTTCTATTTCTCTTTCTGTTTTCTTCCTCTCTTTCCTTTTAAATAAAATCTGAGTTCTTTTCCTTTCTTCAGAATCTTAATCCTAAAAATCTCTTCCTTCTCCTTTTCTTTTTCTTTCTTAAGATCTTCTCTAACTCTCCCCTGTTCCTGAAATCTGCCCCTGTATTTATACAGGTATGCCTCCTTTCTTTTAGTGCTGCCTGGACCCCCTTTTATCTTTTAAAAACAGAAAATCATATCTAAAATCTGCTTTTAACTACTTTAAATCCCATTGAGTGAACTTTTTCCTGATTTCCAGCATTCCATTATCCCCTGTTCCCCATTAGTATCATTAACTAATAGTCACTAACATTACATTATAAAACACTAGCATTAATACCCTGTTTTTTACTGTTTCATTCCCAGAAGTGCCCCTGAAATCCTGATGTTATTACTGAAAAATCAGAACCTACAGCAAAACAGATTCTAAAATCTGTACAAACTTATTTATCTTTCTGATTTACAGCTAAAACCAATCCTATTAACCTCCTAACACAATTGTATTTGACCAACTTTTGTAAACTTGAATTCAAACTGGACATTACAGCAATATTATACTGAATTCAGAACTAACATCATAACAACATATTACTGAAATTATCACAACAATTCAGACTGGATTAATCACTGAACCAAAATCAACATACAGGATCATTGCCAATACTGACAATGCCCTGAAACTTTAATATTCAGACAATAACATATATACAACACTTATTTTGACAGATTCATATAAACCAGGATGATTTAACTGATGATTATCTACAATATCTGTCAACAAACAGTACATAATAATAGAAAACAGGTTGTTTCAATCAGTATTATTATGAATGAGAATTCATAATATAACTAATCGACGAACTTGATCGAGTCGATTACACACATTGTAACTAAGCACAATCAACAGAAACAATTCACGTTTAAAATCAGGTAGACGGGTAGGAGACAGTATGATAATAAAAGATGGGAAAATTACACAGACTAAAACAAACACAAAAATACATGTATAATACACAAAATAAATAGAAAAAATACCTTTGAATCTTCAATTTTATTCCGACTCGAACTCAACTTGGACTTCGGATTTTTTGTTTGAAATCAAACTGACCTTAGTCGAAGTATTTTCCACTGAAAATACTTCGACTAAGGTCGATTAAACCTCAATCTTCATTTAATATGCACGGAATCCAAAAGTTTGGTATTTTTTAGGGTTTCAGGTTCTTGGATCTTAAATCCGAACATTTCAGGGCAGATTCGAAGGGAACCAAACATGATACAAGGGTGAGGGTAGCCTAGGGGTCATTTGGTGTTAATTTGAAACGGATCTGAGTTTGTTCTTGTTTGGTCCGAATCTTCAAAAGAAGATTCGAGAAGTTCAAAGCTGATTCGAACTAAACTAACTTCAGATCCATAACAAGGGTTGTTAGGGGAAGCCATGGTGTTAATTTGGGGCTGATTGGTTTAGATCAGGTTTTCAGGCCAACCTTCGATTTAAGATTCGAAGGGTTGGGGCCTGATTCGAAGGAAACTAAGGTCGGATTCGTGTAGGGGAGGTTCAGGAGGTCCTAGGGTGTTAAGGTGGTGACCGGCGGCGTTGATGCCGCCGGGTTTCAGGCGGTGGAATCCTAGGGCGGCTAGGGTTAGGAGTGGGGGTTTGGGACGATGATGAACAGTGTAGGAAGGGGGGGTGTTCGGTTAGGGGCCGGGGTAAGGTTTGGGATTTATATAGAGGTGGGGTGGATTGGTATCGTCCGTTGGATCAAGTAGAATGGATGGCTAGGATCTTTTCACTTAACCAAACGATGTCGTTTGGTTTAAGTTGGGGAACGGGTTGAACCGGGGCAGTGGGTCGGGTAATGATCACGGGTTAGGGTGATGAGATCTCAGCCGTTGGATGAATTGAATCCGACGGCCCTTGATGAAGGGTGATGAAACGTCGTCGTTTTGATTTGTTTGAATTGGACCGGACATGAGGCTGTTGGGATTGGGCTGTGAAGGGAAATAATTTGGTTGGGCCTGGATTTAAATCCAGGTCCGATTTTTATGTATATGTATTATTATTATTTTTTTTTCATTTTTCTAATTTAAATTTCTAATTGTAATTATAAAACAATTTTACCTTCACAAAAATATATTAATTACTTTATAGCAATTATTTAACACATAGACAAAAACATCAATCACACAGTGAAACATTAAAAATAAAACCAATGCATATTTTTGTGATTTTATTTAAATTATCTCTTAAATGCATAATTAAATCCTATATTCATGCAATATGTATTTTATTTTATTTTTTCATTTTATTATGACAATGTAAACACTTACGGACATAACACAAGTATTTAACACCACGCAAATTCAAAAATTACACAGTAAAAGAAATTTATTTTATTTTTTGATTTATTTTGGAGTAGTTTTTCGTAAGGCAAAAATCACGTGATGAACCCGACATATCCTATTCGAGGGCGGATGAACCCGACATATCCTATTCGAGGGCGGATGAACCCGACATATCCTATTCGAGGGCGGATGAACCCGACATATCCTATTCGAGGGCGGATGAACCCGACATATCCTATTCGAGGGCGGATGAACCCGAAATATCCTATTCGAGGGCGGATGAACCCAAAATATCCTATTCGAGGGCGGATGAATCCAAAATATCCTATTCGACGGATGAACCATAAATATCTTATTCGAGGGCGGATGAACCCAAAATATCCTATTCGAGGGCGGATGAACCCAAAATATCCTATTCGAGGGCGGATGAACCCAAAATATCCTATTCGAGGGCGGATGAACCCAAAATATCCTATTCGAGGGTGGATGAACCCAAAATATCCTATTCGAGGGCGGATGAACCCATAATATCCTATTCGAGGGCGGATGAACCCAAAATATCCTATTCGAGGGCGGATGAACCCAAAATATCCTATTCGAGGGCGGATGAACCCAAAATATCCTATTCGAGGGTGGATGAACCCATAAAATATCCTATTCGAGGGCGGATGAACCCAAAATATCCTATTCGAGGGCGGATGAACCCAAAATATCCTATTCGAGGGCGGATGAACCCAAAATATCCTATTCGAGGGCGGATGAACCCAAAATATCCTATTCGAGGGTGGATGAACCCAAAATATCCTATTCGAGGGCGGATGAACCCAAAATATCCTATTCGAGGGCGGATGAACCCAAAATATCCTATTCGAGGGCGGATGAACCCAAAATATCCTATTCGAGGGCGGATGAACCCAAAATATCTTCAAAAACTTGGAATTGTTTTACCTCCGACTGTTTTTCTTAGAATCGTGTTGTCTTGCTATCTCTTAAAACTTGAATTGATTTCCTCGTTTCTTCGAGAAAATTTTCGACAAATGGCAGAAAATTTTCTGCCCCAGTTCTGGTGCTTTTCCTTGTGGCATGTTTTTTCGCCATTAACAAGATTTCCTTTTCCTGCTTCAAATCAAAAAAAAAATTGTTAGTTTTAACACATGGTGAGTGGCCGTGCCACTCCTGTTGGGGATGGTTTTTCCCTTTCCCTCTTCCCCGCTCTGTGCTTCATTACGCTATCAAAACTTATTGGGGATTATTTTGCTGGGAATGAATTTTCCTCTTTTTTTCTTTTTTTCTTTTCCTTCCCCACATCTTGATGATCTGTTGGGGACCCTCTTGGAATTAGGTCCACAATTTTTCTCAACTGTTGTTTTCCTATTTTTCTCCAACTTCCCTTGGAAATTTGGTCCTCTTGGGATCTAGACCCATTCAACATTTGGTCTTGCGACCAACTTCTTTTCGCTTTATCGCCTTATCTTTGGCCTGTCCTATTCGCATTTTGCTTTGCATCATTTTGGTAACTGGTAGTAAGCTCTGAAAATCCTTTTCAAAAACAAACTGCTGGGGAGGTAAAGTCTTTAAACCAAAAAATGAAAAAGTGATGATTTCAAAAAATAGAAAAACAAAAGAAATCTTCCTGAACAAATGCTAGGGAAAAGGAAAGAAAAGAACTTATCTGAATGATATAACCGATCCCAACGATCATGTCGCGCATTCCGGATTAATCAACCCAGTCTATTTGTATCAATCAACCTTTCAGACGGCCTCATGTTGCTGGGGATAAACAGGCACTCAACTCTTTGCCAAATGCGGATTCTTTCCGCCAATCTTGTCTTCTCACCTCATAGTGCCCTTCGAGGGGTTTTCGCTAATAAGACTTTCTCATTTTATTTTTTCTCATCTTTCGTCGCCTTATGGTGCCTGTGAAGGTTTTCACAGATAAGACTCTCTAATTTTATTTCTCTCATCTTTCGTCGCCTTATGGTGCCTGTGAAGGTTTTCACCGATAAGACTCTCTCATTTTATTTCCCAGCTGGGGATTGGAGTGCTGCCGATATGACTCTCTCTGCCGGGGATTCTTTCGGCTATCAATTCATTTCCAGCTTATGATCTTCTTCTTTGCTGGGGATCAAAATGTTATTCCCCGACATCCATTTGCATTGACTTAGCACTTCTCAGTTACTGATCGGGAGGTCTTTTTTGGACGTCAATATGGGTTTTCGTGTATGGTTAAAAGAAAAGGGGTAACAAGAGGTTCAAAATGATTTTGATGGGTAAAACATTACAACTCTCGGAATCAACTTCTGCCCCAGTTTTTCTTGCTTGGGGATTTTTGTTTTTTGTTACACTATGACCGAGCCGTGAGGTGCCTACGTATCCTTCTTTGAGGAATCAGGTCAAACGTAGTTCCCAATTCCTTTGTTTATTTTTTTTTTGTGACTTTTATTTGTTCTTATTATCATTACTTTTTTTCTTCTCTTTTTCTTTCATTTTCATTACTGATTCCAAAAGAGGGGTATGAAAGAATAAATAAGGCTCAAAAGGGGCAGCAAAGGTTAAAGTGTTTGGATAGAAGAAAGAATTGTCTCCGTCATTTCGTTCTCTGATAAATGCTAAGTACAAACAAACAACAATTACAATCATACATAATATCTCTTAACTGCGTCAGAATTGATAGCCATGTCGACGTATTTCCCTTCAATATTTGTTGATCACAAAGCGTCATTGGGCTTGCTCTGTTTAGATTGCGATAATCAACACACATCAGGATTTTCCATCTCCTTTTTTCTTTTTCTCTCTTTCTCTCTCTCTTTTTTTTTTTTTTTTTTTTACACTGGCACCACATTAGCCAACCAATCAGGATATCGAGCGACCCGAATAATCTTAGCATTCAGCTGTTTAGTTACTTCTTCCTTAATCTTCACACTCACGTCGGTTTTGAACTTCCTCAATTTGCTTGACGGGGGGAAATGCCGGGTCAGTGGGCAATTTTGAACCACTATATTGGTGCTTCAACCCGGCATGTCGTCGTATGACCATGCAAAATATTTTGAATTCAGTAAGTGCTTTGATTAGTTCTTCAAATTGGCTCAACTCTCTGTTAATTTCTTCGAAGGCTTCATCCTTATCGTATTCCGACTTATCATCACAATCTTGTACTATATGTTCGAAATCAGATTGATTTCTTTATACTAGGTTGAAGATCCGTCGTGCATGCCATGTCATTAGAACCAGTATAAAGAGAACTGTTCAGAAGAAAAAAATAAGAAGAAAAATTAAAACAAAATGAGGAATGAGGAAAAAACTTTCACTTTATTAAAATATGGGATAACAAGGTTTCACACTTTGGCGAGCACAAAAAAATCTGGATGACAACCCTGGAATAATCCAAACAACAAGAAAGAAAATCAGAGCCCACTACCAAGACTCCCTTCGTATAGGAAGAGGAGTAGCCATTCAATTGTTGATTTTTGTTTTCAACCCTACAAACTGCACATCTACCTCGTTGGACCCTTTTCCAACACCATAACTGGCTTGTCATCCACCTTTTCCAATTATACCACCGCTTTTCCACTGGTTAACATTTCTTTTGAACCGACACAGATCATCATCACTGTTTGTGAGGGTTTCTTTAGCTCCCCTCCTCCGTGCACTAGCTCAATCATGTGGGTTTCAAGGTGTGTCGGCAACGGGTTCTGATTGATGTTGGGCGCCTCTGGTGTCTGAACCTCAATCTTGTTGGCGTCAATAAGATTTTGTACTGCATGTTTCAACTTCCAACACTTCTCGGTATCATGTCCCGGAGCCCCCGAACAATACTCACAGTTTACCGAGTGGTCCATATTTTTGGGAAGGGGATTTGGCAATCTGGGCTCAACAGGACTCAACAAGCCTAACTGCCTTAATTTGTGGAACACGGCAGTATAGGTTTCTCCCAACTCAGTGAATGTTCTTTGTATTCTTTCATTTCTGAAAGCCTGATTTCCCCGGAAACCTGCCCCTTGAGGGTTCCTGTAAGCTCTTGGCGGTGGATAGGTGTTTTGCGATGGTGTATGTGTGTTCTGGGGAGCCGGCGCGCGCCATTGCGGGCGAACCTGAGGCTGAGTGTATGTTTGGGCTTGGTGCACGGAGAAGTGTGGTTCTTGGGGTGGATAGTAGTGATGTGGTGGGTTGTATGGGTAGTTTGGCCTGTGAGGTCTGGGTTGGTTGTAGTGTGGCTTGCCAAACCCGGACCAACTGCATGCCTCGATCGTGGAAATTTCTTCTTTCTTTCTCCTCAGCGCACCTCCCGTGTCGTTCTGAATAGCCTGGGTCGTTGCTTTGAGTGCTGAGTAATTCAGGATTTTGTCAGATCTCAGACCCTCTTCTATCATGACCCCTATCTTCACCACCTAGTTGAAGGATTTTCCAACCGTCGTCACCAAGTGACCAAAGTAGGTTGGATCCAATGTTTGCAAGAAATAGTCCACCATCTCTCCCTCTCTCATGGGAGGATCGACTCTGGCCGCTTGCTCTCTCCAGCGGAACCCGAACTCGCGAAAACTTTCCCCGGGTTTTTTCCCGGTCCTCAATAATGTGAGACGGTCAGGGACTATCTCGAGATTGTATTGGAAATGACCCGCGAAAGCCTGCGCCAGATCATCCCAAGTGTACCATCTGCTGGAATCCTGCCTGGTATACCATTCTAGTGCAGATCCGCTCAGACTTTGGCCGAAATAAGCTATCAGCAGCTCATCTTTGCCGCCTGCCCCTCTCATTTTGCTACAGAATCCCCGCAAATGTGCCATGGGATCACCGTGCCCTTCATATAAATCAAACTTAGGCATCTTGAACCCAGCCGGGAGTTGGACGTCCGGGAAAGGGCATAGATCTTTGTAAGCCACGCTGACTTGGTTGCCCAATCCGTGCAGGTTCCTGAAGGACTGCTCCAGGCTTTTGAACTTCCTCAATACCTCATCCTGTTCAGGGGCTTTAACCGGCTTTTCAATCTCTGCCGGTACCTCCAAGTGCGGATTGTAGGCCTGTGGTTCGGGGGCATGGAATGTAGGGCTCAGGGGGATAGTATTGCGTATCGTGAGCCTGAAACAACGGCTCGCTGGAGGATCTTTGCAACGTGGCTGGCGGAGGTGCCCCGATGACGGGGACGATTGGCGGAGGAGGGTTTTGTTTGGGTGGTGGAGCTTGGGGATTATAGGAAGTATCCCCTTGGTAGTATTGGGCAACGGGGAAGCTCGTTGAAGGGCCGGGTAAAGGGTATTCCGGTGTGTGTCCCGGTGGGGAAGTAGGAGTGACGAGTGGTTCGGGCCCCTTTGCGCCTTAGCCATGGCTAGCTGCATTTCATGCATTTCCAATCTCATTTTTTCTATATTGGCCATCGCCTCCTTCAACATCTGATGTGCCATCCCTTCCGACTCAACACTATTTTCTGAGCCAGTCATGCTTTCTGGTATAATCCCTTTTGCTTGTTTGATAATGGTATGGTGCCAGTATGCTTTAACAACTAACTGTTTGGATTTGGACAAACAACAAACTTGTTAGCGTTAAAGTTTTAACAGATACTGCAATTGCATGTTGGGGAACACAATTTTCTTAGGCAGTTAACCATTTCTAACATGTTTTTTTCTACCGCGTGCATCCTCCCGCGTGAAACCCTTCATTCCACCCTTTTTTATTTATTCTTTGTGCCTTTTTTATTTATTCACTTTCTTTTTCTTTTTTCTTTTTTTTTGTTGTGGTCGAATCTTATGGAGATTGCCTACGTATCATGCCCCCGCATGAATCAGACCTTGCGTAATTCAGACCAATAAAAGATAAACAATACTCAACATTATTATTATTTTTTTTTAAAATTTTCATATTAAAATAAACTGGGTTTCAAAGGTTTGAAGATGACCTACAAACTCGAAAATCAAACAACCCACATATTCTAATCAAAAAGATTTACAAACGGCCAGTTTCTATTCCCATTTTGACAAATGCAACCAAACGGCTATTTTTGCAAATGTGGCCCCTTCCAAATCTCACATGAATTTTGAGGTCGGGGAGGATTATTATGACACTTTACAAACTTGTCCATTCTTTTACGAAAATAACCTTTTGACAATTGAAAGATACTCTAAGGCTATTTCGACAAGAACGGTTTAAAACAGGGCCGAAGCTGGCTCGACTTATTTTGACCAAAAATCCAAACGGTATTCACCTGACCGTTGACTCTTTATTTTTTTTTCTTTCAAATTACAATAAAAACCTAGTGTTGCAAACACGACCCTTCAGCGCCTCGGGGACGAAGATTTTTAAGGCTGTGTGGGTCAACTGGACCAAAATTCTAAACATGACCCAAAAGGTGGCTGTTTATGCAAAGTCAGCCTTCCGGCGTTCCTTTCGTGAACATTCGGCTATTTATGACATAACAACATCACCTGACTTATTCACGACTCTTTTTATCGTTTTTCAAATTTAGAAACTCAATATTGCAAACACGGCCTTTCAACCTCTCGGGGACGAAGATTTTTAAGGCTGTGTGGGTCAACTGGACCAAATCTTAAATATGACCCAAAAGAGGCTGTTTATGCAAAGTCAGCCTTCCAGCGTCTCCTTCGGGAACATTCGGCTATGTCTTGATAAAACAGCGTCACCCGACTTCTTAGAAATTTGACATATATATTTTTGCTATTTTTTGTAAAAGGGGAAGTTGGACATCACCCGACTTATTTATGAAAAAATTGAAAATCTTGACATGTTTTTTTCTTTATTATTATTTGTTTTTGGCTTTTTAACAAAAGGTGGGGTTGGACCCGATGAGGGTTGCCTACGTATCTCACATCCGGTGAGAATCAAACCCGCGTAGTTCGGGCAGATCATGAATAAGTAAATGAACTAACACATTTTTTTTAATTGGAATTTGTGAAAGAACTGCTTCAAAATAAGAAAGGAAGTATTTTTTTTGATTGATTTTCTTTTTGAAAGAAAGACTTGTAAGAATTCCTTTTCTTTTGATTTGAACTTTGAGAATTGCAAAAGTAAAAGGAAGATATTTTTTGTCTGAATTTTCATTTGTTTTCTCTTATTCTAAAGAAGAAATAAAATATTTTTGGAATTTTACCTTTAATAAAAGAAATGCTTTCTAAAAAAAATATTTTTTGAAATATTTTCGAATTTTTTTTATTTTATTTTATTATATATATATATATTTTTTTTTTTAACAATTAAAAAGACTTTCTAAAGAAGTCAATAATGGAAAATATTTTTGGATTTTTTGTTTTGAAAATTGAGAGTCTAAAAACTTTTCTAGACTTTTTGGCAAGACAAATATTTTTGCAACAAATAAAGATATATATACATTTTTTGGAAATAAAGAAAAACTTTTTGGATTTATATATATATATATATATTTGCAACAAATAATAAAACCACTTTCAACGCCCAACTCTTTTTATTTTATTTTTATTTTGGCATTTTCATAAACAAATAAATAAATAAAAATCCATTTTAAAACAAGACTCTTTTTTATTTTCATTTTTATGGCAAGACAAACTAAATTTTTTCTAATTTGTTTTTTTTTTGAAAAACAAGACAAAGCCACTACTCTTTTTTTTTTCTATTTTTCCCTTGCTTTTAATAAAACAAACTAATAAGACATTTTTTCATTTTCTCAAAATTTCGGCAGAGTTTTGACAGTATTTGTGTATTAGGTTTTTTCAAAAATAAACAGTCAATTCCCTAACCGCTATTTTTTTTTTTTTTTTCAATTTCACAATATTCATAATATTCAAACACCGGTCAGCGAGACAAAATAAATGCACGGAAAACAAATAGGATGCCTCAGGATGGTCTTTTCATATCAGGTTGCTAGTCCTAGACGGACCCAACCCCTGTGTTGAGTCCCCTAAGTCAAATGCAATGTGATGCAAATAAGCGTTCCTACTAGGGATCCGGCATGAAGTCACGTTATTCTATGTTCAAAACCTGGGTCGGTGTTCTAGACAGTGTACCCGAGCGGACAACTCGAGCTGAGGAAGGAGCTCCTTTCCGGGAACCAAAAGGCCAGCCGGCTTAGAAACTTTCCGAGCCTCTTTTATTTAGGGTACGACACTAACAGAATAGGGAGTCTCAACCAGTAAGCACATCCCCAGAGGTAAGAAGAGAAGGGTTTCGGCACAGTTTATATGTACAGTTCAAATAATATCAAAGCGGTAAAAGCAGCATTTAGCACATTAGGCTCAAACATGTAAAAATCAGATAAAACCAAATATAACAATTTATCTAAGCTCGAATTTCTAACCCTGAACCAGTGGTTCTGGGTCATTTATCCCCAGCGGAGTCGCCAGAGCTGTCACACCTCCTTTTTCCGCACCCGCGAGGGCGCAAGGGAGTTTTTTCCAATTAAAGGACAATCGAAACGGGATTGGTTTATTTATTTCAGAGTCGCCACTTGGGAGATTTAGGGTGTCCCAAGTCACCAATTTTAATCCCGAATCGAGGAAAAGAATGACTCCATATTACAGTCTGCGTACCAGAAATCTGGATAAGGAATTCTGTTAACCCGGGAGAAGGCGCTAGGCATTCCCGAGTTCCGTGGTTCTAGCATGGTCGCTCAACTGTTATATTCGGCTTGATTATCTGATTTTATACAAATGTGAACTTATGTGCCAATTTTATCTTTTAACCGCTTTTATCATTCAGTATTATTTTATCAAGAATTACAGCGTTATGAAAATGTATCTCGAACCACGTTACAATCAATGTACCCGTGGTTGTCGACACACTTTGACTCCGTTGAGATTTGGATTTGGGTCACATCAATGTGCAGCCGAGTTTAGGAAGATAACATTATTAAATACGCGCCTAAAGCAACTAGCGTATTGTTATGTTGGGAAAAGGCCGTGAAATTCGCTAAACGGTCTGTCCCGAATTCTAAGTATTTTAATATATACATTTAGAGGACCCCGCAGCTTGTGCATTTTTTGTTTGTCGAGGCTCGTCTCATTCATTATTTTTAAAAGAATTTGCAACGTCATGGAAATGCATCTCAAACCACGTCACAATCAATGCACCCGTGATTAGAGACATATTTCGATTCCGTTGAGATTTGGATTTGGGTCACATAAATGTGCACCCGAGTTTAAGGAGATAATGTTATTAAATGCGCGCCTAAAGCAACGAGCATATTATTATTTTGGGTTGGGCCGTGGAATTTGCTAAACGGCCCGTCCCGGAATCTAAGTATTTAACATGTACATTTTTGTGAGGGCTCCGCAATCTGTACATTTTTTATTTTTTTGGTGAAGCTCGTCTCATTTTTTATTATTTAAGGGCAAACTTAAAACAACTACGATTTTCTACCAATGAAGTCATCCGAGGTTAAACAAAAACAACAATTCTAAAAAGTAATAGTATCCATGGTAAAAAAAACAATTCAACAAAGATGACACACAAACCGTTCATGTGTTCTCACATTTACTTTAAGCATGCAGTAACTAACCATAAAATAAACATTTTTAACAAAAACAACAAAAATTGCATTGTTGACATTCATCAATATCAAATACTCGCATTCGCCTTGAACCATAACATGCGAAACGAACCAAATGAAACAAAGGGATGAAGAACAATAACCTTTGAACCTCGACAACCTCAGAACGACAAACACGACCCCGACGGAACTCAAGCCGGACCTTACTGCACGAGGAACAACGACGAAACCTCGGGACAACCTCGACGTACCGGACCTCGACGAACAACGACGACCTCAATGGAGACTGAAAGCTAGGCCAAAACTGTCAACGCACGAGATGTTGGCTGCTGCTGGATTTTCTCAACGCAGCATGTTGGTTCGAGAGAATGCAACAGAAGGGTTCGTTTGGATGTGAGGGAGGAGGAGGCTATGGAGGGTCGTCCATGGCTGGACGTTGCAGGCAGTCGTTTGGACGTGGGGCTGAGGAGGCGAGATGGGGTTGGTTCTGCGACTGGAGAAGGATGAAACAACAATGGCTGACTGCTGGTTTTTCCGGTGGTGTTCGCTGGTTGTCTTTCGACGGGCAGTGATGGTGGTGGCGATCGTGCTGGTACAAATGGTAGCGGGCAGCGGTGGTGGTAGATGACTTCTGGGGATGCGAGGGTGGTTTGTTGGTGGTTTTGGGGTAGTGATTGACAGTAGGGTCGACGGAGGGAGCTGGTTGTGGTGACGATGGAGGAGTCCGGCATTGATGGAGGAAGCTGGTCGGAGGTAGTGGTTTGGGCAGTGGCGTTTGGTTGTCGACTCCGCTACTGGTTGTGGTGGATGGTGGTTTTGGTGGTTGTTTTGGGTTAGGGTTGAGGGTGGTTTTCGGACATGGTGTTTGGGTTGAGTTGGGGCTGGTTGACGGGGTGGCGAGACGGAGAGGGGTCAGCTAGACGGGGTCTGGTGGTGGTTTTGCGGTGGGAAGGTGATGGTTCCGGCGTCGGGAGGATAGGGTCTGTTCGGTTTTGGGTGAGGGTCTTTACCGTTTAGGTTTTCTTCTTCTTTTGAAGAAGAAAGATGAACAGTGCATGTGGGTTTTTCCAAATTTTCCAAAGTCCCCTCCTCTCCAAATGTTTTTTGCCCGTGCATTTGTAAACTTCTGCCAAGAAAAATGAGCCCCACGCGTGGTGGGGTTCGAGACTTGTGTCCCCCACGCGTGGTGGGGTTCCCCATGTATCGTGTTTCGTCCGTGTTCCCCACGTGTGGTGGACTCGGATTATTATGGGCTAGGTCCGAAAATTAGGCCTAAAAGGGTAAGTTTAAACCCAAATATTATTCTTTTGCCCGGACCCGAGAATAAGAGCACGACGTTGTTCGACTAATCCTATGTAAGCAAAATTACTACCAAAAATAAGACTAATATTTACAACAAAACTATATTTTTATTAAATATTTTTTCAAGATTAAAATAGCTACAAAATATTAATAAAGCTATTTTTGTAATCTTCGTTTTTATATAAAGACAAAATATAAAGTAATATTTTTTGTATTTTTTCAAAAGATTAAAATGACTACAAAACATTAATAGAACTATATTTTTTGGTAATTTTCGAAATTATATAAAGTACAAACTAAGGTACTAATTTTTGTATTTTTCAAGTTTATGAGAAATACATAAACTAAAATTTATATATATATTTTTTGTAATTTTTCTTTTGCGATGAAAATAAAGTAAACATAGTTAAAAATAACTAATTAGACCCAATTTCACATATTCACGCTAAAAATGTGAAAATTCTCGGGGAGGGTCAAAAATCAGGTATCTACAAAGTGTTAGCCGCTTCAAGGAGAATCTTGTAAGGCCAGTTCTCTATGCACTTATGAAACCAGGCGGTGTTCATGGCTGAAAAGAACATAACAATGAGAACCAAAGATGGTTAAGGGTTGGTTGTGTGACTTGTGGTTGTCTAGGTATACACCAAAGTTCAATAGTTCAAAGATATCAAATCTACCGATTGATCGAGTATATCCTACATAAGTTCACTACGAAAAGTTCAAAGGGAACCTACTTATCCAGATGCAATTAATATTTGCTTGCGAATCACACAGTTTTTCATGCATGTTTCCATGATATAGCCATTCCCCATTCATGTGGGGGGATTGTTGGAGTTTTATGTATTTAAGTATATTAAATACTTAAAAGAGGGTGAATGGGAAATGGAGGGAAATGAAATTTTTGAGTGAAATTTTAAGTTTCTCCCCTTGGCAAAGGGACATTGTCCCGTATTGGAAGAGGAAGAAGTTTTTTATGGATATATACGCAATTGCTCTTCTTCTAGCTCTTAAAGAGTTGAGAAGAAGGAAAGCCTCGCGCCGTCGCCGTCGTCGCTCACTCGGCTCGGCTCGGCTTCGGATTTATTTGAATTTGGATTTGGTCAAATGATCGATTGATTGATTAATTTTTTGGACCTAATTTCTTTGTTAATAGTAAAATATTAACAGAAATGTTATTAAATATTTGTTTAAATAACAGAATTATAATATTAAAATAAATATTAATATTAAATTCTCCAATCCGTTTTTCAGTTGTGTAACTGAAAATTAAACTACCATCTTCTATTTTTCCTCTTTATTGTTGAGTAAATAGCTATTTATGTTATGACATTTATGCTGTGGCCGTTTTGCATAAACAGCCATTCTGAAGAGTTGCACCTCTTCAGATTTCAGCCCAACTTTGACTATAAATATAAGTCTATTCTGCTCAGAATTTTCATATGATTTTCTGAGTTTCTCCTCCTTCTTCTGCATATTTTTAACTTCAAACAAAGCAGCAGTAAGTGTGATTTGCTACCGAACTTTGTGTTCGCTGTAACACTGGGATTTGAAGTACCACTACACCAGTGTGTAATTCGTTCTATCTTGGGAGGAAATAATCTATAACCTTGGGTACTAGGAGGGGATTAAATTCCTTATGGAAACACTGTGAATTCAGTGGACTCGAATTGGTTTTTTGTTATTTCTGTTTTTCATTTCTGTTTATGTTAATTTATATTTTCCAGAATTATTTTACAAATACAACTAACATGTGTATCCAATCTCATTACAAAGATTGTACGTGTTTCATTATTTTAATCTCTTCTACAATCAAATCTTTCTATAACAACCTCGTTTGTTCTAAATATTTTTGAATATTATAGTGAAATGCGGTTATAGAGAACATATATTATAACATAACATAAAATAAGTTTCGGAATAATTTTGCTTTTAAAGTGAAATGTTGTTATATAGGAATGTTGTTATAGAGAGGTTTGACTGTATAATCAATTTTGATAACACTAACAAGGTGTAGTCAAAATCTTGAAGAGATTTTATTCTTGGATCTCCACATGTTTTGAGTTCCAAAGAATTTTGAATATCTACTACATAACAAGAAAGGAGTGTTTAGTTTCAAAACATTATTTTAAATTAAAACCCACTCGCTGAAAATAGTTTGGTTGGATTTGCCATTTGCCAACGAACGAATCTGCAAAATATCGAAATCTTATGGGAGGCGTGGGAAATAAGGAATCATATCTAAATCTGATCTCATCTAAAAATCTTGGTGCTTAATGCCCTTGTAGCCAGGGGCGGATGTAGAATAATGGCACCGGATTCATCTGAACCCATAATTTTTGACGCGACATAAATTTATGTGTACAAATTTATTAAATTTACAATAAATGATAGGTTTGAACCAAAAAATTTAAAAATATAATAGATTCAATACTAAGATTCTTAAAGGTTGAACTCACAAAGCTTGTTAAATCTTAAATCCGCCGGGCCTTTTGGTCTTTTTCATGTGCCCCACTTCACATATCCTAACGTTGGTTGAGTTCGTTACGTTGAATTTGACATTTTAACACTTGATACTTACCAATGTTGACTAGGCTTGTTTGTAAAGACGAATGATCTAAATTTTAAATCTTTTTACATTCGATGTAGATTTGTGGTCATTTAAATTAAATATAAATTGAGTATTGGTGGTGCATAGGGGTGTTACCGAACCAAATCGAGTAAAAAAATCGATATTTTTTCGGTTTTAGTTTAGTTTTGATTTTGGATTTTAAAAATCGACCAAATTTGGTTTGATTTTGGTTTTAATAAAAAAATAACCGGAAAAAAATGAATCAAACCGAATATAGAAGTGGCTATTTAAAATTTGTTTTGAACCTATATATATATATATATATGTATATTTTTAGACAAAGTTTCTAAAATTTTATATTACATTTTAATAATTTGCACTTTTATTCAAGTTCTTTGCTATGACAAGAAGTCATTTCATATTAAGAATAATCTATTTTTAATTGAGTCCTAAAATTATTCATCATTATTTGGTTCAATTATCATCAATATATGTTATGTTGAAAATGTAGTCGCCGGAATATGTGTTTGGTAGTGTATGTCTCATATTTAAGAAAAAACCGATAAATAACCGAAAAAATCGAAAATGACATTCACGGAATCGATAAAAGCCGACTTAATTGGTTTGGTTCCAATATTTGAAAAACCAACTTATTTGATTTGGTTTCTTTTTAGGGAAAAATCTATCCAAACCGAACCACGAATAGCCACAGCGGTGCATGTTGGAATGGGTTGCGGGAGAATTGATCATGGAGGAAAATTAGCGATAAGTCTTACTAATTCAATAGTTTTTGGTTACGTAGTAACTTAGTAAATATGGCAATTAACCTGGTATACATGTTAAACTATCGTAGTAATAATGCAAAATATCCTTTTACTGTTAATAGATATAACTTAAATCCAGTAGAAATTAGATTATACATGTTTGACTGATAGTCATAACGTGATAAGATAATTAATTACAATGTCCAATATAGATCCGTATAACCAACTAAATCATATCCAAATATTTGAAACGTAAATGTAATTTTGGTTGATACAAATTAAACTTATAGGGTAAACCTTGTACACGTGTTGCAATATGACTGCAAAGAAAGATATCAACATGTTAAAGTGGATAAGTTTGAAGTACTAATAATTAAGATGGCTATAATTATATTAATTTACGCTAAATAGGTTAACAACCCACATGTTTTAACATTAAAACCCTGACCTAAACGCCAAAGCAGGATAGGAGAAAGTTCAAAGAATTTTCAAAGAGAACCACATCATCAACAAGAAAATAAGCAGTTAATTATTAAGCTAACGTCTTAATACTAATCGTTTCAATTTCTCTTTCCAATTTTATTATTTTAATCAATATCATAGATTCAAAAAGGACAACACGAACATGGGGAGTATCTAAATTATATTTGGAGAGAAACTGGTAGATTAATTGTGTGGTTATGTCATCTCAAATCGTATTTAAAAGTTGTCTAATTAGATCATCAAGTCCCATTTCTCAATAATTGATGGAAATGAATACGGGGTATTATCACTTTTAGTTTGCGCCAGAAACTATTTAATTACATTCGATAACCGAAAAAGTGTATAAAATTTGTATAATTTTTGTACATAACATAAATATATTTCGATTATTATTTTAAGAATCACTATACAACTTGATTTTCCTAATGAATAATTAAGGCAAATGAACAAAAAATGGCTATTCATGTAACATGCAAATACGAGACAATAAGATATCGTTGATGCTACTTGTTGAAGAAATCATTAAATCATTTATTCATTGACGTTAAACATAAGATACAAACAAATTGAAGGACACATTATTGATCCAACATCCTCTGTGTTGTAAAATCCAAACCAAAAAATTTGAACGAATAATGGCCCGACAAACAATCCTTCTTTTTCAGACATTGGATTATGGGTCCTCTGAATTTCCTCAAAAATCGATTCAAATGTTTCTTGTTATGGTATTCTTTTCATTTCATTTTTCATGCATATGCCAAACAAACATGTGGAGGTTGTCCACTCCTACAGATTTACTAGAGGTTTTGTTTTGATTTATTTATTTATTTTATTTATGTACGTACTGCTCATAATACTCTTACATTTCCTCTTTTTTTTCACTATTCCATCTTTTAATAAAAGATAAAGTTATTTTGAATGTTGCTTTTGAAGCAATTGTCACGCACTAGGGGGGCATTATATCTCTAAATTTCTAATTTTAGTATGGGTAGTTCCTATCGAACAGTGTCTTGCATAAATGCGAGTTAAAACTGCATACGATAGACCCTTATGATTCGGTCCTTCTCCGAACTCCGCACATAACAAGAGTTTAGTACACCAATATTTTTAATTCCTATCAAAATCGAGGTAAAATATAGGGTTTTTTAGTGCACTTTAAAAAATGAGAAGATAGTCTTGGACATCCTCATTTTGAAAGAAAGATGGGTAATTTTAATTTCAATTATTTGTAGCATATAGGTTAGAAAACTGAGCTGATTTACACTAATAAATATAAATATGCTAGAGAATAATATAATATTACGCGCACAAATACTTTATATTGTGCGCAATAGGCAAAAGATTCAAGATTCAACGGGTGATCAACTCGTTATACTTTTTCCAACTCGTTGTACTCGCTCTAGATTTGCCTCAAACTCATGTAAAACTAAGGGGCTTTTTTTCCTTTGAACTTTAAGCTTGTTTGGATGGTTGTTACATATTGTTTCGTAATGTACCGAATTGTATTGTATTGTATTGTATTGTATTGTATTGTTTCCTTTGATGAATATAATATTTGGATAGATTGTATCGTTTGTCGGATATCATTCACCAGCAATATGAAAAATAAACTTGCAATATTATAAAGAAAAATTATGATACGGGATAAAATTATTATATAAAATATAGGCTAAATGATAAGATAAAATTATTTAATAATATGAAGTGTGAGATGAGAAAAAAAGACAATGTAACAATGCGACGACACCAAATCAATCGTTACTCGTCGTTACATAACGATTGATCTAGCAATACGATACAATACAATATATAACCATCGTCCAAACAAGTTGTAAAGTGTACAAACTAAAAGTCTAGTGGTAGTTGAGGGAAGAACTAACTAGAGAAAGGAATCAGAGCGTTGTGTACATTTTGTCGCTATAGCTTTCTTCTCGCACATGGGAAGATACCTTAGGATTAGCTAACCACCGAGTTCCAAATACAAGACCAAGTTAAAGGCATGCAATTTAGCTTATTTCTTAATTTAGAAGCTCCCAATCATAAGTACCCAAACTCCTACTTCTACCATATTCAACTTCAAAAAAGAAATTGAAGAAATGATTAAGATGACAATGTAAACGAGTTAAGATATCTTTTCTACATATATTCTAATCTATAGCAATCTAAAAGCTGGAGCTAACTCCAACTTCTTACCTGTATCCAACTATAAGTAGAATTAGGTTATATTCCTTCAAGTTTTTTAGAAACATGAAAATTCTGTTATTTTAATAGAATATATCAAAAGTGACCAAAATGTACACGAATAGGAAGGAGAAAAGAAAACCTAAGTTAAGAGCGTTAACCAAGTTTTCCACAATTTTAACTAGATTTATGTTTACCAGAAAATCGGTACAGCTGAATTTATTACGTAGTTTATAGATAAACAAACTAATTTGATCCAAAATATAAAATAAATTGGATTAAAAGTAAAACTTAGCAATCGGAATCGAAGAAATGACAAGAGTGGCTATGGGAGCAATGCCTCCGAGGACAGAAATAAGGGCAATGTAATGAGACACAAAAAGTAATGTTATTTTATTTAGCTTGAGAACAGAATGTAGCATAAGTTCTGTCAAGGATTTCGTGTCTTACATTAATGACTATTGAACCTACTATTTATAGTTATACCTAAGGAAACAAGATCCTAAGATCAAACTTCTCTTAAATGACGATAAAGAGGGTGATTGATAAATATGTAACGGCAGATCATAAATGCAAACATATATTCTCTGCAACGGCTGCCTATTTAATGCCAGGGAATATTCTTAATTTAATGTTATCTGACGGCAATCATTTGATTCAGCTCACGTTGATCATGTTCCCTTCGGGGTCAGACCGATGTCACTTGCAGCTATTGTTCCCGGTATCGGTTACTATGCAATTTATTCTCTATCTGTCTTTGGTTCCACATGTCACCCTATCAATCGGTCATTTGATATAAACCAATTTTACCCAATACAATTTTTATATTTTCTCAGCTAATAACAGTTAAGGTTGAGTAGTAAATATTTCTTTATATTTAATCAGAAATTTTGGGCTCAAACCTCAAATATGAAATCACCTTTATTACATAATGTTTTCCCCTCCAATGTGAAACTTCTTCCATATACATTCAAATTTAATCCGGCTCTTAGGCAAATACTTCTTCCGGTCCACAATAAGTGATTAATTTGTTTTTTTTATTTTGGTCCAAAATAAATGTCCATTTATATAACCAAGAAAAAATTCAATTTGTTTTTCTAAAATTATCCTTATGTACGTATCCCTAAAAAGTCTTTTACTCCTCACATTAACTATGCTGTAATATTTAATTAAGGGTAGTACAGTCATACTAACTATTTTTGTCTAAAATTTAATATTTTCTTAATAAGTATGTCCAAGTCAAATTGATCACTTATGGTAGACCGATAGAAATACCATATACCGAGAGGAAAAAAGTATATTATGTCCAAATTGGATAAGGTCGATGGTAATGCCCTTGAGAAAAGGGTCAACATTTCCTAGCGTGGCATTGTGTGTATCTCTAGATTTTACACCATCCCAAATTAAAGTCTCAAAATAATTAGGGTCTTTAAACGTATGTCTGCGGTGAAGTTAATTAAAAGCATTGATCATGAAAAGTCGCACACTATTTAAAAGTAGTTTAATGAAAATGACCCACCGACTGTATTTTTTCAGACTAAAATAGGCCCGCTAATCAAGCACAAGCTGCCACCCACCCATGTGCAAGATGAATGTTCTATATAAAAATATTTATGATTTAAAATGGGTTAATTAATACTTTGCTTGATTTTATTTTATATATCTTGAGTGATAAGAAGTTTAAACATGAAAAGGATATTTTTGAATCTCTTGTGGAATTGTATGCTTAAACCAAATGGTACAAATAACATATCAAACTTACTATTTCAATTTTGCAGTCTTAAACATAGCATGTTATTCCTATAAGAAAGTATCATTAAAGGAAAATAAAAATATTAAATTTAAAATTTATTGTTAAATATAAAAAAAAATATTATTTTTAAAACAGACTAAAAAGGTGAAACACATTGAAATGGAGAACTATATATATATACTTTAATCTGTACTCCATTCGATCCACTTTAGTTAATTTTGTTAATGACCCACAATATTTGATTTTTTTTTTTCAAATATCAAGAAAGAATTAATTTTTGTTTCAAAGTTACCCTTGGAGTAAAGAGCCTAAGAGTATTTCTTATATTTTAATGAACAAATTACAGTTAATATGGTCATTTTAATTGATAATTAATTAAAAGGTGAATTCCTTAGAGCCCGTTTGGCCATGATTTTTTTTTTTCCACTTTTTTGAAAATCAATGACCATAAATTTTCAATTTGCACTTGAAGATGAATTTTAATTTCTTTTGAAAATTTGATAAACTTAAAAAAATCTTTTTCACTCAAATCACTCACAAAAATTCAAACGACCCAAAATTATATTTATGTCCAAACACAACCCTAATTTTTAAATATTATTTTCACTTGATTTTTTTTTTTTACTTTTTGGGAATTTTATAATTCTTATGTTTAGACGCCCATTTAATATGTGTGGGAATAGCCAAAAAATTAATTAAAGTAAATCGGAAGGAGTAATTGTAAAATTTAAAATGTTTGGATTTAGTGTAAATACGGGGTAGTTTTGTCTCTGTCCTCCACATATCTTTATCGTTAACAATGATTATCAACTAAGTAGAATAATTTATTTGTTAAGCATGTAACTCTTGGTGGCTTTTATGTCTTTTTCAGTTTGCTATTTGTCCCCATACGGGCCCCCGACTGCTCCTATATAATTAGCCAATTCCTCCACTTTCTTTTTCCCACTAAGCTATTCTAAACTTCTGATCACAACTCAGAAGCAGCAGCCAAAAGCAAAAATGATTAAATTGAGGTGCAAGAAGTTTTTCAGAAGCAATTCGAAAAATGGAAGTACTGGCGCCGCCGCGGCCGCAGCCGCAGCAGGCGGCGACACCAAATTAGCTGGTGGTGAAATTAAATGGGAATTGCGTCCAGGAGGTATGTTAGTTCAAAAAAGAGAATGTGCAGAGAAAGCTGGAGATTCGATTATCATGCTTAGAATTTCTACTGTTTCTAAGTGGCATGATATTTCTATACAAGCTACTTCAACTTTTGGTAAGTTTCCATTTTTGTTCCTTTCCTGTATGCTACAAAATGGTAAATTGGTGGATCAGAGTTAAAACGAGTCAAATCTATAGACGGGTCATGATTAAACCCGTTAAAAGTCTCGTTGAGCATAATGAGTTGAGTCAAGTTGCAACAAATATCAGTCTTAAGTCATACCCTAACTCGCCCGACATGAATCAACCTCTTTTTCTCTTTCTTTTTTTTGGGAAAATAATGTGAAAGCTAATGATTGTTTTCTCGAATTCTTCCAATTTCATATTCCTTAATCTCTAAATTTTTTGTATTTTGTATTTGAATTTGGGTTGAACGGGAGTCTTGGCATAACTAGGAAAGTTATTGCCACGTGAGTAGGAGGCCACGGGTGGTTAACATGAAACCTGCCTCCTGCGGAGATACAGGATAAACATACATACAATAGACCATTGAGTTTGGCCCGGAAAATATATCAGTATCATCAATTGAAATCATAAAAAATATAACAGCATCACTATAACCAGAAAATAGATGAAAAGCAAAACTCCTCATCTTTAAAGTTTTTATATTTTGTATTGGAGTTTGGGTTGCTTTGTGACCCTTCAGGTTACACAATTTTCTTATCTGATTGTGTGTGTGTGTGTTCTTTTTTCCAGGAGAATTAAAGATGATACTATCAATGGTAACTGGTTTAGAGCCAAAGGAGCAACGGCTATTATTTAGAGGGAAAGAAAGAGAGGATTATGAATACTTGCACATGGTTGGAGTGAAAGACAAAGACAAGGTGTTGCTCTTTGAAGATCCAGCCATCAAAGAGAGAAAAAAGCTTCTTAATTTGGCTGCAAATGGACATGTCAAAGTCATAGAATCCTCTTACCACACCATTTGTGTCTAAAAACTAGTTAACATTGCTATTAGTGTGCCATTAATTGTGTAGTGTTTTGATTAATTACTTTCCTAAAAAAAAACTAACCCCCTCTTCATCAAGAAAATGAGTGATTGAATCAAGAATAGTGATATAAATCTGGTCACCAACTTGCCCTTCAATTAGAGTAGGTTCTTTTTTCTTTACTGTAATAGCATATTTTATATGCGAGCCCAAATAGGGTACCCAATGGCAGCATATATTAATATGTGTAACTGGTGCATGTCCGCATCATCTCGATTAGGTTATCGAGTTTGTAAATTGTACTGTAAATTTCTTTTTTTCAGTATTCCATGTTACCTTTTTTTTACTTTTCCGAATTAATTATTTGATATCTAAAATCAATTAATTCAATAAATTTGAATTGGGTTATTATCGCTTCTAGCTCGCATCAGAAACTATTTACATTCAGTAGTCGAAAAAATGTATAAAATCTGTATATAACATACAGAATTTATATATATATACAAAAATATATATTTTTTGCTATTATTTTGAGAGCGGCTATACAATATCATTTTTTCATTTGAATTCGCATTGAATAGGTCCACTAAGAAGGTAAAAACGTTTCCTATCAAGAAATTTTTTTTGTCTCTAGAACTCAAATCCGAGATTATTGATTAAATAGGGTGAAATTAAAAAATAGCCAGATTTACAAGTGGTAATGGAAATAATAGCAACAGTTTTAAAAGTAACCGAAATTTAGCCGTTTTCCATGTAAAGATAAATTTAAACGAAAACATTGTTCAAAATCCAGAAAATATTCCAGTATAATATACTGAAGTTCCTGTATAATATATTGGAGTTCCGGCATAATATACTGGTCCAACATATAATATTCTGTAATTTCATACACTTGTGCTCCAATCTCCAATATATTATGCTGGAACTTTTCGTGTGCTAGAGTTTCACCATAATATGCTAGAAGTGCACAAATCTCCAGTATATTGTGTTGGAACTTTCCGTGTTGTACTGAAATAGTGACTATTTTTCAATAACTTTGCAAATGCAAACTATTTTTTAATTATCGGTACAAAAACTGACTAGTCCGTGCTATTTTTAAATATATATAACTATCCCGTTAAACCCCTTGGCGGTCCAACATGCTATGTTCCATTTGTAAAGAATTGAAGATTAATGACCGTTTGCGGCCACCTTGGCAGGCGTACGTACAAAATATGGGCACACAAAATAATCGAGTACAGGCGTGCATGTGTGCATCAATAATTAAAAGTTGAGCTGAAAAGAGAAAAGCAAAAAAATCCCTACACTACATCCAGAGAATAATATTCACCTTTATATTCCTTTTTATTTATCCAATATGGATTGCTTAAGGAGGATAAAGAACAAGCTCAATGGAGTAGAACTTACATTTTCACAATCCCCGTTTTAAGGGTAAAGGTTGAAGATCATATACAAATTTGGCATAATTAAGTAACTTTATGTTTACCTCAAAATTAAAATACGAGTAATAACTAGATTTGATTTGTGATTTTTTAAAAATATGTGATTTCGTTCAATTCCAATTAGTATTCAAGAAATATGAAGTAGAAATTAAAGAAGTAAGTGAATCAAACCAATATAACTCAGCAGCGGTGACCTCGAGATAGACTTGGGCAATAAGAGCAATAAAGTAAGAGAAGTAAAGTAAGTAAGAGTAGTAGAGCTAAGGACAATTCGGATGAATAGTAGGCAAAAGACAGATAGTATATTCTTTTCTCAATGATCAGATGATGTTACAAATAATTCGGGTCCCCTTTATATAACTAGCATTAGGGAAAGCGCGTTGCGCGTAAACCTATGATAATGAATATAAGATTATGAAAATTAGATAAATAATATGTTTGAGATGTAAATAAAATTAAAATGGGCTCATAACAATGAATAATACTGAGTTAATACATTAGAAAATAGTTCAGAAAGATATAGTTCAAAATCAAAAAACTCTGCAGATTTAAAAATTTATATTGATTAAATAGATCAAAGTTGAAAAACATCTATTGTACTTTTCAATCAACTTCTCAATACGAAAGTCAAACTGTTTAATGCTCATCCTATTATGTCAGTTTGATAATTTTTTACATTATAAATTATAGGTATTAGGAAAATAAAATTTCTTTAATTAAAAGCATTTAGTAGAAGTATTAGGTCTTAGCAAATAAAAAACATAAACCTCAATCAATATAACGTGGCAAAAAATGAACAAAAGAAGTAACTTTTTATCTATAAAAACATTAAAAAGCCAAAATGCGAAACAAAAAACAAAACTTATCTTAATCTTTCTTTTCTTTTAAACTTGTTATTATTTTTTCCTTTTGAAGATTTCTTATATTACACATGTTAAATAGGGAATTTTTTGGGACACAAAATCTAGTTGATTTTGAAGTCCTAAATATTAGGAAAATAATTAAATGTCTATTCCTAAATATTAGGGGGATAATTAATGACTATTTTGTCCCGTATGAAAACTTATTTTTATAAAGGATAAAAAAGACGAACGACATTTCGCTAAGGGCATTCGTACTTTTAATATAGTATAGATAAGGAATCCCTAAATAAGATATATTTCTATTTACAGTAAGGAATATTCTTAGTACAATTGTCTAACCGCCTAGTACGAAATAGTACAATCATATTCCGGGATTTGCGTCGTGATCTTGGGGACATGACAGGAATATAGCCCATTCTATTACAAGTCCATAACGGTACTATTTCGGGGTCGAGCATACTCGGCCTCGGTATGCATCGTGCTCTATCTTCGAACTCAGGTCTGGTCCCTCGAGCTCGAACTCGAGCTCGACTGAACTCGGTCTCTCGAGCCTATAATCGGAGGCATACGATTATGACCGTATACACTTTTGTTTAAATAATATATGTGCATTAGGAAATTCATTAAATATGCAAATATATTATATTTATAATCTCATCATTAATTCTTGAAATCGTCATTTTAAGATTTAAAAAATATAAAATTAAAATCTTGGCCCGGCTTTACCTCTTTCTTTTATTTTTTTATTTTTTTAATATGGACTATTTAAGTTTGCGCGTGATGCTTCATTTCAAGAAGCAAGAGGGACCGCAAATTCACTATCAATTGCAAGTTGATTATATTATTGGAGATGTTTGACAATCTGGAAAGCAACATTATATTGGTGAGGAGTCTTAATTGTTTTCTATTAGATAGTCGTTTGGTATTTGATATAGTTGGGTAAATCGGTTTCCAACTAATTAAATAGCTTAATTCTGCAATTTCTTCTCACCGAGAAACCTTGCAAGGTTTCTATTGTCAGATAAAAGATTTAATACTTCTTAAAGCCTATGGTAAAGGAGTCCGGAACCTAAGTATTATTTTTTTTACTTAAATTATGTTAATAGGTGTTAAAAAAAATACATATCTATATATAGCGTGCAATTACAAAACGCTACACTTTAACGGTAACGTTTGCCGTTAATGTATAGCGTCTTGTATTCATACGCTATACATATAGCGTCCAAAAAAAAATGCTATACCCTGATTATGGACCCACCAATAATTGACTGACATAACAATAATTTAACTGTGTATAGCGTGTAATTAAAGAACGCTATACGTCAAAAAAATTTCATATCCCGGGCTAGCCATTTCCTATATAAAGTGGTTAGGATTTTAGGAAAATTCGTTCACATAAAATTCTAACTCCCGTTCAATTTTTTCTTGTTGTTAAATTCTGAAGCATTTTTTTCGTAATGTCTGAAGAGCGTAGAATAAGAGTTTCATTATATTGGGGGGGGAGGTGAGATTGTGATGGAGAATAACTCTGTGAGGTATGATTTATCTCCACAGGGTCATGTTAAATTACCACTTACAATATAATACGATAAATTGATATCGTTGTTATGCAAAAAAATGGGTGTGAGGAAATGTTCAATGATACTTAAAGTAACCGGAAGATATCCATATTCCGTGACTCCGCAAGGGGCTGCTTTTTACTCGGAGTTAAACATCTATGATGATGAAACTTTGAGGGATTTTCTGAGAATTCCGGATGAATACAGGGAATATCTTGTAATCAAAAGGTTGGATATGTACGTCAAAGTCGAAGACGTTCCAAACAATGAGGTTGCCAGACATGTTCCAAACAATAAGGTTACAAACAATGCGTATCAAATTCAATTTTTTGATAATTTTGTGTGTGTTTGTTTTATAATTCAAATTCTTAATTTTTAATTATTTGTTTGTACAAAGTATATATAACAATTGGGTTCCAGGCTCGATATTTGAGGTCCTGTAGCACCAAACTATCACGAATAGTTATGTGTGTCAAATTCAATATTTTGATTATTTAATTGTACAAAGTATATATTTTCATCTGCCAGTATAAGAAATACTTAAACTACAGGGATTCTACGCTAAAATACTATAAATTTTACTATGCTAAAAGTTTCTACATTTTACTACGCTAAAAGTTTCTATATTTTACTACGCTTGTCACGACCCATTTTCTGAACAAGCCGGGACCGGCACTCGATCACTAAACATGACCGAGCCAACCATCTCTGCTTATCAAATCTATTATAACTCCAAACTTTATATGCAACAAGGCAATACTCTAACCAAATACTTTTGATTAATTTAAATATTTAAATAAATCAACTCCAAAACTTTATTCGTAGTAACTACTGAATTACTGCTAAGTTATTATTAAAAAAAACATCTGAATCTTGACCCAACAACTATGTCTATGAAGTCTCTACTGATAAACTGACGCACTGCTCAGGACTTGAGATTTCCTAGCCAATTCTCTAAGTAAACAAAGAAATAGCTAAATAAAAATGACTATAAAGAATACTCCACGAACAAAAGTGGAGCTCACCAATAGCACTGGAAGAGAGGAAGTCCTAACTCGTAGCCTGCTCGCCTGCAAATCCGGTTCCTACGTTGTACCGCAGACCAACGTAGGTTTCCAAAAGAGAACGTCAGTACCATCCATTGTACTCAGTGAGTCTCAACAACAGGGGGCAAGACTTTAATAACATATACATTACGAGCAAAGGTTCTAAATGCATGTAAAATATAAAGCTTATAAGAATAATTCGAAAATAATTGCATAATAGCAGTTTATGAATATTCTAAAAGAAATTCTTTTCTTTTTCTTTCTCTAAAAAAATTACTTCACTTTATACTTTGGGAGTTCCAACTATCCTGACTTAATTCTGTCTCAGTCATCGTGTGATCGACACGGGTTCGATCCCAACCTGATCGAATAGGCCCAATCCACGAGGTGCCACTCGCTTCATGGTTCTCAACGCTCATGTATCATACCTTAGCATGGCTAAGTAAATTCTCAGCAACGAGACCCTCGGCTCGTGTGCTCCCTACTTTGGCACAAGTAATTTCAGGAAGTCAACGCCTTGGTCAGGACCCTCGGCCTGTACGATGACCCCATCTCAGAATAAAAGATACTCCCAAAAATCTTTTATTTCTAAAACTTCTTCTTGTGACTTTTCAAGTCTAAATCTTTTATTTATAGAACATCATGTACATGCTCATGCTGGTGTCCTTAAATGTAAAGCATAACATAAGAATGAAATAAACATGTAAAAGTATTTCTAAAGATTCTTTCTTATTCATTGTCACGACCCCAACATGGCGCCCAACACACTGCTAGGCAAGCCTGACCAACTAACAACCCTTTATATTTTCTTAAAAAAATCATTATCAACTAACACAGTTAAATTGCTAAATTACTCCAATAAGAGTTTAAGACAACGAGTTAAATATGCGATAATTCAGATGATAATACCACCACATAGCCCATACAGATCTGGTGTCACAAGTCTCGAGCCTCTAGTACAAGTTTAACAACCTAATACATGTCCATCTAGGGAATACTAATTAATAACAAGGATAGAAGGGAGAGATCAGGGCTGCGGACGCCATGCAGCTACCTCGATGCTCCCGGATATGCGCTGCTCAACTGAAATAATCCTCACTCAGCCTCAGATGCACCTGGATCTGCACGCAAGGTGCAGGGAGTAATGTCAGTACTCCGACCCAGTGAGTAATAAGCATAAATAATGATTGAGAATAAGAAATCACGGAATACAGAGAGTAATCTATATTGCGGCAGTTTAAAAACAAGTAATATGAGAGTAATAAACCAATGGAAGCGAAATATAGAAATACTACAACAAATAAGCAGTTAAGTGACAGACATATAAAGAGAAATCAACACATAGAACGGTACCCTATAGTATCCGCTGCGGCGTGCAGCCCGCTCCATTTATTTATCATCGACGGCGCTCACTGGGGGTGTGCAGACTCCGGGAGGGGCCCCATGCGGCCCAAGCGCAATATCAAGCCATCTCGTGGCATCAAATCTAGGCCCTCGGCCTCATATCAATATCAATATAACACTGCTGCGGCACGTAGCCCGATCCCATAGTATCCTCACATCTGGCCCTTGGCCGTACTCAGTCCAGAAATCATATAAGCCCCTCGGGCAATAGTAAAATAGTAGTTCTCAGCCCAAGATGTCATTTAATATATCTTTTAGTTTCAAAAATCGAGTAAAAGTAACTGAGTTGTAAGACAGTAGAAATTGGTACGACTGAGTTCAAGTAGTAAGTCAAACAGTGAGGAAATAGTAAATAAACTCCCCGGAGGATTCAAAGATTTGGCAAGAAGCCCAAATATGAAAATCAATCCAAGTAATGATGATAACAAATAAGCTTTAATCAAATACGCAGTAGAAGCATCACTCGAGACGAACCAAGTCACAATCCCCAATAGTAAACGACCCGCGCTCATTATTAAGCGCGTGTCTCACCTTAATATAGCACTACGATGTGCAAATTCGGGATTTCAAACCCTCAGGACATCATTTACATTCATTACTAATCTCGAACCGGCGAAATCTCTAGCTCGCGACGCCTTTTCCCCTCAAATTGGCCTCCACGTGCGTCGATTCTATCCAAAAATCAGAACGAATACGTCACAATATGCTAAGGGAACAAAGCCCAAGCGAAAACAATCAACAAAGGGCACTATTCCCGAAATTACCAAAACCTGAGCCCCGGGCCCACGTCTCTAAATTTGACCAAATTCACCAAATTAGAATCCTTATACTCTCACGAGTCTAACCATACCAAAATTATCCAATTCCGATACCATTTGGTCCCTCAAATCATCGTTTTACATTTTTGAAAGGTTTCACAATTTTCTTCCCAAATTTCATCCCAAATCACGAATTAAATGATGAATTCAGTGATAGATTCATGTACTCTAGCCAAATCTGAGTTAAAATCACTTACCCCGATGAATTTCTTGAAAAACCTTCGAAACATCGTCAAAATCCGAGCTCTCCAGGTCAAAATATTAAATAAAATCCAAAACCTCGTTTTTATAGAGTACCCATTAGATTTCAGCCACCGCGGGCCGCATCAAATCGACCGCGGTCCGCGCTAGCCAGTGCGGTCCGCGCAAAAACAACCGCGGCCGCACAGGCCTTCCTCTTCAGTGACAGGCTTTAGTATTTTGGCCATAACTTTCGATACATATATCTACATTGTGATATCTTTACCTTTCTGGAAACTAGACACGAATGGCTACAACGTTAGTTTTTGAATCATCTCAAAATTCCTTGTAGATCAAAAGATATGAGCTTCTAAAGTAGGACCAGCAGAACGTTTCTTCACCGCGGCCGCGCCCACTTTTGTGTGGTCCGCGCGATGCCTACTGCAGCCGTGCCCGCTTTTGCGCGGTCCTCACTGCACTCACCACGGGCGCACTTATTTTTGTGCGAACCGCGTGGGTGAGTTCTGGGGTCTGCAACCCTCCTGGACCTGCTGCAGCTATGATTTTCGGCCTAAAACATCCCGGAACCTATCCGGGACCCCCGAAACTTCAAACTAATTGTACCAATACATCCCATGATATCGTTCAAACTTGTTGAACACTTCGGAACGCTTACAACAACATCAAATCATTAATTTAACATAGGATTCAAGCCTAAGAACTCCAAGAACTCTTAAATTATGCATTCGATCAAAAAGTCTATCAAATCACGTCCGAATGACCTGAAATTTTGCACACACATCCCAAATGACACAGCGAAGCTACTGAAACTTTTGGAATTCCATTCCGACCCCTATATCAAAATCTCGCCTATCAACCGGAAATTGCCAAATATCAATTTCGCCAATTCAAGCCTAGTCTTCTCTACAACTCCAAAACCCATTTCGATCACGCTCCTAAGTCACAAACCACCTCCCGAAGCTAACCGAATCATCGGAACTCACATCTGAGCCCTCTAACACATAAGTCAACATTCGATTGACTTTTCCAACTTAAGCCTTCTTAAAAGAGACTAAGTGTCTCATTTCTTACCAAAATCCTCTCCGAACTCAAACTAATCAACTCGATCACATAAAATACGGATAACGAAGCATAAAGAATCTGAAATGGGGGAAAACGGAGCAGTAACTCATGAGACGACTGGCCGGGTCGTCACATCCTCCCCAACTTAAACAAACGTTCGTCCTCGAACGAGTCAAGAAACATACCTTATGCCTCGAATAGGTGAGGATATCTGTTCCGCATATCCCGCTCGGTCTCCCAGGTAGCCTCCTCCACGGGCCGACCTCTCCATTGCACTTTCACTGAAGCTATATCCTTTGACCTCAACTTCCGAACATGACGACCCAAAATAGCCACTGGCTCCACATCATAGGTCAAATCATCGTCCAACTGAACCGTGCTGAAGTCCAAAACATGAGACGGATCCCCAATATACTTCCGGAGCATAGAAACATAAAATACCGGATGCACGCTAGACAAGCTGGGTGGAAAAGCAAGCTCATAAGCCACCTCCCCAATCCTCCGAAGCACCTCAAACGGCCAAATAAATCGAGGACTCAACTTTCCGTTCTTCCCAAATCTCATAACACCCTTCATGGGCAAAACCTTCAGCAAGACCTTCTCACCAATCATGTAGGATACATCTCGAACCTTCCGGTCCGCATAGCTCTTCTGACGCGACTGTGCTGTACGAAGCCTCTCCTGAATCACCTTCACCTTCTCTAAGGCGTCCTGAACCAAATCTGTCCCCAATAGCCTAGCCTCGCCGGGCTCGAACCAACCAACGGGAGATCTACATAGCCTCCCATACAAAGCCTCATACGGAGCCATTTGAATACTCGACTGGTAGCTGTTGTTGTAAGCAAACTCTGCAAGTGGCAAAAACTCATCCCATGAACCTCCAAAATCAATAACACAAGCACACAACATGTCCTCCAATATCTGAATAGTACGCTCGGACTGTCCGTCCATCTGAGGATGAAATGTTGTGCTCAACTCCACCTGATTACCCAACTCCCTCTGCACGGCTCTCCAAAAATGCAAAGTAAACTGAGTACCTCTATCTGAGATGATGGAAACCGGAATACCATGCAATCGAACAATCTCCCGGATATAAATCCCTGCCAACCGCTCTAAAGAATAGGTAGTACACACAGGAATGAAGTGCGTAGACTTGGTTAGCCGATCCATAATCACCCAAATAGCATCAAACCTCTTAAAATTCCGTGGAAGTTCAACAACAAAGTCCATAGTAATCTTCTCCCACTTCCACTCGGGAATAACCATCTGCTGAAGCAAGCCACCCGATCTCTGATGCTCATATTTTACATGCTGATAATTGAGACACCGAGCTACAAATCCCACGATATCTTTCTTCATTCTTCTCCACCAATACTGCTGCCTCAAATCCTGATACATTTTCGCAGCACCCGGATGAATGGAATATCGCGAGCTATGGGCCTCCTCCAGAATCAACTCTCTAAGCCCATCCACATTGGGCACACAAATCCGGCCATGCATCCTCAACACACCATCATCACCGATGGTCACATCTCTGGCATCATCATGCTGAACTCTGTCCTTAAGGACAAGCAAATGTGGATCATCATACTGGCGCTCTCTGATGCGATCATATAAGGAAGACCGAGAAACCACACAAGCCAACACCCGACTAGGCTCCGAAATATCTGGTCTCACAAACCGATTGGCCAAGGACTGAACATCAACTGCAAGGGGTCTCTCCCCAACTGGAATATATGCCAAACTCCTCATACTCACTGCCTTTCGGCTCAAAGCATCGGCCACCACATTGGCCTTCCCCGGGTGATACAATATGGTAATATCATAATCCTTAAGCGACTCTAACCATCTTCGCTGCCTCAAATTAAGATCCTTTTGCTTGAACAAATGCTGAAGACTGCGGTGATCAGTGAATACCTCACAAGATACGCCATACAAGTAGTGCCTCCAAATCTTCAATGCATAAACTATTGCAGCCAACTCCAAATCATGAACGAGGTAGTTTTTCTCATGGGGCTTCAATTGACGAGAGCATAGGCAATGACTCTACCCTCCTGTATCAGTACACAACCAATTCCAACTCTCAAAGCATCACAATACACGGTATATGAACCTGAAACTGATGGTAGAACCAATACTGGAGTTGTGGTCAATGCTGTCTTGAGCTTCCGAAATCTCTCCTCACACTCGTCCGACCATACAAATGAAACAACCTTCTGAGTCAACTTGGTCAAGGGCGCTGCGATAGATGAAAATCCCTGAACAAACCAGCGATAATAGCCTGCCAAACCGAGAAAGCTACGAATATCTGTGGCTGAGGACGGTCTAGGCCAATTCTAAACCGCCTCTATCTTCTTTGGATCAACCTGAATACCCTCGCTGGACACCACGTGCCCCAAGAAAGCCACTGAACTGAGCCAAAACTCACACTTGGAGAATTTGGCATAAAGTTTCTCCTCTCTCAATCTCTGCAACACAACTCTCAAATGCTCCGCATGCTCCTCCTGATTACGCGAATACACCTGAATATCGTTAATGAAGACTATGACGAATGAATCGAGATAAGGCCGGAACACGCTGTTCATCAAATGCATGAACGCTGCTGGGGCATTGGTTAGCCCGAAAGACATCACAAGGAACTTATAATGACCATATCTGGTCCTGAAAGTAGTCTTAAGAATATCCGAATCCCTGATCTTCAACTGATGATAGCCCGAACGGAGATCAATCTTAGAGAACACCCTCGCTCCCTGAAGCTGGTCAAATAAATCATCAATGTGAGGCAAAGGATACTTGTTCTTAATTGTTACCTTGTTCAATTGCCTGTAATCAATGCACATTCTCATTGTGCCATCCTTCTTCTTCACAAACAAAACCGGTGCACCCCACGGTGACACACTAGGCCGAATGAACCCCTTATCTAGGAGTTCCTGAAGCTGCTCCTTCAATTCTTTCTATTCTGCTGGTGCCATCCGATACGGCGGAATAGAAATGGGCTGAGTGTTCGGCACCAGGTCAATACCAAAATCAATATCCCTCTCCGGTGGCATGCCCGACAAGTCTGCAGGAAAAATATCGGGAAAATCCCTCACAACTGGAACAAAATCAATGCTTGAAGTCTCAACTCCAACATCTATCATGAATGCTAGATATGACAAACAACCCTTTCCAACCATACGCTGGGTCTTCAAGAAAGAGATCACTCTATTAGGAACATAATCAGTCACGCCACGCCACTCGATCCGCGGTACACCCAGCATAGCCAAAGTGACTGTCTTAGCATGACAGTCTAGAATAGCATGACACGGAGATAACCAATCCATGCCCAAAATAACATCAAAGTCCACCATGCTCAATAGCAATAGATCGACTCGGGTCTCCAGACCCCCAATAGTCACAACACATGACCGGTGCACACGGTCCACGACAACAGTATCGCCCACCGGGGTAGACACAGGAATAGGTAAAGCAAGAAACTCCCAGGGCATACCCAAATAATGAGCAAAATATGAGGACACATAAGAATAAGTGGAACCGAGATCAAATAATATAGAGGCATCTCTGTGGCAGACTGAAACAATACCTGTAATGATAGCGTCTGAAGCAATAGCATCTGTCCTACCTGGAATAGCATAGAAATGAGCCTGGCTACCGCCGGATCGACCTCCCCCTCTGGGGTGACTCCTGGCTGCCTGACCTCCACCCCTAGCTGGCTGGGCGGGTGGTGAAGTAACTAGAGCAGAAGTCGAGGGCTGACCCTTATGCTGAGGTTGACCATCACGAAGTCGAGGGCACTGCCTCCTTATATGTCCAAACTCTCCGCACTCATAACAACTACCCGGTGCTGGAGATGGGGACTGAAGGGAACCCCTCGCACAGGAGTGACTAGCTGATGCACTCGGTGCAGAAGAACCCTGAGCTGATGGGGCATGAGACGAACTTTGAGTTGGAAGGGCGCTGAGTGAAGGGTGGCCCTACTGAGACCCATGATGACCATGACCGGAAGATGCCCCACGATACTCTGGATGGGCCGAATGAGCAGGTCTGAAAGAACGACCTCTACCATGCTGGAACTGGCCTCTCGAAGGAGCACCACTGTAACTGCCCGATCCTCGAGGCCTCTTGGCCTGCCTCTCCTCTCGCTCCCAACGGCGAACCGTCTCAATCTCACGAGCGATATCAACCACCTCCTCGAACGTAGCACCCAATACTCTCTCTCTAGTCATCAGAATACGGAGATGGTAGTTAAGGCCATCCACAAATCTCCTGATCCTCTCACGATCTGTCGGAATCATCCAAATGGCATGACGAGCGAACTCAGAAAACCTCATCTCATACTGGGTCACGGTCATACCCCCCTGCGTCAACCACTCAAACTGCCTACGCAACTCCTCTTTGCGGGACTGCGGTACATACTTCTTTAAGAAGAGAGCGGAGAACTGCTGCCAAGAAAGGGATGCTGCACCAACCGGCCTATGGCTCTCAAAATCCTCCCACTAAGTAAAGGCAGCCCCCGAGAATTGAAAGGTGGTAAATGCCACACCACTAGACTCAAGAATCCCTACTGTACGGAGCATCCGCTGGCACTTGTCAGGAAAACCTTGGGCATCCTCGCCCTCAGCACCACTAAACGACGGAGGCTGGAGCCTACCAAACCTCTCAAGACGACGCTGCTCATTGTCCGGCATAGCTGGTACTCCTAACTCCTAAACTGGTACAACTGGCTGAGCTGGAGGTGCCCCCAACGTCTATAGTCCCTGCACTACCTGCTCAGGTATGCGAGCAGTGAGGGTCTGATTGCCTCCCCCGGCCTGTGAGGTAGCTGCTGCGGTAGTAGCTGAAACTGCTTGAGCCAGGCCAGTGCAAACTAATAAGATCTAGGCCAAGGCCTCCTAAAGACCCGGAATCACAATGGGCACAGCTGGTGCCTGAACTGGTGCTGCTGGAGCATCCGTAACTAGAGCCTGATCCGGAGCTAGGGCAGCTGGTGGACCTGCAGGTGCTGCCCTCGCTGCTCTGCCCCTACCACGCCCACGGCCTCTGGTGGTCTTAGTTGGTGGCACTGGTGGTCGTCCACCTCGTCCGATAGCTCGCGTCCTCACCATCTGTGAGAGAATGGAATACAGAAGTTTAGTTCTCGGATCAACAAAGTTGCACGACAAGAATTTCAAGAATGTGAAGTTTTTCCTAAAGGTTCTGCACCCTCTCGAGATAAATACAGACGTCTCCGTACCGATCCGCGAGACTATACTAAACCGTCTTATGACTTGCGAGACCTATTTAACCTAGGCTCTGATACCAACTTGTCACGACCTCAACCCCGGTCGTGATAGCGCCCAACACACTGCTAGGCAAGCCTGACCAACTAACAACCCTTTCTGTTTTCTTATAAAAATCATTATCAGCTAACACAGTTAAATTGCCAAAAAACTCCAATAAGAGTTTAAGACAACGAGTTAAATATGCGGAAATTCAGATGATAATACCCCTACATAGCCTATACAGATCTGGTGTCACAAGTCTCGAGCCTCTAGTACAAGTTTAACAACCTAATACATGTCAATCTAGGGAATACTAATTAATAACAAGGATAGAAGGGAGAGATTAGGGCTGCAGACGCCATGCAGCTGCCTCGATGCTCCCGGATATGCGCTGCTCAACTGAAATAATCCTCACTCAGCCTCAGATGCACCTGGATTTGCACGCAAGGTGCAGGGAGTAATGTGAGTACTCCGACCTAGTGAGTAATAAGTATAAATAATGACTGAGAATAAGAAATCACGGAAAACACAGAGTAATCTATAATGCGGCAGTTTAAAAACAAGTAATATGAGAGTAATAAACCAATAGAAGCGAAATGTAGAAATATTACAACAAATAAGCAGTTAAGTGATAGACATATAAAGAGAAATCAACACATAGAACGGTACCCTATAGTACCCGCTGCGGCGTGCAGCCCGCTCCATTTATTTATCGTCGATGGCGCTCACTGGGGGTATACAGACTCCGGGAGGGGTCTCTTGCGGCCCAAGCGCAATATCAATCCATCTCGTGGCATCAAATCTAGGCCCTCGGCCTTATATCAATATCAGTATAACACTGCTGCGGCGCGCAGACCGATCCCATAGTATCCTCACATCTGTCCCTTGGCCGTACTCAGTCCAGAAATCATATAAGCCCCTCGGGCAATAGTAAATAGTAGTTCTCAGCCCAAAACATCATTTAATATATCTTTAAGTTTCAAAAATCGAGTAAAAGTGGCTGAGTCATAAGATAGTAGAAAATGGTACGACTGAGTTCAAGTAGTAAGTTAAACAGTGAGGAAATAGTAAATAAACTCCCCGGAGGGTTCAAAGAATTGGCAAGAAGCCCAAATATGACAATCAGTCCAAATAATGATGATAACAAATAAGCTTTAATCAAATACGCAGTAGAAACATCACTCGGGATGGACCAAGTCACAATCCCCAATAGTAACGACCCGCGCTCATCATTAAGCGCGTGTCTCACCTCAATATAGCACTACGATATGCAAATCCCGGGTTTCAAACCCTCAGGACATCATTTACATTCATTACTCACCTCAAACCGGCGAAATCTCTAGCTCGCGACGCCTTTGCCCCTCAAATCGGCCTCCACGTGCGTCGAATCAATCCAAAAATCAGAACGAATACGTCATAATATTCTAAGGGAACAAAGCCTAAGCGAAAACAATCAACAAAGGGCACTATTCCCAAAATTACCAAAACCCGAGCCCCGGGCCCACATCTCAAAATTTGACCAAATTCACAAAACTAGAATCCTTATACTCCCACGAGTCTAACCATACCAAAATTATCCAATTCCGATACCATTTGGTCCCTCAAATCATCGTTTTACATTTTTGAAAGGTTTCACAATTTTCTTCCCAAATTCCATCCCAAATCACGAATTAAATGATGAATTCAGTGATAGAATCATGTACTCTAGCCAAATCTGAGTTAAAATCACTTACCCCGATAAATTTCTTGAAAAACCTTCAAAAAATCGTCAAAATTCGAGCTCTCCAGGTCAAAATTTTAAATAAAATCCAAAACCTCGTATTTATAGAGTACCCCTCAGATTTCAGCCACCGCGTGCTGCATCAAATCGATCGCGGTCCGCGCTAGCCAGTGCGGTCCGCGCAAAAACAACTGCGGCCGCACAGGCCTTCCTCTTCAGTGACAGGCTTTAGTATTTTGGCCATAACTTTCGATACATATATCTACATTGTGATATCTTTACCTTTCTGGAAACTAGACACGAATGGCTACAACGTTAGTTTTTGAATCATCTCAAAATTCCTTGTAGATCAAAAGATATGAGCTTCTAAAGTAGGACCAGCAGAACGTTTCTTCACCGCGGCCGCGCCCACTTTTGTGTGGTCCGCGCGATGCCTACTGCAGCCGTGCCCGCTTTTGTGCGGTCCTCACTGCACTCACCGCGGGCGCACTTATTTTTGTGCGGACCACGTGGGTGAGTTCTGGGGCCTGGACCTGCTTCAGCTATGATTTTCGGCCTAAAACATCCCGGAACCTATCCGTGACCCCCGAAACTTCAAACTAATTGTACCAATACATCCCATGACATCGTTCAAACTTGTTCAACACTTCAGAACGCTTACAACAACATCAAATCATCAATTTAACATAGGATTCAAGCCTAAGAACTCAAAGAACTCTTAAATTATGTTTTCGATCAATAAGTCTATCAAATCATGTCTGAATGACCTGAAATTTTGCACATACATCCCAAATGATACAACGAAGCTACTAAAACTCTCGGAATTCCATTCCGACCCCTATATCAAAATCTCACCTATCAAACGGAAATTGCCAAATATCAATTTCGCCAATTCAAGCCTAATCTTCTCTACAACTCCAAAACCCATTTCGATCGCGCTCCTAAGTCACAAATCACCTCCCGAAGCTAATCGAACAATCGAAACTCACATCCGAGCCCTCTAACACATAAGTCAACACTTGGTTGACTTTTCCAACTTAAGCCTTCTTAAAAGAGACTAAGTGTCTCATTTCTTACCAAAATCCTCTCCGAATCAAACTAATAAACTCGATCACATAAAACACGGATAACAAAGCATAAAGAAGCTAAAATGAGGAAAAATGGAGCAGTAACTCATGAGACGACTGGCCGGGTCGTCACATCCTCCCCAACTTAAACAAACGTTCGTCCTCGAACGAGTCAAGAAACATACCTGAAGCCTCAAATAGGTGAGGATATCTGCTCCGCATATCCCGCTCGATCTCCCAGGTAGCCTCTTCCACGGGCCGACCTCTCCACTGCACTTTCACTGAAGCTATATCCTTTGGCCTCAACTTCCGAACCTGACGACCCAAAATGGCCACTGGCTCCACATCATAGGTCAAATCATCGTCCAACTGAACCGTGCTGAAGTCCAAAACATTAGACGGATCCTCAATATACTTCCAGAGCATAGAAACATGAAATACTGGATGCACGCTAGACAAGCTGGGTGGCAAAACAAGCTCATAAGCCACCTCCCCAATCCTTCGAAGCACCTCAAACGACCCAATAAATCGCGGACTGAACTTTCCTTTCTTCCCAAATCTCATAACACCCTTCATGGGCGAAACCTTCAGCAAGACCTTCTCACCAATCATGTAGGATACATCTCGAACCTTCCGGTCCGCATAGCTCTTCTGATGCGACTGTGCTGTACGAAGCCTCTCCTGAATCACCTTCTCTAAGGCGTCCTGAATAAATGATTGACAATAGGAAATTTTACATACATGAGTTCAATAATAAGTGAGTTATGAAGAACCCTAGGATTATTTTTTTTGTTGCCTACGTGCTCTGTTTCGTGAGCGAACAGAACTTAGTGTTCTGCTTTTCGTCTAAGGCAAAAGCCTTCGCCCTTTTTGAAGAATCAGAACGTGGGTTCTGTTTCTCTTTAAGGCTTAAAGCCTTTATTTTCCAATATCCCTTTTATGGGCTTTAATCCCCTTTTCCTTTTTTTTTAAACTAATAATTAATGATATCCACTTTTAATAATTAATAATTGTAAAATTATTAATATTTTTCTAATTGTATATATATATATATATATATATATATATACACACACACACACACACATCACTATAGGCAAGATAAAATAAGAAAAATAGTAATAATTTAGTTCTATAGTTAGCGTGTCTCTAAACTTTTATAAATTTGAGGAGTGTTACAATCTTCCCTCTTTAAAAACATTTGTCCTCGAATGTTGCTAGGGCCTTATTCTTAAGCTAACAATCATCCCTTAGGTCCTTGAACCTCTTAAATATTTCTTAGCACTACTCACTCTTCTAAGGGACTCAAAATTTTGGCTAACTCCCTAAATTTTCAAAAATTTCGGTAGAGTTTTCCTTGTAAATTGGACTATCCAAAAAGAAATATCCCTGTCACAAATACCACGACTACGTCAACAACAACCAAATATACCATAACAGACCATTCATAGGCACCATACGCAGCTCATAAATTAATTACTTACACTCCGGCAAGGAAGTACCACAATAACTAACAAGAATCTAAAGCACAACAACTTTAGCACAAGTAAATCACTTTATGAATTAAATATACTATGGCATAACTAAATTACTACAACAACTAAATATAATCTAGGAAGGACATAAATACTTGCTAACTTGTATTTAATAAATGAAATATAAATGTCAATGCAAACTTAGGTTCACATACCTTTTTCCTCAAATAAATATGGATATTTCTTTATCATATCTTCCTCGACCTCTCACGTAGCTTCTTTTGAATCATGATTACTCCACAAAACTTTTACCGATGCTATATCTTTTGTTCTAAACTTTCTTACTTGTCTATCGAGAATTTCTATAGGTACCTCTTCATAAGTCAGGCCTTCCTTAATTTCTATGGTATCAACAGGTATTATATGCGACTCATCATGGATGTACTTTCTAAGCATAGACACATAAAGGATAGGATGAACAGAGGAAAACTCAACGGGTAGCGCTAGCTTATAAGCCACGTTTCCTTTCTTTTCTAGAATTTTATAAGGTCCGATAAATCTAGGGCTAAGTTTCCCTTTCTTACTAAACCTCATAACTCCTTTCATTGGTGAAACTTTCAAAAATACCTTATCACCAAGCATGAACTCTAACTCACGATGCCTCTTATCAGAATAAGACTTTTGACGACTCTGAGCCGCTTTAAGTCTTTCTCTAATTAGCTGAACTTTCTCCAAGGCCTCACAAACAAACTCTAGACCAATCAACCACACCTCTGCTGGTTCAAACCAGCCCACTGGAGACCTACATCTCTGCCCATACAATGCTTCATAAGGAGCCATACCAATGTTGGCCTGATAACTGTTATTGTAAGCAAATTCTATAAGTGGCAAGTGATCATCCCAATTACCTCCAAAATCTATAACACACGCACGCAACATATCTTCGAGAGTCTGAATGGTTCTTTCTGCCTGGCCATCGGTCTGTGGATGGAAAGCTATGCTTAAATTGACATTGGTACCTAATCTTTTTTGAAATGCCTGCCAAAAATGCGCTGTAAACTGAGGGCCTCTATCGGATATGATTGAAACTAGAGTACCATACAATCAGGCTATTTCTTTGATGTACAATTGTGCATACTGCTCTGCGGAATCTGTCGTCTTTACTGGTAGGAAATGCGCAGACTTTGTCAGTCTTGAGCTATATCTCCCACTTTCACTGTGGTATCTCTATATCTTGAGCTAGGCCACCTGGCCTCTGATGCTCGGCTTTGACTTGTTGGCAATTCAAACATTTAGCCATGATATACTACTTGTTTCTTCATGCCTTTCTACCAATACAACTCTTTCTAGTCTAGATACATTTTGGTAGCACCTGGATGGATAGAGTATCTCGAACTGTGAGCTTCTTCCATTATGGCCTTCCTAAGACCATCTACATCAGGCACACATAACCGATCATTCAACTTCAAAAATCCGTCACTTCCTAGAGTGAAGGCAGTGATTAATCATCTCCCACTTCCACTGTGGTATCTCTATATCTTGAGCTAGGCCACCCGGCCTGTAATGCTCGGCTTTGACTTGCTGGAAATTCAAACATTTAGCCACATGATCTGCTACTTGTTTCTTCATGCCTTTCCACCAATACAACTCTTTCAAGTCTAGATAAATTTTGGTAGCACCTGGATGGATAGAGTATCTCGAACTGTGAGCTTATTCCATTATGGCCTTTCTAAAACCATCTACATCAGGCACACATAACCGATCATTCAACTTTAAAACTCCGTCACTTCCTAGAGTGAAGACAGTGATTTCTTTATTTCTAACTCCTTCTTTTAACTTCAATAAGTACGGATCTTCGTCTTGCTTAGCCTTATCATGCGCAACAAGGGAGGATTGCGCTAAGGCATAAGCAGTTATATATCCTTCTTCGGTCTCATCCAATCTAATTTCATCATTTGCTAGTTTTTGAATTTCTCGACCCAAAGATCGCCTTTGTACTGCAAGATGGGCCAAGACACCCATTGACTTCCTACTAAGTGCATCTGCTACCACATTAGCTTTGCCCCGGGTGATAAAGGATATTGATGTCATAATCTTTCAATAGCTCGAGCCACCTTCTTTGTCTCAAATTTAGTTCTTTTTGCTTGAAAATATACTGGAGACTTTTGTGATCTGTAAACACTTCAGAATGCTCGCCATAAAGGTAGTGTCGCCATATTTTTAATGCAAACACCACTGCTTCAAGCTCCAAGTCGTGTGTGGGATAGTTCTTTTCATGATTCTTTAACTGCCTGGAAGCATAAGCAATAACTTTTTCATTTTGCATAAGAACACAACCAAGGCCCACTCTGGAGGCATCACAATACACTGTGAACCCACCCGAACCTGTCGGCAAGGTTAACACAGGTGCAGTGGTCAACCTCTTCTTTAACTCTTGAAAACTCTGCTCACAAGCGTCTGACCATTGGAACTTAACTGCTTTCTGAGTCAACTTAGTTAATGGAGCTGCAAGTGATGAAAACCCCTCTACAAACCTTCTATAGTAGCCAGCTAACCCCAAAAAGTTCCTGATTTCGGTTGGCGTTGTCGACCTAGGCCAGTTCTTGACTGCTTCTATCTTCTGAGGGTCTACTTTTATTCCTTCGCTAGATACCACATGGCCTAAGAATGCCACTGACTGCAACTAGAACTCATATTTTGAAAACTTGGCATAAAGCTCATTCTCCTTCAAGGTCTGCAAGGCTATTCTAAGGTGTTATGCATGTTCTTCCTTGCTCTTAGAGTATACCAAAATATCATCTATAAACACAATAATAAAGGTATCTAGGAATGGCTTGAAAATTCTGTTCATGAGGTCCATGAATGCAGCTGGAGCATTTGTCAACCCGAAGGACATCACTAGAAATTCATAGTACCCGTAGCAAGTCCTAAAGGCTGTTTTAGATATATCCTCTTTTCTGATTCTCAACTGATGGTACCCCCACCTCAAGTCTATTTTTGAAAAGTACTTTGCACCCTGGAGTTGATCAAATAAATCATCAATTCTTGGCAGTGGGTACTTGTTCTTAATGGTAACTTTATTCAACTATTGATAGTCGACACACATTCTGAGAGACCCATCTTTCTTCTTGACAAACAGGACCGGGGCACCCCACGGTGAAACACTCGGTCTGATGAAACCCTTGTCAAGAAGGTCTTTCAACTGTTCTCTCAACTCATTAAGTTCTACTGGAGCCATCCTATAAGGAGGTATAGATATGGGCTAAGTTCCAGGCATGAGATCAATGCCGAAGTCTATTATTCTTTCGGGAGGAAGTCCGGGAAGGTTATCTGGGAAAACTTCTGGAAATTCTCTAACAACTGGCACTGACTGAAGAGCTGGTGGTTCTGATTCTGGATTAATAATGTGAGCCAAATAGGCGAGACTCTCTTTACTGATCATTCGTTGTGCCTTAAGGTAAGAAATTAACTTACCTACAAGAGATGCTGAGCTACCCTTCCACTCTAAGACTTCTTCATTTGGAAATTGGAACCTAACTATCTTGGCATGACAATCTAACATGGCATAGCAGGAAGACAACCAATCCATACCCATGATCACATCAAAATCCACCATTTCTAACTCTATGAGATCGGCTTTGGTGTTGCGACCTTGGACCGAAACTATACAGCCTCTATAGACTATGGTGATTTCACTTACTCGCCAACTGGAATAGATACTAGGAATGACTCACTAATTGTTCAGGTTCTAGTCCAAGGTTAATTGCAAAGTATGGAGTCACATATGAAAACGTTGAACCTGGATCCATTATGGCATAAACATTATGTGAGCAGACTAAAAGTATACCTGTAATAACTTCTGCAGATATTTCTGCACTCTGACGACCAAGTGTAGCAAACAAACGGGGTTGTCTCCCTCCCTGAGTAACTCGGTCTGCACCTCTACCTGCTCCATGCCCGGTCTGATTATGCGAACCGCGAGTCTGGGGGGTGCAACTACAGTAGCTGAGGAACTAGTAGGACGAGTTGATCCAACACTGAAATTACGTCGCAACTTTGGGCAGTTGGCCTTTATATGACCAATGTCTCCACAATGGTAGCAACCATAAAACCCGAGCTTGCACAGACCTGAATGTTGCCGCTTACATGTTCCACAAAGACTTTGCTGGTGTGAATGTTGCTCAGCATGACTCTGGCTATGTGAGGATGATGTCCTAAAATTCTGATTTTGGCGAGACTGATTTCCATAACTCTGAGTACGTCTGAAGGAAGGCCCACCACTTGACTGATGACTGGACTGAGTTGGTGCTAATGACTCCTTATTATAGGAATCCCTTCCACCTCCGCTGGATGTACCATTAAACTTTCCCGTTGTCCGGGCTTTCTTGTTATGCTCTTTTTCTTCTCTCCTTAGTTGTCTGTCTTTCTCTAAGTGCTTGGCAAATCCCACAACAGAGGAGAAGGCTTCCATCCCTACTGCTTCAACTGATGTCGTATCCTTAATTTGGTAAGCTAAACCGCCAACAAACCTGCGAATCTTTGCTTTTTCTGTCTTAACCATGTGAGGAGCATGCTTAGCTAACCTTATGAATTCCATGTAGTACTCTTGCACACTTTTATTCCCTTGCTTGAGCTGTTCGAACTCTGTAGCCTTAGCTTCTCTATCCTCTTCTGGGATAAAGTTAGCCATGAAGGCCTCTTCAAATTCTTCCCAAGTAGGCGGACCATCATCTTCATCTCTTTCCTTTTCCCACATCTCAAACTAAGCGCCGGCCACATCTCTAAGCTGGTAAGCAGCTAGCTCCCCAACTTCATCATCAAATGCTTTCATCATTCGGAGGGCTTTCTTAACACCCTCCATCCATAACATTGGATCTTTATCAACTATAGAACCATGGAACACTGGAGGACTCAACTTCAAAAATTCTTTGACTCTTGATGACTCAGAATTGTTCTGTCTATTTGATTGAGGTGGAATCTCATCTCTTCTCTCGTTCTGGTTGGCCATAAAGGCTTTAAACATCTCCATAGCACTATTGACTGCATTAAAAATCTGACCCACCTTTGGGGATATAGTTGTTTGAGTCGGAGCTGCTGTTGGGGGTGGCGTTGGATCCTGAGGTACTTGCTCATCATGCTCCACCCCTTCTACATGTTCAACCTAAGGTACTTGAACACCCTTTGTGGATTTACCTCTCCTTTTCTGAGTTGAAGTCTTTTTAGTTCTGCCTTTAGCCACAATAGTAGCAATAGTTTCTTGAGCAGCATCCTGAGTGTCAGTGTCAGAGTTGCGAGTACGAGCCATTTCTGCGAGTTGTGGAGAACGAATACATTAGATAATTTCATAGAGGTAGGATCTACTGCACGATCTAAAGTATGACAAAAAATGAGATTTTTCCTAAATGCTTATAGCCTCATGTTTATAAGTATGACACGTTTCATACCCATAAACAAGACTCTACTAACACGGCTTCATAGACCCCCATGACTCCATAAATCTGAGGCTCTGATACCAAGTTTGTCACGACCCATTTTCTGAACAAGCCGGGATCGGCACTCGATCACTAAACATGACCGAGCGAACCATCTCTGCTTATCAAATCTATTATAACTCCAAACTTTATATGCAACAAGGCAGTACTCTAACCAAATACTTTTGATTAATTTAAATATTTAAATAAATCAACTCCAAAACTTTATTCGTAGTAACTACTGAATTACTGCTAAGTTATTATTAAAAAAAAACATCTGAATCTTGACCCAACAACTATGTCTATGAAGCCTCTACTGATAAACTGACGCACTGCTCAGGACTTGAGATTTCCTGGCCAATTCTATAAGTAAACAAAGAAATAGTTAAATAAGGAATACTTCAGGAACAAAAGCGGAGCTCACCAATAGCACTGGAAGAGAGGAAGTCCTAACTCGTAGCCTGCTCGCCTGCAAATTCGGTTCCTACGTTGTACCGTAGACCAACGTAGGTTCCTAAAAGAGAACGTCAGTACCATCTATTGTACTCAGTGAGCCTCAACAACAAGGGGTAAAACTTTAATAACATATACATTACGAGCAAAGGTTCTAAATACATGCAAAATATGAAGCTTATAAGAATAATTCTAAAATAATTGCATAATAGCAGTTTATGAATATTCTAAAAGAAATTCTTTTCTTTTTCTCTCTTTAAAAACATTACTTCACTTTATACTTTGGGAGTTCCAACTATCCTGACTTAATTTTGTCTCAGTCACCGTGAGATCGGCACGGGTTCGATCCCAACCTGATTGAATAGGCCCAATCCACGAGGTGATACTCGCTTCATGGTTCTCAGCGCTCATGTATCATACCTTAGCATGACTAAGTAAATTCTCAGTAACAAGACCCTCGACTCGTGTGCTCCCTACTTTGGCACAAGTAGTTTCAGGAAGTCAATGCCTTGGTCAGGACCTTCGGCCTGTACGATGACCCCATCTCAAAATAAAGGATACTCCCAAAAATCTTTTCTTCCTAAAACTTCTTCTTGTGATTTTTCAAGTCTAAATATTTTATTTATAGAATATCATGTACATGCTCATGCTGGTGTCCTTAAATGTAAAGCATGACATAAGAATGAAATAAACATGTAAAAGTATTTCTAAAGATTCTTTCTTATTCATAAATTTTCAACATGAAAATAACATATAAGAATAACCCAAAAATCTGAAAATTTAAGCACACATATCATAATAAGTCATCTAAAAATCTGATCTTTGACTTCCTATGCAAAGCTTACCAAATAACAAACCATTCGGCTTGATTGAAATTTCAAACAGAAACACTTGGAAATCCCTCTATTCTCCATGTAAAATAAGAGTACACTAAATTTATACTTACAAGACTAGAAGATGCAGCAGGAATGGACTTGCTGCCATTAGGCGCGAGAACACTAAATTTTGCTAGAACAATTTTAAGTTAATAAGTACTCACTCGCTCCAATTAACTAAATATAAACTCTGTTAAGAAATTCATCAAACACCTTGTATGCGTGCTTTTGTGAGTTAAACTACTTTAGTAAAGGGTTATATCAACTCACCTCAAAACTTCTCGAGCCAATATGTATGCCCCAGTCCAATTGACACCAGTCAAACAATCGATTCTACAACAACCAGTCCATTTCAATCAATTTTAAAGTACTACACCTAATTATGAAATTTATTAATGATATAGAGGAAGAAGGGAATTAGCTATTCAATTCTTACCTATTACAACTGTAGGGTAATTGACAATAGGGGATTTTACATACCAGAGTTCAAGAATAAGTGAGTTATGAAGAACCCTAGGATTTTTTTTCGTTGCCTACGTGCTCTGTTTCGTGAGCGAACAGAACTTAGTGTTCTGCTTTTCATCTAAGGCAAAAGCCTTCGCCCTTTTTGAAGAATCAGAACGTGGGTTCTGTTTCTCTTTAAGGCTTAAAGCCTTTATTTTCCAATAGCCCTTTTATGGGCTTTTAGTCCCCTTTTCCCTTTTTTTAAACTAATAATTAATGATACCCACTTTTAATAATTAATAATAGTAAAATTATTAATATTTTTCTAATTGTGTATCCAAATATATATATACACACACAAACACACACACATCACTATAGGCAAGATAAAAATAATAAAAATAGTAATAATTTAGATCTATAGTTAGCGTGTCTCTAAACTTTTATAAATTGAGGAGTGTTACAACGCTAATAGATAAACTAAATATAAACAACAAATACATTTTAATCACATAACATTCACAAAAATACATATAACATACTAGTTTCACGAATAAAACACAAAACGACATGGAAACACTAATATCTAAATTCGGATATTAACATAAAAAATTAAATCTCAATTTTACATTTTTTAGAACACTAATATCTAAGTCCAGATAAATATAACATACTAGTTTCGCAAATAAAACACAAAACGACATGGAAACACATTCAATAGGCAGTGATATACATTATTATACAAGTTTGGACATAAAATAAATCGAAATACCTCGATGTAATGAGTGTTTTGTGTGAATTTGAAGACGAAGGAGTTAAACCACAATAATACAATGCTCTGCTACGATGTTGGACCTACGTTCAATACCTTTTGTGTGACGGGTGGGGCCCACATTTTTTTTTATTTAAACGACCAGTGGGGGGGGGGACCAGAAGCAGGGGGTTTTAAAAAAATGGGGGAAAGGGTTCTGGTCGGGGAAGAAGACGAAGGGCAGTATTTAAATGGGGGGTATAACATATGAAAAGAAAACGCTATATATAGTGTACAATAACAAGACACTATATATGGCAGTCAAATCGTCAGGCGATATAGCGTGCAATTACAAGACGCTATACCTTAACGGCAAACGTTACCGTTAAGGTATAGCGTTTGTAATTGCACGCTATATATAGATATGTATTTTTTAACACTTATTGACGTAATTTGAGTCAAAAAAATTAATATTTAGGTTCCGGACTCTGTAGTAAAGTATCTTTTTTGGGGGTAGTGCATTAGGTTATAGCCCGTTTGGCCAAGCTGCAAAAATAAGCTTATTTTGAGAAGTGTTTTTTTTTAAAAGTGCTTTTCTCAAAAGTACTTTTAGTGAAAAGCAGTTTGTGTTTGGCTAATTAGTTTGAAAAGTACTTCTGAGCAACAATTAGTGTTTGGCCAAGCTTTAAAAAACTGCTTCTAAGTGTATTTTTCTCAAAAGTGCTTTCTACTTTTTTCTGCTTCTGCTTCTCCTCAAAAACACTTTTTTCCTTCCAAAAGCTTGGCCAAACACCTCAATTTTTGGCCAAAAATGCTTTTAGCCCCAAAAAAGCACTTTTGGCCAAAAAAAAGCTTGGCCAAACATGCTATTAGTCTATATTAAAATTCTCGCTTATCTTAATTGCTTGTCTTCCCCAAGAGTTTTTAGTCAAAATTGTCAATTGCGTAGACCAACATTATCATTCGAATATAACCTTGAGCACCATTTGACCTTTAATTTTGCAAAACTTGAGCACAAATGGTCTAACAAACTGAATGGAACAAATGGAGGTTGAAGCTAACGGATTAATAGCATGTCCATTGTATTTCTCTTTGTTATGTAGAGTAGTTTATGCCTATTTTTATTATTCTAAATTTTATATTCTTGTCCACTACAAAATGCCACTACGCTCTATTTTTGGCTGCAAAAGGAAGAACAATTGTGGTTTGGGATAAAATTAAATCCTTTATAAAGAAGCAAATTCAAAGCGAAAAAATTTAAATCTAGATATTCATTTGACGACCTTTTCCAATTCTCTTAAAGTATTCTTATATGAACCTCTACATTTTCTGATTATCTTTTATAAATTTTAATTTGTGAATCTTTCTCAAATTATCTTGTATGTAAAAGAATCATTTCCAAATTACTTTTAAATCTAAGCGTTTCAAATAAATGCTTTAACCAGTCTCTCATCTTGCCAAAATTCTCTCATATCTAGTCTTCACAATCAAATGTGGCCTCGGGCAGTGGGGTTAACATAAAGGTGTTAAACGGGCCGGGTCAACCCGGTTCCGGACCGGTCCAGACTGGTTAAAACCGAAACCGGCCCGGACCAGTATAACGGGGTTAGGTTGGGCTGGGTTAAGGGGGTCACGCAAGTTGCACCGTTCACATTTGAAATACCAGTTACCCGGATCGGTACAACCCGTTGGATGAATAGTACCATTAAACCGGTTAACCGACCCGATCCGGCCCGGCCCGGATCGGTTTAACGGTAAAAAGTTTTTTAATTTTTTTTATATATTTGGGTCAGATCTGACCGTTGGCAACGGTCCATTTCAGTAAATGGTTGTTGCCCAACGGGTGAATTGCACAATTAGCCCAATTTTGGGGGGGGTTTAAAAAAAATTAACCCCCTTTCAAAATCTATAAACCCTTCCCCCCCCCCTTCTTCCTCATTTTTTCACTCATCTCTCAATTCTCATATTCTCTCATTCTTCAATCTTCATTCTTCACCTATTAAAGTGCAATCAACTATTTGGCTATTTTTTTTAGAATTTAATTTATCGTAGTATTTATTTTTTGAAGTTTGAACAATTGAACTTCAAAATTGGAACAATTGACGTTTCTTCGTGGTAACATTGGAGTTGCGAAATCATCAAGTGCTCAATTTATTGCCGAATTCGGTGCACTCCCTCCAACTCTTTCTCTTATTTACTATTTTATTTGCACTTTTATTTGTTTTGTTGCTAGTAGTTAAACTTTTACAATATGTTTAATGCTGCAAAAAGAGTTTGTAATAAGGTTATTAATCGGGAAAATAAAAAAGAGGTAGTACTTCAACTTCAGCATCTGGTAGTAGATTTAAATATCTCTCCAAATATTCCTGAAACATTACCTGATAATAATAAAGATTATGAACAATTGTAGGAAGATTTTGGTATAGATGATAATGAACTAGAAATGAAAGATGAGATACCACTTACACCTAGTAGTGTTGGAGCTGCTAGCAGGGGGTGGTCGTGTTGCTAGTAGTAGACTACCTGTGGCCCCGACTAGTAATCGTAGAAAAAGAAGTAAGGTTTGGAAATTCTTTGAGGAAATAGAAGGTACTGATAAAGTTAAATGTAAACTTTGTAATGATACTTTTAAACATAAGACTGAGTGACAATTTGGGGGGACTGAGACACTTAATAGACATTGAGAACTGAGCATCCTATAGAATGAGGATCTGATGTAGATGGAAATCAATTAACTCTAAACCCTACTACTGGTGGTCTTGTGAAATATGATAAAATGAAGGATCGTGAGGAGTTAGCAAAAATGATTGCTTTAGGTTGTCTTCCTTTTTATTTTGCTTCTTCATCTTATCTTATTATGTATATTCAAAGGATTTACAATCCTTTATTTAAAGGTATCCCTAGAAGTACTTGTAGAGCTGATATCTTTAGACTTCATGGACAATATCAAACATACATACATTATTTGTTTAGTCACCTTCCTTGTAGAGTTTGTCTAACTTCTGATATTGGCCATGCTGTTAATGGAAATGATTATTTGATAATTACATGTCATTGGATAGATGATACTACTTGTATGCAAAAACATATTATCGCTTTTAAATTTGATGAAGATCAGAGTCACACTGTTGCGTTTATAAGTAGTACTATTTGTGAATGTGTTGAATTTTCTAATCTCAAGCAAAAAGTATTGTGTATGTCTTTTGATAATGCTTCTAACAATAATGCTGCAATTTCAATATTAAAACTACATTTGCAACCACCTCTTGATGAAATTTTTCATGTTAGGTGTGCATGTCATGTTTATAATTTAATTGTTAAAAGTGGCCTTGATTTATTTTCAACTGAGATTACTCATTTAGAAGAGCAGTTGGTGTTATTCAAGGAAATAATAGACAATCTAGAATAAAGGAATTCAAGAATAAGTGTGTCCAGTATAACCTTAAACCCAGATTCATGCCAGACGAAATTGTTACTAGATGGAATTATACATATATATTTTTAAAATGCTGCTACAAATATAGATTCCCAATAATTGAAGTTGCTAATGCGCATTGTACTGATCCAAACCGTATGTTAACAACTACTACTTGGGAGGTCATTAATGATGTTGTTAAATTTTTACATAAATTTTATACAACTACTATTGAGTTTTCTGGACCATATTACCCTAATGTTACTATGACTTTAGTACATATCGCTGAAATTTCTTTTCTACTCTTTGAATTTAAGAAGAAAGAAAAATATAGGGATGTTGTAAATGCAAGCAAAATTCAAAAAATATTTCTTTCCAATTCCTCTGATTTACTTAATTGGTGTTGTTTTAAATCCTTCTAGATGTCTGATTGTCACCAATTAATGAATGCTTTATATACTTATATGGAGATTGGACCAACTGAAACCCCTGATTTATATACTTGTATGAACAAGCTAAATGAATATTTACAACAATTATATAATTATTATGCAAATGTAATTGATGATGCTGCTCTTAATGTAAGCAATGTTAATCCCACTATGCACTGTACCACTTCTGTTACCGTGGATGATGAAGAAGACCTTGATAGTTTTAATATTTTTTCTACATTTTCTAACACTCAAACCAATAGCAGGAACATTGATGAACTTCAATTCTACTTGCAGAAGCAAAAAGAGCCTCGCACAAAGGAAATTTCACCATTGGAATGGTGACATGAGAATGGAAAGCAATTTCCTGTTCTTTTCGCTATGGCTCGGGATGTGCTAAATATTCCAATTTCAACTGTTACATCAGAGAATGCATTTAGCCAAGCAAGACAACAACTTGAAGACACCTGTCACTCATTGGGAAGCAATGCTTTGGAAGTTTTAGTATGTTTCATAGATTGGATTAGATCGAAACGAAGAAATCAAGGACGTGAAGATGTTGATAGCCCAGAAGACGAGGAACTTGGAGATATGTTAACACATGGTAACCCATCCGAATTTAACACTCCAGAAGAAGGTCACTCAGTTCATATTGATTATGAAAAACTTACTAAGGCAATGCAAAACCTTTGAATTTACTCTTTTTTGGTTAATTTACTTGTTGTTAAATGTAAACCTTTCAATTTGTAAGTTTGAATTTTGAAATAAATGTAGCACTTGAAATTTATAAGTGTAATTTTTTTCCATCTTACTTGTATTCTTTATATTAATATAACTTACAATAGTTATACAAAATACAAAAAAAAATATACTAAACCCGGCCCCGCCCGGCCTCATCAACTTGTAACCCGTATGGTTCAATTTTTACCCGGATGAACCCGAACCCATTAAATCCGGTAAGCCCCAACCCGTAACCGGCCCGAACCATAATCTGTACAGGTACAAAAAATCCCAACCCAGCCCGGCCCGGCCCACCCGTTAAACACCCTTAACATCATCTTTCTAGACAAACTTTAGGTGATTTTAGGCTATTTAGCAAAAATTTAGGTGTATTTCCCGAAAAGTGCTTGTAGGGGAGAAATTAGAGTCGAGGTTTTGGCGTTTTTAGGTTTTACGTGCAAGTCACGTGATATTAGTTTGTTAGTTTCAGCTTCTGTTTAATTTGCCTATTCCGTTAGCTGGACAATTTGTGCTCAAGTTTTACAAATTTAGAGGACAAGTGGTATTCAAGATTACATTTGAAGGACAACGTTAGGTCTACCCTTAAATATAAGGGATAATTTTAGCTAAAAAAAATTTTCCCCAACACTCCCTAGGGATGTAAATAGGGCGGGGCGGGGCGGGGCTTAACCTGACCTGCCCTGCCCCATTTTGCCATTTTTCCAAAAATTTGCCCCACCCCGCCCCGCTTTACCCTGCCCTGACTTGCGCCATTTAAGTTTTTTGCTTTTTTTTTTAACTTTAAAACGTTCTGTTTTTTACTTTTCATTTTTTCTCAAGTCATTGCCCTTTTCATTTAGGCAATTATGTGCTTGAAAGTAAATTAACGCGTTGAAATAATATTCGTGAACACATTTATTTGTCCATTATGCCTAGGCATGGAGCAAGTTATTTCATCAAATTTATTGATGACTTTACCCCTTTCAGTTATGTCTATTTGATTTCCCACAAATAAGAAGCAATGAGTTACTTCAAAAGTTATATGAGCTTAGTGGAAAATCAATTAGATAAGAAGATAAAAGCTCTTCGAACGGATCGTGGTCATGAATAATTATCAACTCACTTTAATAATTTATGTGATGAAAAGGGAATAGTTCATCAGTTGACTATCCCAAATACTCTACAACAAAATTGTGTTGCGGAGAGAAGAAACAGAACGCTCCTAGAAATGGTTAGGTCAATGATGGCACAAGCTAACCTCCCAATTAGTTACTGGGGTGATGCTTTGCTTACTGCCACCGTTGTACTTAACCGAGTGCCTACAAAATCAGTTACTACCACTCCATATGAGTTATGGGCTGGAAGACAATCCGACCTAAGTGTATTAAGACCTTGGGGTTGTGTTGCTTATACACATGATTCCTTTCACAAATATGGCAAGTAGGGCCCGAGAGGAAAGAAAAGTATCTTTATAAGATACTCTGAAACCTCAAAGGGTTATGTGTTTATAGGTCAGCAAGACAGTGGAAGTATAACTGAGTTTGAATCACGTGATGTCACATTCTTAGAGGATGAGTTCCCTAAGAAGGGAGAGGCAGGTCAAGACCTAACCTTATTTGAGATAATGGATCAAGAAGTAGAAGGATCACTTAATTCGAATGGGAGAATTTTAGCAGATGATGAATTAGTTTCTCATTAGAGACCTCCTTCATCATCAGATGCGAATGAGAGTAATCCTTCTATTTTTAGTGGAAGTGACCAAATGGATCTTGTTCCAAGTGGGAGCGAGATGGTCATAGATCTTGTTCCAAGTGGGAGAAGGATGAATGATCTTGATCCAAGTGGGAGAAACATTGATCCAAATGAGAACAATGATGAATCACAAGTAAGACGTGGTTCTCATAAAAAGATTCCTCGCCGATGATTTGATGTTGAAGGCGGAGAACTATTTATGATGTTCCTACCAGAAGAAAACGAGCCTAAAAATATAAAAGAGGCTCTCACATGCCTTTCTAAGGATAAATGGACAAAAGCAATGGAAGATGAATTGGAGTCTATGAAAGTCAACAAAGTTTGGGAACTAGTTAACCTCCTTAAAGGACGCAAAGTAATTGGGAGCAAATGGGTTCTCAAAATTAAGCTCAAGTCTGATGGCATAATTGAGAGATATAAGGCTCGACCGGTGGCAAAAGGGTATACACAGCAAAAAGGAATAGACTACGAAGAATTTTTCTCGCCTAGTGTACGATTTACCTGGGTTCACCTAATTCTAGCTATTGTTGCAAGCCTGGATCTTGAATTAAATCAGATGGATGTAAAGACTGCCTTTCTCAATGGAAAACTAGATGAAGAAATCTATATGGAACAACCTGAGTGTTTCATTTAAAGGGGCCACGAACAAAAGGTTTGTATACTTTTAAAGTCTATTTATGGCCTCAAACAATCTTCAAGGTAGTGGTATATACACTTTCAAAATGTTCTTGTATCCAATGGTTTTACCATGATGGATGAAGACCGTTACGTTTATACCAAGAGATCAAGAAACAAGCTTGTGATTTTAAGATTGTATGTAGATGACATACTTATAGTTAGAAATGATAAGGAGTTTATAACCTAGATAAAGTCATAGTTATCATCCCAATTTGAGATGAAAGATATAAGTGAAGCTGCATATATTCTTGGAGTTAAGTTTTCAAGAAATCGTCCAAAGAAACTATTGTATCTCTCACAAGAGAATTACATTAGAAAAGTTCTTGAACGATTTAATATGCAAAATAGTAGCCCAGTTGAAAATCCTATCAGTAAAGGCCATACCTTGGGAAGTCAGATGTATCCTAAGACTCCTGAAGAGACAGAATGAATGAACCAAATTCCTTATAGGAGCGCAGTCGGAAGTCTAATGTATGATATGGTGTGCACTAGACCTGATATCTGTCAAGCAGTTGGCTTGGTAAGTAGATATCAAGCCTACCCAGGTTTAGACATTGGCAAGCAGTAAAGAGGATCATGATATATCTGAAGGGAGCTGCTGATTATGCCCTTTGTTATCAATGAGGCAAGGATCTGCGATTAGTTGGATACAGTGATGCTGATTATGGAGGAGATCTAGATGAGAGGAAGTCTACCTCGGGATATATTTTCTTACTCGGTGATGGCTCCATATCATGGAGTAGTAAGAAACAATCATGTGTATTACTATCTACAATGGAAGCCGAATACGTGGCTCTCACATCAGCAACACAAGAAGTTGTTTGGTTGAAAGAGTTCTTGGAGTACTTGTTGGATATTGCTGAAAATACTGAACCAGTATTAGTCTACTATGACAGTGTGGCTACAATATCCTCCACCAAGGACCCAAAGTTTCATTGTAAAACCAAACATATAGATATCAAGTATAACTATGCAAAAGACATGGTTAGACGCAAGGTAGTGAATGTGAAGTATGTGTCTACAAAAGATATGTTGGCAGATCCATTAACCAAGCCTTTTCCTGGAGATGCATTTGTGAGACATACTAGGTCTCAAAGCTTGCGTAGACTCTGATATACTTTATTTTGTATTTATTTTCCCGTGTTCTCAAACTGATGTTCTTTGATTATCAATAAAGTTGATTTGCATACATACATACATATTTTTATTGTTGAATGTTATGTACATTCTTTGTTTATTTTTTCTATAAGTATGTCGAGTAGACATGAGGTTGGCCTTCTCACATAGGAAACCACCTCTTTATCTTAGTGATGTGAGGATATGAGATATGATTTTAAACAAAATTATCATAAGGATATTTTGAGAGCTATTCGCTTAAAATCAGAATGTCGTTTAAATAATGACATAAAGTCATTAGGGTGAAAAGCATTCACCTAGTCTACTTTGTGAGCCAGATGCGAGTTAAAAATGATATTGTATATCAAAGAACTCAAATTTATATACTTATGGTGTCTAAATATCATCTGTACATCAATCTTTATGAGATAAAGACATACATTCCTTGAAAAAAGGGAGAAAATGTTGTAGCACATATTTCATAACATGTGTGCTAATGTCGACCAATTGGGTTAACATAAGTCCATTCTCAACTTATTGCAGTGTGAGACCCAGAGCTTTTATGCTAGCTCAAGATTTTGTACCCTTAGAGATTCCGATCAGATACTTGAGACTTAGTGTGATGTTAGCTATCTTAGTGTATTTTCAAAAGACCATGTACACAGATTCAGTCTAGCGGAGCATATCTAGAAAAGTAGTCATACTAATGTTAAGGGAATCGCGAGAAGAGGAAGATCATTGATGGAATCTCATTTATTTTATTCACTGGTGCACCAATTATAACTTATGAGTTATGGTTGTGAATACAAGAAATAATGATTTATGAGATTTTGAGACTATATCAAATGTGATTTATATGATCTAGGGTACTGCATACTTTATGATCTACCTGCAAGTTTGCGCTCGACGAGAGGCTATATACTCCTAACAGATGTATAGCACTTAGCTCTCACAGTATGTTGGTCGCACAGTCTACTTCCCTGTATGAATGATTGAGGAGATGAGTTGAGAATATGTTTCTCAGGCTAGATGAGCACTCCCATTATCTGTGAGTGGGAGATGTAGGAAATATTGGGTCCACCCAAAAAGGGTGCTCTAAGGCCCAATAGGGTTATTAGTTAACCCTAATATTCCATATATATACTTAGTGTGTACACTAAAAAAGGACACTGAGCAGTATTTTTCCCACGCTCTCTCTATCTCACAATCAAACTAGGGTTTAGACTGTGGAATTGGTGGTTGCTTCAATACACCGTGACAACCATCGACGACCAGTAATTTCAGTCGCGGTTCAATCCGTTTTCGCTGCCACTTCACGAAGAACAAATAAGTTCTCGTTTTACGATTTACACACTATCTAATGTGTTTAGATTATCGCGTGTTCCTTCTGTATTAAACAACTTTAAATAAATATGGCATTGCAAATAACTATTATTGTAGGGCTTGCTCATCTTTTCAGTTAACTAATATTTTATACTACTACTTTTATAGCTATAAAGATTTATAATTGTGCTTTTATTTCTCTATTTTCAGTATTAATTAATCATAAAATTATCCCAATAATTTCCTCATACATCAAATCCCTGTGGTTGGTCAGGTAATTTATCCAGATTTTCTTCAAAAGAAAAGAATAGTTTTTCATTAGACGTCCAAAAATTAAAAGGAAAAGAAAGTATAAAAATGAATACCCACGAGAATGATCCTTTTGCCTTTGAATTGTTCATCTAACGCAACGTATTTTACTGAAATGGCCGCCATCAACGTGCCTTTGTGAATAATTAAATTCTTATCAGAATATTTTACTATCTAATTAACTCACAAATGTTTTGGGATTTGCAAGGATGTCCGAATGTACTAATTGCAAGGATATTTGGCTCTGGTCGCCTGACCAAAAGGTTTTCTCGCAGATTTTCCAGCTAGACAATTTTCATAAGTGGACAATTTCACATGTGCAATGCTGGAAAGCAAACCTTGTTTTGCTAATATTTGTATTCTTTGTTGGCCAATATGACCAAGTCTAGCATGTCATATATTTACATCACTATCATATTTATGTGAAGAAACAAACATAGAAAAACTAGCATTATTATTAAATAAATCATAATCCAAATCCATAATAATTAAACCTCCGGTCACATAACCAAAACTAAATGAAGTTGAACCAAAAGTCAACTTAGCGGAATTGCCATGACAAAACAAGCCAAATCCTAACTTAAGCAAAACTGAAACTGAAATAATATTCCAGCAAATTGTTGGTGCAAAGAGAACATCATGTAGTACTAGGTCTCGACCACCACGTAGGACTAACTTGCATGTACCGATCCCTTCAACAACAACTTTATTGTTATTGCCTACATATATTCACTTTGCTCCACGTTGAACTCGCCGAAATTCAACAAAGGCACTGCGTTCCCATGCTATGTGGTCCGTTGCTCCAGAGTCTACAATCCACAAAGGATTAGGTTGAGTTAGAAAAACAGAACTAGGAACACAAAGTTCACTAATTCGAGCATCGTGAAATACATTTCTATGATGTTCAGAGCAATCTCTAGCATAGTGACCCTTCTTGTCACAATTATAGCATTTCACTTCAGCAACTTTCATACGTTTGGGACGTTTGTTCTTGCCTTTTTCAGTCTTTGCTCTTTTACCAAGCTGAGCTTGAGGTGACCCTCTCTTCTTTCCCTAGTTCCTTTTCTTTGAATCACTCTTGGTTTTGGAGGTTGTTGCCATGTGCAATTCAGCTATTGGCTTTGCAACCTCAAGTCGTTCCTCCTCTAACTCAAGGTGTCTCCGCACATCTTCCAGAGTTGTGATTCGCTCATTATCGATCAAATGCATTTTCATATGATCCCAAGAACTAGGTAAAGAGCGTATGACAGCTTGGATTTGTTGTTCATCAGTCAACATATGACTAGCATCTTTCAACTCCCCGATCATATTTGTCATTTGCCTCAGGTGTGTTTTCATTGAATGTTTTGGGCATTTCTTATATGAGTCAAATTTGATCGTTAAGGATCTCAGTCTTGTAGTGGAACATGTACTAAACCTTTTCCTCAAAGCATTCCAAAGATCCATAGCTCTTTGGTGATCCTTAAACTCCCTTAGAATGTCATTATCTAAGGTGCTCAACAAAGTAATGCGAGCGATGGAGTTCTTTTTCTTCCAACTGTCATAGGCTTCACGCTCACGCCTATACTGAGCAGTGTTGCCTTCCTCAGGCTCATTCATGACATTGTTGATGACCTCTTGCTCCTCTAGCACATACTGGACTTTCAAGCTCCAGGTTTCATAATTGTCACCATTGAGTTTCAACCCTTTGTTGAGCTCAGCAACAATGTTTTTTGGAGCAGTAGTCATTCTTTAACAAAATAAAAAATAAAATTAGGATCATGTAAAAAAAATATCGCAAGGCACGATGTTCTACATACATACATATTATGACACTAAGCATCAATTGATTAAGTTAATAAACACATATATTAATTATGGAGTTGAAAGTTCACTATGTTCCCAATCATCGTCCAAGAATTAAAATATTATGAAAATTGACCTATTCAATTATCTAGCTAAGTGTATTAATCATGTTTAAGACAACATAATCATCTTGCATGATTTTATAATCCCATGTGAATCACAAGTTAACTAATAACTTATATTAGCATGCAAATAAAATTAATGTCAAACTAATTAATATTTATTACATGTTATACAAATTAACATAAATTTTACTTTAATGTTAAACTAATTAACATATTATACACGTTAAACAAATTAACAAGTATTGTTAATATTAAACTAATTAATATTGATTTCATGCTAAATAAGTTAACATAAAGCATGTGTTAAACTAATTAACCAATGTAATGTTAAAATAATTAACATTTCAAGCATGTTAAATAACTTAATATATAAATTTAATGTTAAACAAATTAACATTTTTTAAGCATGTTAAACAAATTAACAAATAAAGTTAATGCTAAACAAATTAGCATTTCAAGCAATTGGGATAATAAAATAATTAAAATTTTCATAAAGGAATATAAATATTAAATTTATATTCTGAAAATTAAGTCCCTATGACTAATTTTCGAAATTTGGGATTTATCAAAAAAAAATAACAGAAGTTAATTTAAATTTTATTTAGGCCATTAGCCCAAAATAAAATGACAATTTTTAAAATGGGCCATAAGCCCGAATTCTTAAATCTTCTCACTTAAGAAATTGCAGAAATTATTGCTTTTCGAAGTGGGTCTTTAGCCCATTAAAATTTCTGCCAAAACAATTGCAAGTGGCCCTTAATGTTTAAGGTTTGATATAATTACATTTAGTATACCTAATTACCAATTATATACCATTATGTATTTTAACCGTACATTAATGGTACTATATTTCTCTGCTAAATTAATAGTATCGTATATTCCTCCAAATCCCTCCCCCCCCCCCCCACGTTTCTCTCTCCCAAACCCACACTCTCACCCACGTATCACTCCACACCCACGTTTCTTTCCCATTATTTTCTCTGCTAAAACCAGAGAAACATATGTAACCCCCACCATTAACGTCCAATTTCAAATTTTTTCTTCTACAACCAATCAAAATTGAAGTCAATTCTTCAAAGTTCATACACACATTTACCTTCATCTACAAATTTTCTCAATGAAGAAGAACAAACCTTCAAAGCCCTACCCTAAAAAAGCTAGAGAAACTGATATACCTTCTTTCGATTTGGGTGTATTATCACCACATTCACCTAAAAAGCATGGGAAATCTGCACATGCAATTGTAGATAAGAAGCATAGTCTTTCTCCGCATCAAATCAGAGCTGAAGCTAGAACTAAACAAAAACATGATTTTGATGCCGGAGAATCTTCGAGGCCAATCAAACAAGCGAAAAGGAAAGGAAAAGAGCTAGTGTTCGATGATGATTTTGTAGAAGATGTGTCGATCAGTAAACCTGAAACGAAAGCGAAGGTGTCTCTTATTTCAAAAACTCCCAAAAAGAAGAAAAATTCAAAAAAAAACCCATAGTGTTAAATCTCCTAAAAATGTTCGAAAACAGTCATGGGTGAAGGTAAGAATTTAGTAATTTCTTCACTATTTATTTCTTTTGTTTTAGTTGTTAAAAATCTACATAATATGTGTTTCTTCTACTTTGTAGATTTTTTTTTTGTTATTTTGTATATAAATTGCAAATGTATCTATGTTTTTTAAGCACTGAATTAATGTGAGATTATTTATCTTCATTTTGAAGATTAATTGTAGCTTTATTGATCTGTTTAAAATTGTTGATATTGTGTATATTTTTTTGTAGTTATTATGTAGATAAATTGCAAATGCATATATGTTTTTTAAGCACTGTATTAATATGAGATTATTTATATTTTGTGCAGAATGGACATTTTTTTGCATCCCATAATGTTGATTATGAGGTGCTTAGATTCCAGACATTATGTGACCCTAGCATTCCTAGCCAAGTTAAAGAGCTTTTGTCTCCAAATGGTTTGAAGCTATTCGAGAAGACATGCTTTGGTTATTTACTGTCATTTCTCAATTTGTGCATGCAAAATCAAGTTATTCATCTTATTATGAAGTATGAATTGAATTAATCCAATGCTTCCTATTTTTCAGCTGAGTTAAAAGGTGTGATATTAAATTTTGGATTGAGAGAGTTTGCATTAATAACTGGTCTTAGATGTCATACCGAGGTGACAGACTTTGGTTACACTGCGAATTATGTCAGTAAGATAATGAGTAGTTACTTTTCAAACAAGATAAAAGTGGAGAAGACATACCTAAAACAGATTGTAACCGACAAAAGTTGGGTAAATGATGAGGATGCAGTAAAGTTATGTATTCTATATCTCATAGAATTCTTCATTTGTCCTTCAGAGAAAGATCATATTGGGTTGGTAGATCATTTTAGGTTTTATTTGGTGGAATCCGGTCAGTATGAGACATTTCCATGGGGTATTCATTCTTATCGACAGTTGATTGAATCAGTTAGGCACAAGCTAAATGCTTTCATTCATTCTTATCTCATTCGAGGATTCCCACTAGCCATACAAGTATGGTTGTATGAGTGTTGCTCCTCCGTTAATACTGATATAGCTACAAGGATTTCTAATTCAGTCCCTCGCATACTTAACTGGTCAGCTAGTAAGGGTCAGATTTGGTTAGCTGCAATTGAAGATAGAATGATCAAATCTGAATGGATGAAGGTAAATGATTTTTATTTATGAATATACAATTTACCTATAAAATATCTACAATTTATCTACATATTCTGCCTTAATCAAGCTAATTTTTTTTTCTCATTCAGTTCACCAACATTATTATGCATTTTTATGGTACTAATATATCGGCTCCTGTTGCTTTTTTGAGACGAGAGTCTCCTGGAAACAGCCTCTCTACCCTTCGGGGTAAGGGTAAGGTCTGCGTACATATTACCCTCCCCAGACCCCACCTGTGGGATTATACTGGGTCGTTGTTGTTGGTGTTGTTGTTGTTGTCAGTTCACTAACATAAATGAATCACCTGAAGAGCTTTCAGTGATGTCTTTGCCTGATAAAGTTGAGTACATAATTGAAAAAGTTGAACATGTTTCTGAGGATCCCAAAGTTGATGCTCCTCCATTGGAACCCAAAGAATCAATTGGAAAAGAGGACAAATAGTCTATTCTTCGTAAAATAAGAAAGTGAAAAAAAGGTCTTGAGAAGGTAACATGTATTCCTAAACAGCATTGTGATGTATACATAGTAGTGCATTTGTTCTTTAATGTATGTTAAGACATATTCTAAAGTTAACTATGTATTTTTTTAATATGTAGGTGATAAGTTAGGATTTTAACGTGTTTTATACCCCTACATGACTATGCTTTGATCATATATTGTTACAAAATAGTCCTAAAAGGCTCACAAGTTGTGCTTGATCGCATGTTTGATCGACAAAGTGACGAAATGTCAAAATTGGCTCAAATAGGAGTGAAACCTGCTCAAGTATCAAAGACCAAGAAATCTAAGGAAAGAAGGCTAGTGCGGACCGCACAAAATTGAATACGACCGCACTAGGTGGTTCAGAGAGTTGGTAAACCAGGCCAACGCGACCGCGGTACACATCTCACGGTCTGCGGTGAAGGCTCTTCGGCCACACTACTCTTTTGTGCGGTTCGCGGTCATGAGATTCAGAGAGATGAAAGTTTGCAAGCCAACCCCATGCGGTCCACGATCGTGATTGCGCGGACCGCGCCAGCTCCCTCCGCGGTCGCGGTCCGCGGAGTCCAAGTTCAGAGAAGTACAAGTCAAAGTCAAGGAGCCCAGTGCGGCCGCGGTCCATTTAGTGCGGCCCGCACTGACGCCGCGGGGTATTTTTGTCCAGTTTTTCTAGCCTAGTATAAATAGAACATTTTACCATTTTTTAGCTATTGAGAGATATCAGACAAGAGCTGCGCTCGTGATAACGAATTTTGTAGCCATTTTTGGCACTTTTGCTTTACATTTACAATAGATTCTTGTAGTTTAATTTTAGCAATTAATTAATATGCTTAGTTCTTCATCTATTTCTTTATTTTCTTCTTTAAGCATGAGTAGATAAACCCATCAGCTAGGGTTGTGGCTCAACCCTAGTGTGGGTAATTGATGGGTGTTGTCATCTAATGTTAGATTGACTATGAGTATTTGCTATTTGGGTTGATTTTATGTTTTAATCTAGAATTGGTGGTTGCAAACACTGATTCAAGCTTTGTGGGTTTAACTCTTCTTGAGAAAGAGAGTCTATGATCTCAAAATTGATCCAACAAGGAATAAGGACGGACTCATGAGAAATAATAGTCCCAATTAACGGGTTAAACCTCGAGAGAGTAATTACCCTACTTGAACCCTAGTTGTTTGGTCTAATTTGCCTACTCATTTGGTCTCGAGAGAGTCAATTGGGCAAAATCACTTTCTCTACCGAGAGGTGTGAGAGTGGGTAAAATTGTGCAACAGTTATAGCATAAGCCCTAATTATGTCAATCGAACCTAAGTAACATCTACCTGTCAATTAGCCACCTAGGTAGTGTCACGACCCTAGTGCCCTTCTTCCCACTAAATACAACTTAGCAATATTCTCGTAGCATAATTTAGTGTTAATCAATAGTTTTATAAAAATAGTTATAATTCGAAAACCCAAAAATGTTTGAAGTGACATTAGGAGTACAAACACATCTCTAGGCTAGACAGACAATCCAACTCCACTACTAGCTCCCTGAAGAAATCGATCCCGACCCTCTTATAGGGTAAAAACTATTGCGACCCGCTCTTCCTACCTTAGTGTAATGTCGAGTTGGAAGCGATCACTTTTTGGCGCCATTGCTGGGGAGCTTACGATGTTGACTATCGTTTAGTTAGTTTTGTGTTTTGCTTCTCTTTCCTTCTTGTTTACTAATTCTGTTTGTGTCGATCAATCAGGTACAAATGGCTCTTAATACAAATGACCCTCTCAGCAATGTGATAGCGGGGGAGAAGGTAGAGGATCTAGAACAAGATGAGGTCTTACCTCAAGTTCCACGGAGAGGCCGGAATGCCAATATAAATGCAAATGAGAACAACAATATTCCAGACCCTCCTCCGCAACCGCCGAGAGTGGCTCCTGGAGTTTTACCAAATCAAGGATACGCCAGTGCTATTATTCCTCCCCGAATCCGGGCGGGGAACTTTCAAATCACAAATGTTATGTTGACCTTGCTCGAGCAAAGAGGGTATTTCACGGGCGCCTCCGATCAAAATGCCTACATGAACTTGAAGGGGTTCGTGGATACATGCTGGGTAGCAAGCAGACAAACGTGTCCGAGGATGCGTTGAGATTGAGGCTTTTCCCATTCTCTCTTCGGGGTAAAGCATTAGATTGGTTAGAAAGGCTCCCCAATCATTCTATTACAACATGGGATGAATTTGCGGACAAATTTATTGCCAAGTTCTTTTCTCTAAGTCATATGGTGGATCTTCGGGATGAAATTCTAGCCTTCAAGCAAGAGCCAACGGAACATTTGCAAGAGATATGGGAAATATATAGAATAATGGTGAAAGAGTGCCCTAATAACGACATGACCGAGGCTATGATTCAACAAACCTTTTATTGGGGCATCAACACCACGAATCAATGAATTGGGAACCAATTGGCCGGAGGGAACTTTATGAAACTTTCTTACTAAGAGGCATGTGATGAATTTGATGAAATGGCCGACACCTCTTCGGCATGGCAAAGCTGAGCAAATATGCCCCAAGGTGACCCCACGATCATATATTTGCACAAGGAATTGCACGATCATGGCCAAGCTATTGCCGAGCTTACAACAACTATGAATCAATTGGCGAAGGCGCAGTTACAACAATCCAAAATCCGCGACAAGTCAATGCAATGGAATGTGTCACTATGCTTAAGAGAAGGCAAAGAGGGCAACAATCTCAAGGGAATTGTGAACAATATGACAATGATGGTAATGGGTTTTCAAATGAGTGTTATGATGACCAAAGTGAAGAGGTTCAATATGTCAACAACTATCAAGGTAATAGAAGCAACTCTTCTAACCAACAATGGCGACCTCAAGGAAATTGGGGTAATCAACAACAAGACGGAGGAAATTGGAATAACAACAACCAACAACAAGGTGGTGGCAATTGGAACAACAAAAATCAAAACAACAATTGGGGTAGTCAAGGTAGCAATCAAGGCAATTGGAATGGTAATAATAATAATTGGTGCAACAACAACAATCTAGGCGGATGGAACAACAATGGAAACCAAGGCAACATGGGGATGGGCTTTCAAAGGCCCCCAATGTATGAACAACCGAGCAATCCACCCCCTTTCCCCTCTCAAGGTCCTAGTTCTTCCGGAGGTGATATGGGAAGAATTGAAAGCATGTTCAAGCAAATGATGAAAAAGAACCAAGATTCTGATGCCCAATTGGCTTCTCATAATACATCTATCCGGAACTTGGAGGTGCAATTAGGCCAAATCTCTCAAGCGTCGAATACTCATCCCAAAGGTGCTCTACCAAGTGATACGGTAGTGAACCCGAAGGGTGGGAATAATAATCATGTGATGGCGGTTACAACAAGAAGCGGGAGAGGCAGTGATGTGAATGCCTCAAAGCAAAAACAAGTTATGGATGAAGATGTTGAGTTGCGGGATAATGATGTACCTTTGATTGTTGATGATGTGGTTAATCAAAATGTGAATAATGATGTGCGGATTGATATTGATGATGAAACCGAGGTAGAGACTCAAGATGTCGTGAACCCGTCTAGGGAACACGTAATTGACATGCCTGAGCCGGTTGTACCAAAGTCCAAGGCACATTTGCCTAGGCCAACTCCACCTTATCATCAATGGTTAGCAAAGCAAAAGAGTGACAATAAATTCAAAAAGTTCATTGACAAGATGAAGAGCCTCACAATCAATGTGCCTTTGGTCGAGGCACTTGACCAGATTCCGGGGTATGCTAAGTTCATGAAAGATTTGGTAACAAAGAAGAGGTCGATGGAGTGTGAAACAATTAAAATGACTCATCAAGTGAGTGCCATAGTGCATTCAATGGCACCCAAGTTTGAGTATCCCGGAGCTTTTGCTATCCCTTGTACTATCAGAAGTGCGGATTTTACCAAGGCCCTTTGTAACTTGGGGGCTAGCATAAATTTGATGTCGTACTCGGTCTTCAAGACTTTGGGAATTGGACAACCTCGACCTACCTCAATGAGACTTCAAATGGCGGATCGATCAATGAAGCGACCTTTGGGCATAATTGATGATGTACTTGTCCGGGTGGATAAGTTTATATTGCCGGCCAACTTTGTCATATTAGATTATGAGGTAGACTTTGAATTGCCGATTATTCTTGGTAGACCTTTCCTAGCTATGGGGAAGGTATTGGTTGATGTTGAAGCGGGCGAGCTGACTTTCCAAGTGGGGGATGAGAAGGTGGTATTCCATGTTTGCAAATCAATGAGACAACCCAATAGCACGGAGGTGTATTCATTTGTGGATATTGTCACAGTTGTGATAGTGGATGACACAAGTTCCATGATCCATGTTGAAGATCCCCTTGAGGTCGTGCTTCTTAATATGGATGTCAATGATGATGCTAGTAGAGTGGAGTGCGTGAATGTATTGCATGGTATGGGTTCATATTCACATGAGCCTAGGAAGCTATCTTTGGATCTTGAAAATCGCAAAACTCCACCAACAAAGCCATCGATTGAGGATCCACCGGTGTTGGAGTTGAAGCCACTTCCTCCATACCTCAGGTATGAATTCTTGCATTTAAATTCTACTTTACCTATTATTATTTCTTCTTGCCTTACTAACATGCAGGTTGAGGCCACCTTAGCGGTTCTTCAAAAGCAAAAAAGGGCAATCGGATGGACTCTAGCTGATATTTGGGGAATAAGCCCCGAATTTTGCATGCACAAAATCATCTTGGAGGAGGATGCAAAGCCTTCATTGGAGCATCAAGGAATACTAAATGAGGCGATGCAAGAGGTGGTGAAGAAAGAGGTTATCAAGTGGCTAGATGTTGGGGTGGTTTATCCTATTTCTAACAGTTCGTGGACTTCTCTGGTGCAATGTATGCCGAAGAAGGGTGGTATGACTGTGGTGACCAATGACAATAATGATCTCATTCCTACTAAAACAGTCACCGGGTGGAGAGTTTGTATGGATTACCGAAAGCTGAACGATGTGACTAGAAAAGATCATTTCCCATTGCCATTCCTTGACCAAATGCTTGATCATCTTGCGGGCCGGGCTTTCTATTGCTTTCTGGATGTTTACTCGGGGTACAATCAAATTCTAATTGCCCCAGAGGACCAAGAGAAGACCACCTTTACATGTTCTTATGGAACATTCGCTTTCTCTAGAATGCCATTTGGATTGTGTAATGCTCCGGCGACCTTCCAATGTTGCATGATGGCTATTTTCACCAATATGGTGGAGGATATCTTGGAGGTCTTCATGGATGACTTCAGCGTGGTTGGGGATTCTTTTGAGGAGTGCTTGGTAAACTTGGATAGAGTGTTGAGCCGATGTGAAGACACCAACCTTGTTCTCAATTGGGAAAAAAGTTCCATTTTATGGTAGAAGAAGGTATAGTGTTGGGTCACAAGATCTCGAAGCGAGGAATTGAAGTTGATAAGGCCAAGATTGAGGTTATTTCGAGGCTCCCTCCCCCTACTTCTATCAAAGGGGTGGGGAGTTTCCTTGGGCACGCGGGTTTTACCGGAGGTTCATAAAGGATTTTTCTAAAGTGGTATACCCTTTGTGCAAGTTGCTCGATAAAGATGCAAAGTTCTTGTTCGATGAGAGTTGTATGCAAGCATTCGAGCTACTCAAGCTCAAGTTGACTTCTACCCCCATCATCACCGCACCAAATTGGAGCTTACCTTTCTAGCTCATGTGTGATGCTAGTGACGTTGCGGTTGGGGTTGTTTTGGGCCAAAGAATTAACAAGATGTTTCATCCGGTATACTATGCAAGCAAGACCATGAATGAGGTTCAAAGAAACTATACAGTCACCGAGAAAGAATTATTGGCTATTGTGTTTGCTATGGAAAAGTTTTGACCTTACCTTAAGGGGGCCAAAGTTATAGTGCACACCGATCATGCCGCCCTTAGGTATTTGATGACCAAGAAAGACTCCAAGGCAAGATTGATGAGATGGGTGTTACTTCTTCAAGAGTTTGATCTAGAAATTATTGATCGGAAAGGTAGTGAGAATCAAGTGGCGGACCACTTGTCCCGTTTGGAGGAGGAGGGAGGCCTTGTGACGGCCTTGAGATCAATGATTCATTTCCTCCTTGCGGTGTCAATGTAGGATATGCCATGGTTTGCCGATGTTGCCAATTACCTTGTGACCGGAATAATTTCGTGTGAGCTCTCTTCTAACCAAAGGAAGAAGCTCAAGAGGGATAGTTTGGATTTCTATTGGGATGAGCCATACTTGTTCAAGATTTGCACGGATGGTGTGATTTGTAGATGTGTCCCGAAGGAAGAACAATTGAGTATCCTAGAGGCTTGCCATTCTTCACCCTATGGTGGCCACCATGGTGGGGTGAGGACCGCCTCAAAGGTTCTTACTTGTGGATTCTATTGGCCCACCTTGTTCAAAGACGCGGGCGATTTGGTGAAGAGATGTGATGAGTGCCAAAGAGCGGGCAGAATTTCAAAAAGGGATGAGATGCCCCTCAATACGATTCTTGAAGTGGATATCTTTGATGTTTGGGGCATCGATTTCATGGGTCCATTTGTTAGCTCTTGTGGGAATACTTACATTCTCATGGCGGTTGATTATGTCTCAAAGTGGGTTGAAGTCGTGGCTTTGCCTAATAATGAAACCCGGAGTGTTGTTGCGTTTCTTAAAAAGAACACATTCACAAGGTTTGGCACCCCTCGTGCTATCATTAGTGATGGGGGTCTCACTTTTGCAACAAGGCTTTCAACATGTTGCTTTCTAAGTACGGTGTCAATCATAAGGTTTCGACCCTCTATCATCCTCAAGCTAGTGGCCAAGTGGAAGTCTCCAACAGAGAAATTAAGAGTATCTTGTCTAAAACCGTCAATGCTAATAGGATCGATTGGTCGAAAAAGTTGGATGGCACTCTTTGGGCTTATTGTATGGCTTACAAAACTCCGATTGGTATGTCTCCGTATCGGTTGGTGTTTGGGATAACTTGCCATCTTCCAGTGGAATTAGAGCACAAGGTCATGTGGGCGTTGAGGAAGTTGAACTTAGAATGGGATGTTGCGGCAAATCTTCGGGTTGAACAACTTAATGAGCTCGATGAGTTTAGATTCCATGCCTACTCCAGCTCGTCCTTGTATAAGGACAAAATGAAGTACATTCACGACAAATATGGTCGGGGTAAGGAGTTCAAGGTTGGAAATATGGTTCTCTTTTTCAATTCCCGGTTATGTCTGTTTTCGGGTAAGCTCAAGTCAAAGTGGAGTGGGCCTTTTGAAGTTGTGTTCGTGACCCCATTTGGTGCTCTTGATCTAAGGAACAAGAATGGTGAAGTATTCAGAGTCAATGGACATCGGGTCAAGCATTATCTTGGGAAATTTGATGACAGCCACGTGGTGGCACTTCTCCATCTAAAGTGATGTGCTGGTAACATGCGTCGTGCGGCGACGTTAAATCAGGCGCTGCTTGGGAGGCAACCCGTGTCTTTTTCTTTTTGTTGTTTTCTGTATTTTCTTGGTAGTGTAGGTTTGATTTTTGAGCTAACTGATTGTGAGATGTTGCAGGGATTGAGTTGATGCAGTGCAAAATAGTTTGAAAAACGTTGAACAGTCTCTGAAGATTGCCAGTTCAGCCGCATTGCACTTTGTGCGGTCCGCACTGGTGATGGTCAAAAGTGGTGCTCTCTGAAGTTTGCCACTGCGGCCGCATTCCATTTAGTGCGGTTCGTGGTGGACCTCCGCGGCCGCGGTCTATTTTGTGCGGACCGCGGAGGTTGCCTGCTCAAGCTTCATTTGAACAAACCCAGCGCGGTCCGCGGTCGGTTTTGTGCGGCCGCGCTGGTAGTTAAGGCTGGGTCCCATTGCTTTTCTATAAATAGCTCCCACATGTCACTATTTACCTTTTTCGAACTTTTAACACTCAAAGACATAAAAGTACTGTTCATAGCCTCTTTTGATCGTGATTCTTGCTTAAGATTGACTAATTAAATTCCATATTCTCATCTGGTAATGTCACTCAGTCCTTGTGCATTTACTTGATAAATTTTGTTTTTATTTTGTTACAATTAGCCTGTAACTTCTTTTTCGTCCTGTTTTCTCTATTTTTGTTAGCTTAGGTTGGTTTAAGTAATTAGTTTGGGGTGCTTAATTTGCATAATCACTGGGTAATTTGAGTATGGACAAAGTAGGTGAAAACTTGAACAAAATTGCAAAAATTGGAAACCCCAACTTAGTGCCTGTACAATATACTCTCCGCGGACCGCGATCGCATTTGCACGGTCCGCGGTGCCCTGACGCGGTCTGCATTGCCATTACACGGACCACGGTGCCCAAGTGACTGAAATTGAACCTATGCCTAGTGCGACTGCATTGCACTTTATACGGTCCGCGGTGCTTTTTTGTGCGGGCTGTGGTGGTTGGATTTAGAGAGGTGGTGTTACAGACCTCACCTCAGTGCGGACCGCGGTTGCTTTTATGTGGTCCGTAGTGGCCAAATGCGGTCGTACTACTTTTTGTGCGAGCGTTGTCTAGGGCCTTGTCCCAATGCGGACTGCGGTCGCCTTTGCGCGACCCGCGGTGCCCCTAGTGTGGCCGCACTCCTGTTTGTGCGGGCCGCGGTGCCATGTTCTGCAATTGTTTCTGCAGCATTTAATCTGCTGTCTGCAATTCAATTTCAAGACTTGTTTCACTGCATGTGTTGATACTAGCCATGTTAGATGTGTATGCTTGTAGATAATGGTCAAACAACGAGGTAAAGGTGCCAAATAACCCGGCCGAGGTAATTCCTCCCGGGGAGAGAAGCAACGGATGGTAAAACTCACTCTTCAGGCTAGACAAAACATAAAGAACATGAGGAAAGCAATCAAAGTGGCTGACAGAGCCCTTGACAACTCGAGGAGTGAGTACGAGCCCTCCCGGGAGATCTCTTCAGATTCAGTCCCTCTCTACATCCCATATCCGGAGAACGCCATACATAGAGACACTCCCCTATCTTCCCCCGATGCTCGAGGCTCAATCAACATTTTTTCTGGGTCGTCTGAGGGCTCAGCGGTAGGTAGTGGGGATGAATACTCTACCTTTCCCACAGCGTCAATATCTGGAGAGGGTGTTAGAGGTGATGAGGGAGATGTGGAGTTACCGGGGGGTGGTGTGCCTCAGGTTGGGGTGTTGACCAGACTAGAAATCCAGTTGCTTAGGAAGATAGATTCGTCAGCCAGGTGGCGTTCCACAAGTTTAGGGAATTGGTGGCCGACACGAAAGTTGATTCTCGAAAGGAGTTTTAGTGACAAAGACCTTCTACCCGTATACTCCAATGTACATAGACAGCTTCGAGCTCGAGTAGGTTGGGAGTTCTTTAAAGATAATTATGTGAAGGCGAATGAGCACATGGTCAAGGAGTTTTATAGCAATGTGGCCCACATTTTGAAGGGCACTAAGGTGACCAAAGTGCGAAACAAAAATGTGGTATTTACCGGGAAGGCACTAAAATTCACATGGGGTTCAATGATGAAGATGAGTCCCTTTACAATGAAAAGTTGGCAATGGGCGAGGAGGTTCGTCTGTGGTTACCTTCATACCTGGCAATCCCTGGTACGATTCCAGAGTGGTTGCAAGCAGGGGCCAAAATACTTCGGAGAACCTTTAACTTTGAGGCTAGAGGGTGGTTGACTTTTGTGTGCAGTCGACTCGACCCTACTACCCATGATCAGACTATTCCACTTGCCCGGGCTGTTCTTGTTCCTTCTATTATGACGGGATATCCTATCAATGTGGGCAATGTGATGTTCCGCATCATTTCTGCAGTGGGGGTTGAGCATGACCGGAACTACCCTTTTCCCAGCACCCTCACTATGTATTTCCGGGACCTGGAGGTGGAGAAGAGACCTTTTGACGTCAAGGTAAAACCTGTGGCTCCGTTTTCATGGTACAGTTTGAAGGGGTCAGACAACCCCAAGGACAAAAATTACAAGCCACCTGCTTCTTACCCAACCGGCCAGTCTGAAGAGCCGGTTGCGGTAGAGCCCTCTACTAAGCCTACTTCCACAGTTGCTGACATGCCTCCCGGACCTTCCACTACTGCTGGTCCCTCTACTTCAGCTGGCCTGGGGATTCCATCTTCCCGGGCCCTTCCTTTTACCACCCACCAGCTAAGACAGACACTTCATAGTTTGAACAACTGGATGACGACTACTTCATCCGAGTTGTCCACCTTCACTTCTACCATTGCGGCTCAGTCGGCACTACAGCCAGTGCAGGTGCCCCAGTTTATCGAGGATTCACTTAAGGAGATTCATGCCGACCAGGAAAAGATCCTCGTTTCTCAGGCTGCCTTGGCTAAGGCGGTGGATTCACATGGCAAGGCCCTAAAGGAGCTTGCCAAGGAGCACAAGAAGCTGCGCAAAACAAGGGCTTCCAAGGAGTCTGTAAAGGCGCTGAGGGAGGATGTTGACAAACTGAAGGCAGATTAGCTTCCTTTAGACTCGCTTCGAGGATCCATCCCCAACAGCAGCACCAGTAGCAGAGCCACAACAGGAGCAGACTCAACAACTTTTAAAGAAGAAGAGGAAGCTCCCTAATGCAGATGAGGTAATCATCCAGTTGGCGGACCCACAGGAGGCTTCCTCCAGTCAGCCACAAGATGTTCCTGATATTCAGCCCGTACAGGTCCAGGCCCCAGTCCCAGCAGCTGAGCACTGGGAGACCGGGAACCAATCTGAGGTTCCTGTACATACAGAGGACCCGGGGAACACTCATGTTCCCATGCATACAGACGAGGCTTAGGGAGCTCCTATATCCTTTCATCTTGACTTTTTGATGCTTATTTGTTTAGTTGGCATTGGGGACAATGCCAACTTTCATTTGTGGGGGTGCGCCCTACCTTTTATTCGGATGATTGTATATATTAATTGACTTAGTTTATGTTTCTATTGATTTTCTATTTGGTTTGTATATAACTTTACATTTAGTTACTTTTATCGCACTTTTTATCTTTTCTTTGGTCTGTATATAAAGTTACATTTTTGTATATATTCATCCCCTGTTGTATATTCTAATTCCCTATTGTAAATATTTATTCTATTTTCTATTTTCATACAAATTTTTCATTTTTAACTTAGTAGATAGGCTCGCAGCCTTATTGTTTCATTTTTGGCGCTTTCGATAAGCCCTTGGTTTTCTTAATGCCACGGTTCTTTCCAAGGGTGGAGTATTGTGCGAACCGGGTGGATCTTCTCGATGATGGATGGCGTGACAACCTTCTTAAGGGTTTGAGTCCATTTTTTATTTTTCTTTTGTTTTTAGTAGTTTATAATTAAGGGTACCTCAAGCAAAGCTTCACTTGGGCCTAACACATTTGCCTTTGATCCCATGGTCAAAGACAAGTGGTTGTGTTTGGTGAAAGTAGTGACCTTGAGAATCTTGTTTTGACCAAACAAATATCATGTGGTCTTTCGGGACTATTGTGTGTTCAATCGTGTCTAAGGTTGTTGTGGGCCCCCGACTCTATGTCTTTAGCAATCCTTGAGTGTGTTTGGTGAGAAATCGAATTGTGAGTCCAAGTCCTGAGCCAATGGTCTAGAACTTGCCCTGAATGTTTGTTGAGGCGAAATTTTGAGTGAAAATTCGATTTGAGAAGTGATTATAGGCTCTCCTTGATTCAAATAATAGTCGAACAATTCCATAGCCTACCAATGATATAATCCCTAGCTAACCCTTTTGAGCCTTAGAACTTTTTTCTTTCAAGAACCAATGCTACAAGCCTATACCCGTTCTAAATTATACCCTCTCTTGGCACCCAAATCGTCCCTTGAGTAATGATAAAAGTCTAAGTTTGGGGGGGAGAGACAAGAAAGGAAACAAAGTGGTAAAAGGTACAAAAGAAAAAGGAAAGGAAGGCAATGAAAAAAAGAGACAAAAAGAAAGCCCAATGTGCAAAGAATAAAACGGGATTCAAGAAAAAACAAAAGTGAAAAAGGTGTGGAAAAATTAGAAAAAGGAGAAATGCTTTGAATTGCATAAGAAAGAGTGACAATGTATCTCTCTAATCCCTTGAAAAGAAGTGAAATACTCAAAGAGTCAAAGAGAATTGTGCCAAAATGAATCAAAAGAAGTGCTTAAGGGAAGATGAAACCCATATAGACCAACAACTTTTCCTACCCTGAACCAAAAGCCTTCACATTGACTCCACAAACGCCCTATATGATCTTGAGTTGGATGACACTCGCATTAGTGGTTACTTACATAAGGGTCAAGCATATGGTACTTAGAGCCGGACTTCTGACTTTTCCTTGAGAGAGACGAGTGAATTCCCATTAACCTTGATTTGTGTGCTTATACTCTAAAAGGTGAGGTTTTGCTTAGGGATAGTTGAGGATGTGTGAGTTTTGGTTCCACAGCGACCAAAGTAATTGAGAGAGTTCTTTGATGTAATGAGTCAATTCTTGATGCTCTTGTGTCACACTTGATCCATAGTTTTTCAAAGTTTAAATTTTGTTAATGATCCATTCGTATTGAGGGCAATTGTTTGTCCCAATTGATGCTTGTTAAGGTTACTCTAGGACTATTGGAATTACTTGGATTTTCCTTTAAGGGGTGAGTCTTATTTTGTTTGCTTGAGGAAGAGCAAAGGTTTAAGTTTGGGGAAGTTGATAAGTTAGGATTTTAACGTGTTTTATGCCCCTACATGCCTATGCTTTGATCATATATTGTTACAAAATAGTCCTAAATGGATCACAAGTTGTGCTCGATCACAGGTTTGATCGACAAAGTGACGAAATGTCAAAGATTGGCTAAAAAAAAGTGAAACCTGCTCAAGTATCAAAGACCAAGAAATCTAAGGAAAGAAGGCCTAGTGCGGACCGCGCAAAGTTGAATGCGGCCACACTAGGTGGTTCAAAGAGTTGGTAAACCAGGCTAGAGGCAACGCGGCCGCGGTACACATCTCGCGATCCGCGGTAAAGGCTCCGCGGCCGCACTACTCTTTTGTACGGTCCGCGGTCATGAGATTCAGAGAGATGAAAATTTGCAAGCCAACTCCATGCGGTCCGCGGTTGTGATTGTGCGGACCGCGCCAGCTCCATCCGCGATCGCGGTCCATTCTACGCGGTCCGTGGAGTCCAAGTTCAGATAAGCACAAGTCAAAGTCAAAGAGCCCAGTGCGGCCGCGGTCCATTTAGTGCGCAGGGGTATTTTTGTCCAGTTTTTCCAGCCTAGTATAAATAGAACATTTTACCAGTTTTTAGGTATTGAGAGATATCAGACAAGAGTTGCGCTCGTGAGAACGAATTTTGTAGACATTTTTGGCACTTTTGCTTTACATTTACAATAGATTCTTGTAGTTTAATTTTAGCAATTAATTAATATGCTTAGTTCTTCATCTATTTCTTTATTTTCTTCTTCAAGCATGAGTAACTAAATCCATCAGCTAGGGTTTTGGCTCAACCCTAGTGTGGGTAATTTATGGGTGTTGCAATCTAATGTTAGATTGACTATGGGTGTTTGCTATTTGGGTTGATTTTATGTTTTAATCTAGAATTGGTGGTTGCAAATACTGATTCAAGCTTTGTGGGTTTAACTCTTCTTGAGAAAGAGAGTCTATGATCTCAAAATTGATCCAACAAGGAATAAGGACGGACTCATGAGAAATAATAGTCCCAATTAACGGGTTAAACCTCGAGAGAGTAATTACCCTACTTGAACCCTAGTTGTTTGGTCTAATTTGCCTACTCATTTGGTCTCGAGAGAGTCAATTAGGCAAAATCACTTTCTCTACCGAGAGGTATGAGAGTGGGTAAAATTGTGCAATGGTCATAGCATAAGCCCCAATTATGTCAATCGAACCTTAGTAACATCTACCCGTCGATTAGCTACCTAGGTAGTGTCACGACCCTAGTGCCCTTCTTCCCACTAGATACAACTTAGCAATATTCTCGTAGCATAATTTAGTGTTAATCAATAGTTTTATAAAAATAGTTATAATTCGAAAATCCAAAAATGTTTGAAGTGACATTAGGAGTACAAACACATCTCTAGGCTAGACAGACAATCCAACTCCACTACTAGCTCCTTGAGGAAATCGATCCTAATCCTCATATCGGGTAAAAGCTATTGCGACCCGCTCTTCCTACCTTAGTGTAGCGTCGAGTTGGAAGCGATCAGTAGGTCGATGAAAATCTTGAAGATTTTAAGAAAGATGTCTTTGAAGAACTAGGTAGCATTCGAGTGCTTATAAATGAGTCAGTCAAGACTGTTTTGCAGGTGATAAACAATCGAATGATCAAGTTGATGCAAAGGTAACATTTGAATTTTATTCATATTAACAAAACTATTTATGTCATCTCTAAAATATATATCCAATCTAATATAAAACTTTTTGTTTGCTCGGAGTTCAACCAAAAATACTGACCAACCAAAAGACAAGAACAATCAGCAATTTCAGTTCGCTAGTGGAGAACCAATGCAGGCCAGCACCAACAAAATAGGTATCTACAAAATAACTCCACTTTATCTACAATTATCTACAGAATATCTACAAAATATCTACAATTTGTCTACATTATATATACAAAATATATACAAATAAATACAGCATATTGGCACAGCTCTACAGATTTATGTAGATCTTATAACATACCTACATATATTTTTAAACTGTCAAGCCACTACTATCCAGTATGATTTAACATTTTAATAAAAAACAAAACACGTTGAAGGTGCACTTGGTGAAGAAAATCATCCAGCACGTGTTGATTTATATACACATTTTGAAGGTGCAGTTGATGAAGAGAATGCATGTATGAAATTGTATTCAGAGATATTTGCTTTATGTTTCAATATTTTTACCATTCTATTAAGCTAGATATACATGGTGTTACAAAGAGGGAAGATATGCATGCACAATCTCCAATTCACGGAGTAACAGTAGCAGCTCAAAGAGAAAAGCAGAATGAGGAAGATGACAATGTAGGTGAAGAGGCAGAGTATGTGAATGTAGGTGATTCAGAAGAGTCTGGAGGTGAGAAGAAGGAGGTTACACTTGATGATTTCGAGCTGCCTTATAACTTCTGTCAGTTGATTAAGTTTGGCGAGCTTATACAAGATGAAACAACACCCGTGAATCAAGGTAGAACAAAGCAGCCAAGAATACATGCCTGATCACCATTTCTCCCTTTATACAGTTCTGGTGGCAACCTCTCGGTTGGACCTCAAATTTTTCAACTCAAGCACCCATTTACTAGTGTTATTGGTTAAAATATAGATCCTGAGTTGTTGGATCAATTCAACAAGTGATTATACCACAGTACCGACACAGGTTCAAAGAGGTTAGTTTGCACAATTTGACATTTTTATTTCAGTATTCATCTTTTACACATCCGCTTCATTCAATAATTTTATTTTAATTTCTATTTATTTATATAGGAGGAATGCTCCGTATTCTGTAAAGGACAACCAAATTAAGCCAAGGTTAGATCTTGGAGTGGAAAAGATTGACAAGAAGGAGTGGTTCTTTTCCCTGGAACACCTCGGACAAGTCCTCAATGACTCATAAGATTCAATGTATTTGATTTGTAGATATTTTGTAGTTAATTTGTATTCTGAATGGCTTTGTTTTCTTTTTGTAATGTAATTGTAGTTATTTTGTAGTTTTGTGTAGATTATTTGAAGAAAACTTGTAGTATAAATGCAATCTGCTTTTGATGCAGCACATTAATGTTATAATGTATTACTTGAGGAAAATAGGCAAGTATGACCCCCACAACACGACCAGGTTTACTACAACAGATTGTTTGTTCAAGACTAGGATTGATCAAATTTATGAAAAGTTCCAAAATCTCCTCAAGAAAGAAGTTTTTTGTTGTCAAACCCCAGGATGTTATAACAGAATATATATTGGGGTATAGACTACTCGCAAATGTTGCATGAGATGAAGTTGATTATGTCATCATGCCCGTCAACATTGTAGAAAAACTCTACTGGGTGTTGGTTATTTTTGACATTGTAGACAGACAACTTTATGCGTATGATTCCATGGTCTCTTCACACAATCACCCTATTGTTGAATCTTTTGTCAAGAAGTTTTCTATAACTATCCCTTTGTATTTGTCATGCACCGATTTTTATGGGAAGCGTAAAGACATCAACTTCAAGAATACAAAGGCATACATTGAGAAAGCTATTACCGACCGTCTTAACCTTCAGTGGATCGTCGGAGATATACCACAGCAAAAAGTAGGATCACTGTAACAAAAATCGTCTTTATTTCTATACATTTAACCCTTTTTCTAATCGTTTGGTAAATATTGACATTTTTTTAATCTTTGCAGCGATTGTGGTGTATTTGTTGTTGCCTTTGCAGAGTATGTTAATCTTGGAGAGTTATCAATTCCGGCAGAAGACCTTTCTGATGTTGACCAATATCGTAGACGCTATTGAGCGCTACTTTGGGACTATGCTAGAAAGAAGCAAGAGCATGGGGCAATTAGTGAAAGTGAGGTGACATGCAAATTGGCAATTAGAAAAGATGCACCAGCTTTGAATGAGAAAACACGAGTCTAGAGGATGAAGAAGTAGTTGTAATGTTTTGTATGGAACATGTAGTACAATTGTTTAGTTGATGCTAGTTTAGAAGAAAGATGGTAGACATGTTTTTGAACAATATTGTTGTGTTTAATTATAGCAGACTTGCGCTACAATTATAGTAGCCTTTTTTTTTTCTTATCCAGTGTAGTTCAAATGAAAATATTCTGTTGGTTTTATATTCATTTGTTGAATGTTTACATTACTTGATCTTCATTATTTTAGCATATAAATCCTTTTCAACTGAATTTTTATACAGTTATTCTGTCAACACAAAAATATGTAGTTATTTTGTTGTTTTCCTATAGATAAAGTGTAAAAATCAGTAACTAAATATTTTGTTGCTTTTACATTCAATTTGTTGAATGTAAACAATACCTGATATACATTATTTTAGCATATAACTTCTTTCTAGCTGAATCATAATCTAGTTATTATGTCAGCTTCAGCTATTATAGTTTTTTTTGCAGTTGACTTTGTACATAATTTTGGAAAATATTTAACAATGTGTTTTGTTGCTTTTATATTCATTTGTTGAATGTAAATAGTACTTGATCTACAATATTTTAGTATATAACTTTTTTCCTACTGATTTATAATGTAGTTACTCTGTAAACTTCAGTTAATGTAATTTTTTTGTTGTTGTATTGTAGATAAATTGCACAAAACATTAACAACTATGTAAAGGATGCTAGAGATAGTAAAAAAGTGGTAGATTACATATATAGAAACCATTCATAAACAAATCACTCTATGAAAGTATTATCTCAATACAGAAAAATCCTATACATTATGATCTTAAAAAACCTTAACAATTACACATCAAATTCTGTTATCCTGAACTCAACAACAATTTTTATGAAATATTCTGTTAACTACATAAAATTTTATTTCTTTTTGGGTGCATTTTTGCAAGATCGTTTGTTATGCCCTTCTTCTCCGCAGTTGCCACATGAAACCTTGTACTTCTTTGAATTTATTTCATCATATATTTTGTATCTTTCTTTTTGAGGTCTTCCTCGCTGCCTTTTCCCTCTTGTAGGTGGATTTACTACTTCTTCAGATATATGTTATGGCACATTCCATTTGCTTTCATCAGGCAAGGGATTTACTGGTATTTCATAAGTACGCAAGAGGTTCTCCCTTGTGTAATAAGGAGAATAATATTGTTCAAAAGACTCATCCCTGTGTCTTAAAGCAGCCAAAGCATGTGGACAAGGAAGTTCATCAAGCTGGAATTGCCTACAACTACATCTCTTCTTTTCAAGACAAACAATATAGCGCCTCACACTATCTAGTATTGTATGGATATAGTCTGTTGAAGCCCTCACCTACAATTACATTACAAACAAAAAAGCAATTCATATACGGTTAAATATAAAATCTCTACAAATTATCTACATTGTCCTGTATAAATTAATTTGATGCAATAAATGATCAGATCTTACTCTAAGCTTGTGCAACAATATTCTATTGTCATCCAACTCTTTGTTGAATTTAAACCCAAGGTACGTGAATGTACCCTTTGCTTTCAATAACTTTTCCTTTGTCTAACGTTCAAGAAGAGTTCTCATATATTATAATAGTTCTACTATCGGCAGCTCTCTTGTATATTTTGTTACATCATTCAACGGCTCTGCAATGTTTGATGTCTTAGTCCAAGTTCTGTTCACCTTAGCATATACTCGAGACCATCTATGATAGCCAATATCGTATAAGTATGCTTTAACACGCGGGTCAATCTCTTCAATCTTTGATATCCTTTCATTAAATTCATCAAGTGTGTATGACCGTGTCGTGGCAAAGTACAATTTGCTTAACTTTAGATGTCCCTTCTTGAACTTTGCCCTTATATTTGTCCAAATATGCCACATGCAAGAATAATGTGGCATGTCGGGATAAACAATAGATGTTGCCTTCGAGATACTCTCATTTCGATCCGAAACAACACACATATTTGGTTTTTCACCATATGCATGTTTGAATTGCTCAAAAAATCACTTCCATGATGCGTCATTTTCTAAATCAACAACAACATATGCTAATGGTAATATGGTACCTACATTATGAGGCAAAAAACAATTAATTGGCTGTAGAAAAAATGCAGAAGAAGACATACACATACAAACTACAATTTTTCTACAATATATCTACAAGTACTACAAAAATCAGACAAGCTATAATATTTTTACAATAAAACTTCAATATCTGTTGCATCCATTGTACTAGCTGTTAGCATTATTTCCCTACATGTTGACTTTAAGAAGGCCCTATCAACTACTACAACTGGACTACAATATTCCCAATCGCTGATCGACGTACAAATCGCAGCAAATACATACAAGAAGCAGTCATCATCTGTCTTCTTCAATTTAACTATAGACCCCAGATAAGTCTTCTCCAGAATATACAAATAACTAGGCAATTTGCTGTAGGAGTCAGCAGGATGACCTCTCAAAAACTGTAAAGCCTTTTCCTTTGCTCTCCAAGCTTGCATGTAGGTTAGATTCACGCCATGTTCAGACAACATGTCAGTTTGTATGTCTTTTGGTGTGTAAATTGTCTTAGGATCAGAATATTTTGGAATAACCATGCTACCAACTACCATAGCAGTAGGTTTGCGTTGTATGAATGTATTGTCCATTAAAGAGCATGTGTGCCGGCTGTTGAAATTTCTGACCTTGAACATTGCAGAATCATTTATGCTAGTTGTCTTGAAGTGCCATGTACAATTTTCACCAACACATAGCAGCCAGTAGCTACAAAATAAACACAATTTAAACACTAGTTTAAAATGTAGATTTAAAAAAAAAAGACTCTTTTAGCTTAAATGATCACATTATACAATTTATATACAACATAACTACAATTCATCTACCATACTGATAAACATTATCACAAGGAAAAACTGAAGAAGTAAGAAATTACAAATAAACTACAAAATTAAAAAAATAATGATCTTTGACCATTCATATGTTCATACTTTCTAGCACTAGATCTTTTAACCCTGAGTTGAAACTTGTGCATGACAGAATAGTGCTCCATTGCAGTTGCAATTGTTTGCTTGTCTTGGTATACTTGTCCTATTTTAATAAAACTTGGTGTACTATATGTTATTATTATACTTTCATATTCCTCTATAATGGGAGATGTTGGCATATCAAGTAACTTTAGTGTTCCAAAAGAACCTGCATGAAAATAAAGATAAATACTGTTATGAAAAGTTTGTAGAAATTTTGTAGATAATTTGTCAAAACATTAAAATTCTGTATTTCATATTTATTTTTCAAATGATATGTAGTTTTATTGTAGAATAAATGTAGCAATTTTGTAGATATTGTGAAAATCCATACTGATATATATATTTACTCTAATATGTAGTTTATTTGTAGATAAAATGTAGATAAAGTGTAGAACATTGATATACAACCAGAATTTGATAGAAAATGTAACAGCACAAACCTGCAACTGTGTTCTCATTGGTGATACTCAATTCCATATTGAAATCGCGAACAGTTATACATAGCGGATATGATCCTAAGTTTTGGTTTTCCTTTTTCGTTTACATGTATACACGAACACTCATATCGTTCCTAATTTCCATTGGAGGACAATGCTTGTTGACAATGTATTTGATTTCTATAATTTTTTCGGATGTATCGATCATTAATTGTTGTGATAGTAGAATCAATAGACTATAACTCGCATCCTCATCGACTACAATGCCATCGACCTGAAATTCTCTAAATCTCCCATAGTTATCTCAATTCCCATTCAGTTGTAGCATAATTGGGATTTTGGACATAATTGTGTTTGTTGTAGAAGATTTAGTCGTTTTTGATTTGTGAGACCAGAAAAAATGTTGAACACAGTGTATCGCAAAAATCGAGTCGCTAAATTTTGATTCGAAACAACCGATAATTATTAATGCGTGATTTGCATTGTAAAATATCTGAACGAATATTTAATTCCCCAATATTAGCACGCCTAAATAAGGAAACTTACAACTACAATGATTCTTTATTTAATGAATTGTTTATATTTTATAGAAATACTATTAGCATGACGAGTAATATGCAAACTATGAACATATTTGGTAATATAATTTCCTATATGATGCAGGAACGAAAATTTCCCATTTTAGAACATAGAAGAAACTCAAAAAACTTAAGCCATTTTGAGATGGGTCTTTAACCCAATAATGTTGGTGTCAACTTCAGAGATAAGGAATTAAGCCTTATCTCCTTTATTATGAAAGGCTTATAAGAAAAGAAGCCCTTATCTCCTTTTAGCATCAACAGCCGCAAAGATCTAGAGCACCAAGCTCCATGAATTTTCATCTTTTTTTAATTTTTTTAATTTTATTAATAACATAAAGTATTCTAACTATTTGTTTTGACTTGAAAAAAGAAATAAAATCTAGTTTTATCATCTTCTTCCTTTAAGTCCTTAAGGCCGTCAACCATGGGACACAAAGCTCCAAATCTTAACTCTCTTTTTCTTGGCAGTGGCCAAACAAAATTGAAGCCTCTGCTTCTATTTTGGGAGAGAGAATCTTGGTCTATTCTTCTTTTTCTCCCCTTCATAGTCGCTGCTGGCCACCATTGTCGGAGCACCTAGCTCCATTTTTTTTGGATCAATTTCGAAAAATTGATTTAAAAAAAAACTATCAGATTATGCTTGAACAAACATTGATTCAAAACTTTGTTCCAAATCAATATCGAAAATTGTTGTCAATTACATACAGAATATTAATAAAATATTCATAGATCTAAATTCAACTTACGTATATATTTTCTTCAATTCTAGAAACTGATTTCTATTTGAATTGATAAAAAAATATCATTCGAAAGTTGAATAGATTAACCACTTCCAATTGCACAGAAAATTCAAAATAAATAAACACATAGTTCCAGATTCACGTAGAAAAGAATTAGAATTATTCTATTAATTTTTTGGACCGGAAAATCAGCCTGTGGCTCTGATATCAATGAAGAAACACACAATAATCTAAACATATTAGATAGCGCGTAAATCGTAAAATGAGAACTTACTTGTTCTTCGTAAAGCGGAAGCGAAAACGGACTGAACCGTGGCTAGAATTACTGGTCGGCGGTGGTTGTCATGGTGTATTGGAGCAACCCCCAATTTCATAATCTAAACCCCAGTTTGATTGTGAGATAGAGAGAGCATGGGAAAAATACTGCTCAGAGTCTAAACCCCAGTTTGATTGTGAGATAGAGAGAGCATGGGAAAAAAAATACTGCTCAATGTCCTTTTTGGTGTACACACTAAGTATACTTATATAAGAAATATTAGGATCAACTAATAACCTTATTGGACTTTAGAGCACCCCTTATGGGTGGACCCAATATTTTCTACAAATACAGTAAATTGAAATTGGGTTAAAAAAATCCAACGACATGGGTCTTATATTGGTAGTGGGGCCCAAGCACTTTGTTTCTTCCCCATTTCTTCATTTGCAGAAGTTTTTTATAGTATTTCTTATGGGCAGTGATAATAAAACCGTAAACATAAAACTAATTAGCTTATCTCCAACCTGCCCTGCCCCCGCTCTGCTATAAAAAAAATTGAGCCCTGCTCCGCCCTGCCTCGCTAAATCTTCAACCTGCCCTGCCCCATTTAACCCCTTCCATGCCCTACCCTGCTTTTGACTTGCCGTATTGCCATCCCTAAAACTCCCCACTAGATTTAGGTAGTGGCGGCGAAGACCTTCAAAGAGAGTAGTTGGTGTTTCATGGCACTCAAACAGCCTGACCTCCTCGAGTAATGACAATCTTGGAATTGCTCGCGTAAATGAAACACCGAAGAGTCATACTTCCCCGAAGCCAAAATGTTCTTAGTTTTCTGACGGTATATATTTTAAGAACGGTGACATTTTTTTCTTTGTGTTTTTGTGATTAATCAACTAATTTATTTTACTTTCTTGAATCTTTTAGTAGAATTTCTTTTTTGAGAAAAACTAATGTAGCATTCTAGTAATCTCCTTATTTTCTTTATTGGATGTCCCCGAAGGGACTAGCGATTTTCTATTGAAATAATGTTTTTGTTTTTGTCATATAAATATCCCTTGCTTTTGGCATGATGAAAGCTTAAGCTTGAGCCATCTTTATATATTTTATACAAGATTGATACATGTTTATACATTATTTTACGCTTTTATACAAAGTCATAGATACATGCTTATATTGGCGTGTAAATATTATATAACAATGTATAAAAATGTATAAATATTATTGCAAAAATAACATAGACTATGCAGTGTACGCTGCAAAATATGATTACGTTAATGCGATGTATTGTGTTTGGTTGTATATTTTTGCAAATTATCCGAAATCGAATGGATTCAAATACCAAGTTGATCGTATACATAGAGAGAAATTAAAACGGTTCCTCTTAAGATTGTGAATTCATTATTTTTACTATTAGACATATTCTATATATATTTTTATTTTCCGTAAAGAACTAATTAGAAAGCATGGATAAGCCAAGGTTCACTTACTAATCAAAAGAAAACTTATAGAGAAAATATGAAACGGCATTCACAGTGTACAACGTTACGAAGTATAAACACAATTTACAGAGCACTTATTAATTGAGTGTTACAACTAAAAAGACTTTATTTTCGTGGAAAATATTTTCCTTCCTACCAAATATACCCTATAAGTCTCTCTTTTTTTCAATCTCGGTTATTTTGGAGAAAGAGTTTTTCACCTCTTCTTTAGAAATTGTCACAACGAGCGCACCATTTTCACTTGATTTATCTTTACATCTATTAATTTTAGTGTTAGCGACAACACGATCAAGGGCTTTTGGCTCTTTTACTTTGATATGAGTGACCAGAGTGATCAGCAGCTTGGTTCACTACTAAAAAGGGGCAAATCGATTGAAAAAATTGACTGATATTGATTGGTAATAGACAAAAATTGACCGAAAATCAATCGATTCGAGGCGGTCGGTAATCACATGGTCGGTAGAGCCAACCGTCCGACTTCAGTCTGTATTTTCAATCGACTTCGGTCGATCAATTAAATTCCAAAAAGAAAAAATTATCGAAAAAACCGACCGAATTGGTCGGTTTTTTTAATTATGTAATTAAAAAATGCACCATTTGAGAATCGAATCGAGGTTTGTACTATGACATGATACTATTCTACCACTAGATCATTGGTTTATTTTGTTTTAATTGCATTTTCATTGGACTGATGTCGGGCGGTTTTATTAAAAAATAAAATTACCGACCGAAATCGGTTGGTTTTTTAAATTGACCAACATAAAAAACCGACCGATTTCCATCTGGTTTTCGAATATTAATTTGAATTTATTTTAAATGAAAAATAAATTTTGCGTGACACAAAAATAATTTTCCGCATTTTTGCACTAAAAAAAGACCGACTAAAGTTGGTCGGTTTCGTAAAAAAAATAATTAATGTAATGACCGACCAGTTCAGTCAACAGTGATCGATTTAGGCCGAATTTCTAGTAGTGATCACAGGTTTTACAAATTCTCCTCACTCAGTTTTCAGAGATGAGACAATTGATTAGTGGTCTTCTTTTCTCTCTATACTTGGAACCAAGACTCTATTTGAACGTTTGGGAAAGTTAACAGTAATTAATATCTGAACAAAATGAACTTACATATCTGCATTTGCTCATTTATATGCCCCGAATTACAATTTTATTCATTGATTGATAAGAGTTGCTTTTGGGCATGCTTCTCCTTTTAAGAGTTCATTTACAATATCCAGACTACAAATCATCCCGTTTTCCATTCATAACATATTAACTCCACAATCAGGTAAAACACGCTTCAATCCCTCTTAACAAATCTTCCCTGCAAATATGAAATGCAGAAAAGTTAAAAGGCAACATTAGAATATGATCTGATGTCAAGACCATGATATTCACAATTACATAGGGGAAAAGTGTCAAGTTTGCTCATGTACTATTCAAAAATGATCAACTTGCCCTATGTTAAACTTTTGGTCTAATTTTATATAGCAAGCCAGTGCACTAAGCTTTCGCTACGTGCGTAGAGGCGGATTTAGGATTTCTAGTATATGGGTGCACAACTAAAAAAAAGGAGAAAAAAAATGTATTGAGTGGTAATTGATTCCTATACCTCTTGGTAAATAGCTTAACCTTCAACCAAACGCACCATACAATCTTTTTGTAGCATGGGTGCCAACAGTTAACATTATACCAGTTTTTGAAAATATGTAGATAAAATATCAAGTTTTACGAAGAGACCATGTGTTCACGTGCCTCATCATTACACCTATAAATCCGCCCCTGTATACGCGGGGTCCAAGGAAGGACCGGACCACAAGAGTCTAATTTTACCCTGCCAATAGCAACTTTTGATATCCAATCCGATAGTAATCTGAAGTTAAGGGATAAAATTAGACCTTTTTCTCATATAACTTGGACATGTGAACACTCCATACTATAGCTACGTTAATGGCAATGGGCGAATACTAGACAATTTGCTAACTGCAAGTCATGAATGGACCAAAAGTTTAACGGAACACAAAATTGAATAATTTCATATAGTGCATGGACAAATTTGAACCTTTATCCTTTACCTATTACCAATTATGTATTATTTATGCATTAATTTCAAACGAATAATTAGGACATTTTTTTCATGGCATAAGGAGTAAATAAGTAAAATGTTACTCATTATACAGTACCTTAACGCGAGGGCGCTTTTCAGCGTTGAGCTTCCGAACTTGATAACGAATTTTTTTAGAGAAGAGTCTGTTCTGTCTCTTTTCTTTGTACCTTAATACACTGGCTTCTCTTCGTCCTACCTTCAACTCATCCTCTTGTAAACTTTCTGTGGTTCTGCCTCCACTTTGTTCACTTGCCATAAATTCTGGCACTCTATATAGAACTGTACTGCTATCCCACCCACCCATTAGCCCCTACACAATTCACACCAAGAATGAAAACAATATGCCTCATCAGTATGTTAGAAAAATAATAAACAAAATTGGCTTTGAGGCGTCAAAATCGACTGTCCTTAAAGAGTTATCGTCTGTATACTAATTTAGGGAAAATACAAAACGATTCTCTTCAGGATACAACAAAGCCTGTAGTAACACTTGTGATTTTTTATTTCCACTTCGTTGGAATTCTTGTGTATTTATAGGCAACCAATAGACCCTTTCAGAAAAGATGTCTTGTTTCACAAACAGACACGACTATTTATTCGAATTTTGAATGTAAAATTCAAATAAATAATTAACTCTAGGATCTCGTGCCTGTTGAGTTAATCTCGTGCCTGTTGAGACAATCTCGTGTCTGTTGAAACAATCTCGTGCCTGTTGAGTCAGTCTCGTGCCTGTTAAGACAATCTCGTGCCTGTTATGTGCTATTTCATAATGATCAGTTCCGAGACTAACAGGCACGGTACGAGTAAGGTCGGTCCCGGGAGTGTTTCACATGACAGGCACGGAACTTCTTTCTTCCGATGTGGGAAGAATCCAACTTCCAACTTGCCAATAACAAACTATCTTACACAGTAGAGGTGGATATAGCGTCGTAACACTCAGTTCATCAGAATCTTAGTAATTTTAACGTAAACCATAAATTTAAGAGTAAAAATTGTAGAAATGAACTCGAGGAAAAGAGATACCACCAAACGCTTGATGTTGAACACACACACGCATACATATAATAGAACATTTGGTGCTAGAATAAGGCTAACATAATATAATACCTCAAAGTGCTAGAATAACGACGAACACGTCCAAAGCTAGCTAGCTAATGTCGAAAACAAAAGTTAATCACAAGAATCAAACATAAATTAAATTGAAGTCTGTATGTCCTATATTTTAGTATAATTAACCACACACCAGACTATAATCAACTTATAATTTAATGACACTTCTCCATCTCAAGAGAATAATTTAATGACATTCATACTTTCATGCATTTTTTTATTCGAATATTATAATTCACATTCATATTAATTTATCCTCCTCTTAAAAGAGAGTTACAAACATAAAGTAATGCGAATGTGAACTATAATATAATATACTAATAAAATGAATTGTCGTCCTCCGAAAAGACAATCATAGTGTTGCCAATGAAAGTAGAAGGAGAACCATGAGATCTCTTAGGTGTAAATTTCAGTTGACACAAAAATACTAGGTGATCTATTCCGATTGTTTAAGCTTTAGGTTATCCGATACCGAAGTTGGTGGTAGGCAAGGGCGGATCTATAGCCCATATTTCAGGGCATGTGAACTCATGATTCCTTCGCCAAACTAGGTATTTTATGTACATATTTTTCAGAATTGGTCCAGTATTATGTATTGGCACCCATGTTCCATAAAGGTTGAATGTTGCACTTGGTTCAATACTTAATTATTTAATCAAAGAAATAAGGATCAATTCTCACTTAGCACTTTTTCCCTCTCCTTTTTAGTAGTGCATCCATGTTCTAGAAATCCTAAATGAGTCGCCTCTAATGATAGGTAATAAATACTCAGTGGATAAACGAAGTGAGCAAACTGACCTATACACCTCGGTTATATAAAAAGACAGCATAGAGTTGTAGGACCAAACTTCACATGTTTTTCTTATGTGTTTATGGAGAGGTACAGTTACTATCTACAGCATGCAAACGAATAAGGACACAAAAAGCTTCAGCTAATTCAGTAAAAGCGAATTTCAAAGGGGCCCCGGAACACAGGCCAATCAATTGCTCAGTACTAGACGCTGTTTCAACATTAAAATGCATCAATCCACCACTTCACCAAAAATTTACCAATTGTTATATTTGGGATTTACAGCTCTAGAGGACTCCTTATGGCTGTTTTGCCTCAATTAGTACTCTACTTGATGCCAACAACAAAGTATTTTTAAAAAAAAATGAAATATTTTCCCCCAACTAAAATCACAAGGGAGCTTTGACGTAACTAGTAAGATTGTTGCCATGTGACCAGAAAGTTATGGGTTCAAGCCGTGAAAAGAGTAAAATTACGTATAATAAATCCTTGTGGTCTGATTTTTTTCGGACCCCGCATATAACGGGAGCTTGCTATGTGCCCCGGGTTACTTTTTTTTTTTGGCCAAAGAAAACTACAGTAGTAAAAGAGTGGAAAAAGAAAATTACAGTGTGTAGGCAGTTTCAGACGGCAGAAGAAAGCGAAACTCCTATCTAAAGCTGAAACTGCCTCGAGGGAATGCCCTATCTTATCTGATCTTTTACCGTTGACCAAAATTTCAGCTATTTGTTTAATCTCTTTTTGCAAAATTTAAGTTGCTTCAGCTACTTTTTCAATCTAAAACTTTTCCTATTACCAATCGTCATTTTCGTCCTAATTTAAACATTAAACAAAGTAACAAGCGACAACTAACCGCGATTTAGCAAGTCTTAATCATAACCTTAATTGTTTAAAATAAGGTTAGAGAATCTCACGTGGGATGAAAATGACGTTTCGTAATTGAGAAAATCGCCATTGATATCAGGAACGATCTGCGACGATTCTGCCTGAAGGTAAAGCGAACCCTTATCTGACCAAGCATTCAATATTTCCTCATAATCAAGCTTTAGTGACAACTGCTGCTGTTGATTTCTCTTCCTCGGACGATCAATTGAACAACTGCTTACTTCCTCCTCCTTCCTCGTTGTCTCACTATGTTGGTCAAGATCAACAACGTCGGAGTAAACAACCCACTTCTCTTCTTCCTTGTTTTCCCTCTCTTTGTTCCTCAGAGCTGTCCGTACTAGCTCACCTTGCTTTCCCCTGTAAGACATACTCAAACTTTAGACGGTACAGATCATGACAATCCCTAGACTCGGTGACCAAGTCTGAAAATTTCTCAAGGGTGTTTCCAGTTTGAAGGAAGTAAAAAAAAAACTCGTAACAAAGGGTGTTCAATACATATTATATACGTCTAAAATATTATATTTCGACGAAGAGTGATCAATTGACCATTCTTAGCAAAAGGTGGCTTCGCCCCTTATTAGACTCATCCAAATCCAAGTTTAACTCAACTCGTCTATTTGTTACCTTTACCTGTAAGTGTCGGCATACTTTAGTCTTGCTTCCGATGATGAAACCGTCATGTAATTTGGACCACTTTGGTTGCTATCAATTTCATCCTTAGAAGAAGTGAGAAGTTCGGTAAGAGTAGTGGCGCTGTTTTCAGCGCCGGAGAAAAACAGGGCCACGTTCTCATCGTGGCAACTGTCTTTGTCATCGACTAAATTTTCTGGGTGTAGAGGAAAGAGATTGAGCTGTTGAGAATTCTGATGATCATGAATGCTAGCGGTGGACGTTATCGGCACATGATCTGACGGTTGAGATTTTTTATCAGAAAGCTGAAGACTAAGACTTAAAAACTTGGGTTTTCTCCGCTTGCTTTTGGTTTTGGATTTACGATTTTTCTTGCCCATGGACATACTCAGATCTCTTCGCTTGTCCTTCTTGGATTTTACACAGCGCCTCAATAAAATAAGTGACAAAAGAGAAAGGAAAAGTTGAGAAAAAGTGTAGTCTTTTGTGGGGAAGACTTGAATCTTTGATGATGCTTTTGGTGATTGAACAGAGCACAGAAAAGTTAGTGTCGATATCATGGTGTGCTGATCTAGCTGCGCTTTTTGACACGTGGAGGTTGGTTATTGGAAGAGAATGGAGATTGTGTTGTTATCTGGATTACGTTGCTGGTGCCTTAGATATTTTCGTGCAAAGTGTAAATGATGGGAGTAACTCCAAAAGTTTTATTTTGCGGCCTCGTACAACTTACACTAATTATACGGGTTTTTTTTGTCTTACAAATTTGTGAACCCCAATCTTACACTTCTGGATCCACAGAAATCTGAGTCCACAAAACTGTGAGACAAAAAAATTGCCTCATACAACTATTGTCAGTTATATGAGACACAAAATAAAATTTCCGTGTAACGGAGTCTGGTAAGAGCGTAAGACTATTCCCCGTGTTTGATTTTAATATCACACCTAACTCAAATGCTCAATGGTTGCGGAATTCTAAAATTAGATTGTGATCTTTATACAAATAGACGGTCGGACTCCTTTTTAATTCTAGTTGATAATACATAGTTATACATGAATTATTCAGGATTATATACATATTACACATTGGTTTTACATAATACTGCTTATTTAATTTAAGCGGATCAGTGAACTTAAAAAGAGAAAAGGGTAAGAAGTAATTAAAAATCAGTGGGCATTGGTTCAGGTTTCCAGCCCAAACCTCTAGAAATCCATGTGGAAAGCCCAAGCTGAGGGCATTAGTTCAGGTTTCAAGCCCATAACATCGTCCAAAACCCCGAACCTTTGCAATTCCTAAGGGCTTTTTCATTTTTAGCCCGCGCCAGAAATTATTTAAATTTTATAGCCAAAAAATTATATAAATTTGTATAATTTTTGTATATAATATACAGAATGTATGTATATATATATATATATATATATATATATGAATTTTTACATTCCTATATCATATAGGAAACCTTATTACCCTCAATGTTTAAGGTTTGATATAATTACATTTAGTATACCACATTACCAATTCTATACCATAATGTATTTTAAGGGTACAATTAATGCAGCGTATATCCCTTCTTAATTCAAGGTACCGCATATCCCACCCCTCCCACGTTTTAGCTTCGAGGTTAAGAATTACTGGAGAACAAAAGTTCAAAAACATGCAAAACAGCTGCACTACGACGTCAATAGCCTACGATTTCGAGATTTCTTTCGCTATCAATGGCTACCCTCTTTAGCTCAACAAATACGTGAAACGTCATCATCTATGGAACATCTTATGTCCTCTTCTTCTGTCTATCACAGTAGCACTGAAGTAATATTGGAGAATTCTACTTTTCTTCAAACCGGGATTAATGGATCGACTAACATCACATGTCCAATAAACCAGACTCCAAACGTTGCCCAAGTTATGTCACTAATAGATGATAATGGAATTGAGGTTCGATTGTAGCTTGTAGCTTAATTGGTATTTTCGACATTAGTACAATTTCTCATTCAATTGTAGCTTAATTGGTATTTTTGACATAATTGCATTTTTTGCAGAAGATTTATAGAAGTTTTAGTCATTTTTTGATTTGTGAAAACAGAAAACAAAGCATCTACAATCAGAATACAAATAATCTACAATTTATCTACAAAATATCTACAAACTGGGTACATTGAATTTTAATATCTCAATTCTCAATGTAGCTTAATTGGTATTTTTGACATAATTGCGTTTATTTGCAGAAGATTTTGTAGAAGTTTTAGTCATTTTGAATTTGTGAAAACAAAAAACAATGCATCTACAATCAGAATACAAATAATCTACAATTCATCTACAAAATATCTACAAATTGGGTATATTGAATTTTAATATCCCAATTCCCATTCGATTGTAGTTTAATTGGGATTTTCGACATAATTGTGTTTTTTGCAGAAGATTTATAGAAGTTTTAGTCGTTTTTGATTCATGAAAACAGAAAACAAAGTATCTACAATTAGAATACAAATAATCTACAATTTATCTACAAAATATCTACTGTAGCAACCCCTTTGAGAGGGTACTACTTATGAAAACAAATCTAATTTCCTACTTACAAAATATTAAAAGAGATATTAATAAAAATATTTAGAATAATTTTAGTAGCGGAAGTAGGCCCATGCAAAAAGGTTCATTTCAAACTATCGGGTATATATAAAAAAACAAAGGAAACTAGTTTTCTCTTTTTTTACATATTTACAAAACAAAGTGTAAATTCAGCATATTACAAGACTTGAGTTATTAAAACACCCTAATACAATAAAATAGGTTACAAATTCAAGTTACAAGATTTTGGTCTTTAAAATCCAACAAGGCTCCAAATAACATAAGTGTGACATATATATATCCTGTATATCATGTATATCATGTACATGTTCTAAAACTATGCAAACTAAGGTGCATATGCAAATGTGATCTCCATAAATTCTCCCAAAGAGACTACTTCACCCTGACCATCTTCAGATTTCATCCCGAATATTTCCTACGATAGAAAATAACTATCGCTAAGCATAAAGCTTAGTGGTGTATAAACTTTAGGCTTGGAGTTATTAAATTCTCCAATTTCCCCTTTTCAGTCATAGTTAGCTCAATTTAACATAATTTAAAACAAGTGAACAAATATATCAAACATATCAATATCAAACTTTGAAGTGTTTCCAAATATCAATAACAATGTTCAAGAGTCTAGAAAGTGTATACTATCAATTTAAGAGAGTATACCAAATATCCATTTTTCGCCCAATATGTACGTCATGCCATCACACTAAGCATAATCAGATATCAAGATGGACCGAAGCCCCAAATCAAGTAGGGTCAAAACCCAATAGACAAGAGAATCAAGAACCATATTAAAAATGGCTTCCTAGTTCGTACTTAACATGGACAAGTTCCATAATTCAAGACGAACTACAAATCTAAAGTCAAGATGGCAAAAGATCCAATTCAAGAGGCATGCCAAGTGAGTGACCAAGTCACTGCCACAAGAAGGACAAAGTCCCAACAAGAATGCAAAATGATCAAACAATTCGTACGAATGGGCGATTTAGCAAATTTCTTACAAGACTTGATATAATATGAATATAACAATATAATTCGAAGACAAGAAAAATAAAATATCAGGTTATTTCAACATATTTCCAGCAAGCAAAAAGAGTACAATTTATACACAAACCTTGGTGTTTTACCACAAAACAGTTCAATCACAACTTGGGGACGTTCGAATCGTCTACGCCGTAAACAAACCAAATCTGTCCACTTCCTCAAACACTTCCCCTTTGATTTTTTTCAAGGGTTTATATACCTTAAATACACAATCAAATATATAAATAAGTTCAGTGATTTAACAAGTCAACTAAACATGATATTGGTGAAAATTACCCAAAAACGTTTGAAACAGAAATTCTGGACAGTATCACTGTTCTGAGTTGTGACTCAGTTTTGAATATCTATACGGACAAACTAGACTTTCTACAAAAGTTGTAGATCTATGTCTTACCGTTTCAGAACATCTTGAATCATCTCCATATCAAATTTGAACAAAAAGTTATGCTAAAATTACTAACAGCAGTACATGGAGTATTTCTAAAACTGGAAATCTGGACAACACCTGCCCTGTACTTTCTGATCCTTTTTTAGGTAAATACCAACAAAACTAAATTTTGGTTTCTTCATAAGAATTATAGATTTATGAAATACCTTTCCAGAAAGTCCTGGATCACTTAAATCGGAGCTCAGTACAAAAAGATATGTAGAAAATACTAGTAGGTGTCTAGTATAAAAACGAGTTTAGAAACTTACCAAGATGAGCAACTTGATCTTCACCAAAAACGAATTTTATGCGTTGATTTAGTAGAAATCCATGGTTTTTTTTTTTATGAAACTTCAGCTTCTTATTCCTACGGAGGAGAGAGAGAGATAGAGATAGAAAGATAGAGATAGAAAGAGAGAGAGGTAGATAGTTATTCTTCTTTGTTTCTGAAGAGTAGAAGAATAGGGAGTTTATGGACAGATATGAAATAAAATGGTTCCCCGACTACTAAATATTCTTAGATAAATACAAAATGTTGGAAACCCAAAACTTAATTATATACTATATTTACTAACAACTCGACAAAATAATATTAAGTGTTACATATAGCAACACCATGAAACTTCATTGCCAATATTAACACAACCTAAAGTAAGAAATTTTCATATATTGACCATTCTATATTTAGGAAGTGCAAAGTAAAATATTTCCTCGTTATAAAAAAAATGCTCAATCAAGAATGCAAATATTGTAACAATGTTTGGGGTGTTACATCTACAAACTGAGTACATTGAATTTTTATATCCCAATTCTCATTCAATTGTAGCATAATTGTGATTTTTGACATAATTGCATTTTTTCAGAAGATTTGTAGAAATTTTAGCCATTTTTTATTTGTGAAAACAGAAAATAAAGCATCTACAATCAGAATACAAATAATCTACAATTTATCTACAATTTTTGCAATATGTCTTCTTCTTCTTCTTCTTCTTCTTCTTCTTCTTCTTCTTCTTCTTCTTCTTCTTCTTCTTCAATCTGAAATTCAGTTAAAACCAAGTCTAATCTTCACCAAAACTCCTCAAAATTGAGGATATAAACTCCAAACTATATTCCCGATTATTTTCAACAACACCCAGTCCAAACAAATAATGATTTTTGAAAATCCAAATTTGAATTCAAAGCTTTCAAACTTTTTAATGGTTGTCAATGCTGAAAAATATCTGGAAGAATATTTACTTCCAGATTTGTAGCGCGCCTAATTAGGAAGGAATCATCTCCTAATAATTGATATTTAATGATTGGTATATATTTTGTAGAATAACTGTGAACATGGTGGGTAAATATGAAACTATGCACATTTTTGGTAATAAAGTTTCATATATGGTATAGGAAGGAAAAAGTCTCATATATATATATATATATATATATATATATATATATATATTTCGGCTATTATTTTGAGAGCAATTATATAGCGTTATTTTTTCAATTCCTTAATTACTCCCTCTGTCTCAAATTATCTATCATATTTCTCGAGTACACGACCCTTAAGAAACACTAATTAGAAGTTTTTTTTTTTGCCTATTTTACCCTTATTAATGTCTTAAGATATAATCTATCTTCATTGAATATTTTTTCTATTTATGTGTCATCTCCATATTCAAGAACAATTACTACTAAGGGTAAAATGAGAAAAAAATAATTAATTTTATCTTGAACTTTTAAAATGACAAATAATTTAAGACAACTATTATTAGAAACTACGGCAAATAATTTAGTGAGCGTCTGGACATAATAATTGTAAAATTCTGGAAAAAAAGTGGGGAAAAATTTCAAGTGAAAATGGTATTTGAAAATTAGAGTTGTGTTTGGACATGAGTATAATTTTGTTGGAGTTTTTTAAATTTTTTAAAAATTTTAAAAGTCATCTTCAAGTGAAGATTAAAAATTTTGTGGCCAAACAAAAATTTCGAATAAAAGAAACTTTTTTCCGAAAAAAAAATTAAAAAAAAAATTCATGCCCAAACGGGCTTTAAGACGGAGGGAGTACATGTTAATGTGTAAAAGTAGTAAGTTAGGACACTACATTTGCACAGGAACACTATCTTACAGATCTCTGATGTAAATTAGTTATTTTTCTATTAGGTTTTAACAAAGTTCTATTCATTTGGATCTACTTATGTTTTTCTAATTTTATCGAGACACATTAGGTTATTAAATAAGTAAAAATAATAAGATTTAAACTCAGTAAATCAAATGGTTTGTAATAGAATTCTGAAGTACCAAATTTAGTACATAAAAGTATAATTTTCAATTCGTTCAAATTTTGATGGATTGGTTTTGGAATAATTTCGGGATATTATCACTTTTAGTCCGTGCCAAAAACTATTTACATCTGATAGTCGAAAAAATATATAAAATTATACAAATTTTATACGTTTTTCGGCTATTATTTTTAGAAGAAATTACACTCTATGTCACTTGGGCCATACAACCCACCCAAAAATAGCACATATTTGAGGCCTTTACCCGGCATAGCCCATGTTGGCTAAGTTATGAAATTTTATTTTTACCCGGTAGTCCACACTTTAACATAACGTTTTAATATTTTAAATTTAATTTCTCTGTTGCTCTCTTCCTCACGCTTTTTTCACTCTCTCTTCCTCTCGATTTTTTCAGACCATAACCGACTCCATTGTTGTGTGCAAGTTGCTTTTCGAGGTTTCTATCTTAGTTTGAGGTAATTTTTGTTTCCTTTTATGCTTTTCCTACAATGTTGGTTTTGAATTTTGTTTTTTTATTTTTATTTTTTTTTGCTTTTTCTGATCACGCCAATTTTTTTCAATGTTGTTGTGTTTTTTCGGATGATTTTGTGTTCCTTGTTTCTGCGTTCGAGACTTAAACTTGATGAAACGAAATGCATGGTTTGTTATTTCGACTTTTAGGGTAGAATTTTTTGTTTTTTGAGTTTTGTTAAAATTTGGGAAAGTTGACCTCTGCTTTGAGTTTATGGCTTTTATTTTTGTTTAGATTTTGAGTTTTGTTACAGTTTCATTTGTTTGTTTTGCTTCAGTTGTGTTCACTTTTGTTAAAGCTTTGTTTTGGCCTTGGCTTTGTGTTTATGGCATTTTGGGTTAACTTTTGAGTTTTTTTATAGTGTGAGTTTTGTGTTTGCTTTAACTTTTGTGTTTGTTTTGTTAAAGCTTTGTTTGTGTGGTTTATTGTAGAAAATGCGTTCAAAAATGTCTGCTTCTAAAGGCAAACGGAAGATTGCCGGAAAAGGCGTTAGGTTAGATTATACGAAACGATTGAGGGAGTTGCCCTCAAGCCCTGATTCAGAATCTAATGTAAATGCCCCGGCGCCAGAAGTTGATGATTTTGATTCTGCTGATCCTCCTAAAAACTTGCCACCAGAGAGCAGTCGGATGACTCGTTCTCAAATGAGAAATACTGGCACTCCAGTTAAATCATCGAGTGACTTGCCCTCACCCTCTTCTTCTGAAGCGAATAAGCATGTGCAGGCTCCCGATGATGATGATTTCGAGTCTCCTCCTCCTTCAAAAATGTTGCAACAAGGGAGCAGTCGAATGACTCGTTCCCAAACAAGTAATACTCCTACTCTGGTTAACATTGTTAGACCAACGAGTAAGAAATGCGGCAGACCTGCAAAATCAACAGATAAGCTGAAAGATGATTTGTTTAATGAAGATGATGAAGTCTACAATGTTAAACGGAAAAGGAGAAAGATGAAAGATGATGGTGAGTCTTGCCTTGATTTACAATCGAGGGAACAAAGGGTTGCTATTCGGAAGAAATTGAATCAGAGAAAAGCTAAGTTGAAGGTATTCCCTGTTTTGCTATTTATTTATACATGGTTATACAGTTTTATACAAAGTTATACATCTGTTTATACATCTTTATACAAGTACTGATATACTTATATATATAGTTTTATAAAATTTATTAGTATATTTTTTGTTGTTGATCTATTTCTTGTTATTTTCCTATATGCAAGGTTGGGGACTTCTATATACAACCAGTTGATTATTTCCACAACAGGATTAGTTCCCATACCGAGCCTGATATTGTGAACATTTTGAAGCAATGTTTGACTGACACGCAGCTTCAGATGTTCCGTTCTAGTTGTTTTGGGTACTTCTTGGACCTCCCTCAATTTAAAATTCAAAATCAACTTATTCATTGTATATTATTGAGGGAAGTCGTCCCGGGAAGTGAAAGGGAGTTATGGGTGAAGATTAATGGTTGTTTGCTGCGTTTTGGCATTGTAGAGTTTGCTCTTATCACTGGTTTGAAGTGTGTAGACGACGACGCCTCCTTCTATGACAAACCAGATGTTAATAGGTTGTTGAAAAAGTATTTTCCAGGAGATGGAAAAAAGGCCATAACAAGGGAGGAGCTTCTTGATCGCTTCAAGCAAAAGGAGTGGAAGTCGGATGAAGATGCGTTCAAGATGGACTTGATGGTTTTTGTCCATCATTTCATCTTCTCTGATGCCAATAATCATGGTATCACCAAAGATGATTTTGATATCATCGAAAGTGGCCAATATAAGATGTTTCCTTGGGGAAAAAAGTCATTTGAAGATGTTTTAAGGACAATGAGGGGCAGGCAATGCGATTATTTGACAATGTATAGGCTTGGAGGTTTGCCGCTTGCTTTACAGGTTTGGTTTTTTGAGTGTTGCTCAATGGTTGATAAGAATCTAGTTGTTCGCGTTGGCACAAATGTGCCACACATTCTTAATTGGAAAGTGACTAACACTCCATCATATGCGGATTTGACTGGCGGCGTGATCATGTGTAGTGTCGACAAGGTAAACATTTTGTACCATAATACTTCTTCATATATGATTTCAGTTTTTCTGTATTATTCTACTATTGTAATCCTGTTTTTTTCTTCTTGTAGTTGAACTATAGTAACATTTTCCCTACTTCTGAAGAGATGTCAAGTCTGAACATCGACAAAAATTTTGAAGTCAATGCCGGTGATGTTGCATTACGGGAGGTGCTTGTTGTTCCTGCCTCTCACACTGATGATTTTGTTGCTGCACCTTCACCTTGTCCTTAGCATATGGAGCAACAGTCTACAAGACCTTATCCTCAAAATGCAAAGCAACAGTCTAAACGACCTTGTCCTCAGACTATGAATCCACAGCCTAATCCAAGTTATGATCCTTTTTTGCGCCTTGATCTTTTGAATGATGAAGTTGAGAAGCTAAGGAGTGATGTTGGAAAGGTACTGGACCTTTAGCTTTTCTGTAGTTTATAATTACTTTTTGGTTATAAACATGGTTGTTTATTTGCTTTTGTTGTAGTTGACTGATACAGTGACGACACTCAACAACTATGTCATTTCTTCCTTTGAAAAAGTGTTCAATTTTCCGAATAATAAGGAACCCAAGCAAACGAGGGAGGATTTTACTGATTCTAAGGTAATTGTTTACTGATAAAACCAAATCAGTCAACAATTATGCCTTCTCTCAACATGCCTTCTAATTCTATTATTTTTTATTAGATTCGCCAGCCCGTGTTTGATGACAATACATCTGGTCTTGGCAAATTTGATGGTTATCAATATGATGATGTTCCTAACTTTGTCAATCAAATGAATCAAGATAATATGGTAGCTAACGAGAGAGTTACTGATGGTGTTTATAATGGTATTTGTTCTGGGTTTTTTTTTGGTCTGATTTTTCTTTTCTTCTTTTTGAAGTTTTGTATTATTTGTGTTTCTATTTCTAAGGGGTAGCAGGTGATGTCAAGGATGACACATTTTGGGATGACATTGGTGATGAAGATTTAGCTCAGATGTCCCAACTTGTGGTTCACAAACAATCGATCATAAAAGTAGAAGATGATTACATTTCTCCTGACCATTCAGTTCGACCGAGAATACCAGGAAAATATGCCAAATCTCCATATTTGCCAGTTTTTGATTCTGGAGCATCAAAATCGGCGCCGAAGCTCATTTTTGATATGAAGCATCCTTTCACGATTGAAATTGATGATTTTGATACATTGTCGCCATTGGCTAAAGAGTTTTGCGCATTTGTTGATAATGAGATGGATACGAGGCGAAAGTATCTTCACTTTCTTCAATCTTTGATTTTCTGATTTTATACTTGTCAATGAATGTAGTTCTGATTACTTTTTATTTTTTGTGATTTGAAGTGCCAAACATATATATCCCGATGAAGTAAATAATCTTGTGGAAGGTTTTACTTTTGGCTCGTGTTATGTGACCAAGAAAGATTGGTTCCACTCACTTGCATATTGTGGCCGCCCTTTGATTGACATGGTATTTTAATAAATTTCTGTTCTAATTCCTTTTTTATTTTTGTTGCATATCTTTGTTGTTTTGAGACTTGCATAGTGTATACATAGCTTTGTATAATCACAGTATAAGATTGTATAACCTTGTATAACCTTGTATAAATATGTATACCTATGTATAATAGTGTATAAAGTTCTTATAGTTTAAAAATCTGGTAGTGATGGTTGTTCTGTTTTATTTCTTATCTCAGCACCTGGATGTCCTCTTTTATTATTTGAGGAAGAGGGGAAAATATGGGACAAGTGTTGCCATGCGGTTTACTACAACCAACTTTGCCTTTGGTAACAAAATCAACTCCATATACAATGATTTCAAAGTGAATCAAGATCCTTTAGTGATTCCTGACGGGCATGAGATAGAAGAGTACATCAGAGGTTATTATTGTGATGCAAATGCATTATGGCACACTGTTGACCACGTCTTATTCCCTATCTTTGTGAAGCGCGGAAGAGCAAAATTGGGACATTGGGTTTTGGGGGTGTTTACGTTCGTAGATAGATGCATCCACATCTATGACTCTAACCGTGGGGCTCTTAATGATAGACATGTTTTGGATGCTGCATTACCTTATGCAACTCTGATACCTTACTTCTTGAAGAGTTCTGATTTTTACGTCGAGAATAAGGGCATTGATTGGAACAATGGTGCATATACCGATAAATCCCATTCTGATGCTTTGCAAATTAATCTGATTAATAATGTTCCCCAGCAGATCAAATGGTAGGTTAATCTCAATTGTTTTACTATTTTACTATTAATGTACGTATTTGAATCTGATTTTTTTCTTTTTAATTACAGTGATTGTGGTGCTTTTGTTGTTGGCTTTACTGAGTATTTCATCCTTGGTAAAGAAATTCGAAAGGATAATTATGACATTGAGACACTTCGCACCAGGTGGGGATCTCTGTTATGGGATTATGGAAGGAAAAAATAACAGTCTGGTGCAATTAGTGATGATGAAATCACAGGGAGACTTTTGAAGAAGAGGAAGAGGTGGCGACCAAGAAAGTAGTTCTGTTATTTTCATTTTACTGTAGTTGTTCTATGTATAATGAGTTGTTGCCTAGTTTTGTAACTATTCTGCTACTTGTGAGATAATCTTAAAGGATATTATAGATGTGAATGTAATTTGAGGCAGTCATTACACATTGTTGTTGTGAATGAATTACATCTTAATGAATATTTTCAGTTGCTTTTGTCCTTTACAAGCTATTCGACTTTGCTTCTTTCACCATTGTGTTATTCCAAATGGAATGCAGCCTATTTTTCATCCTTTTCTGGCTACTGCTGGTGAAAGTCAAGTCTCGGTTTCAGCCGCTTCTTTGTCTGTTACCATAATTTCAAATCCTGAATCCGTCTCTGTTCAAGAGAATATTCCGTATGTTATGACTCCTCCTATGTTACCCATATTTCCATTATTTTCGAAGGATGAAATGGGTCCTGTCCCAGTTCCTCTTCCTTTATTTCCTGAGACACCTTCTTCAGGTACTTTTGGAATTCTGAAAGGGAAACAAGACATGGATATGGACTGAGAATCCAATCTTTATGGAATGAATATTTTCAGTTGCTTTTGTCCTTTAACAAAGTATGTATTTTCATTATGGTTGCAGTTTTGTTAATGTAGCAGGTTTCATACATATGTATACAATTATATACATAGTTATACAAATTTATACAAACTTATACTCTCATTTATACATCTTTATACATGTAATACCAGTGATTGTTTGCAGTCCTGTTTTGTATTTCTACAATCTATCAATATATTTAGTACCATTAAAAATAGGAAGACACTATTATTGGATAAGCAAAACATGTATAATGAAACATGTCAATTGATTGTGAAACTTAACTAATCAACATTTGTAACTATATTGTTTCTGAAACTTAACTACTCAACATGACAACAAATGTAATAGGAAGCATTTTGTTTCCAACTATTTATTTTGGTCGATTCCTACATGTTTTCCTATTGTGACCACCTTGTCCACACACAGAACATGAAAATGCTCTCTTAGACTCTTTCTCTGAAGCAGGATTGAGTCTTTCCTTTCTTGGCCTTCCTGCATTCCTTCTCTCTTTAGGTGGTAGGACCACATCTTCCATCACCTCTGTTGGGATTACCCATAAACTCTCATCTAGCATCGGATTCACTGGAAATTCATAAGTGCTAAGGAGTTTATCCTTCTTGTAGTAAAAAGAGCAATACTGGCCAGGTTTCAGCTGTTGGTTCTTCAAAATCGCCCAAGCATGCGGACATGGAAGTTCATCCATATGAAATTTTTCGCAACTGCATGTTCCCTTTTCAAGGCACACTATGTTTCTCCTTACCCTTTCAAGCATAGTATATAACTGATCCGTAGTAGGCCTCACCTGCAAAAGTTTTTTTTTTTAAAAATAAAATAAAATAAAATTAAAGAACAATAAAATGCAAGTCAGAAGTGCCAAGATTCATTATATTTGATTCATTTTACCGTCATTTGCTCCGATGCAATCAGATTTTCCCGAAGGAGTTTGTCGTACTTTTCGCCAAGCTCTATAGATGTCTCCATTGCACTTTTTCTGTTTTTGTTGTTCCACTGTAGTAGCAAATTTGTCATGTACTCCAGCAATCGCATTACTGGTAACTCTCTAGCATCCTTGTTAGCTACATTAATTGACTCTGCAATATTGGAAGTCATTACCATCGACCTTTTCACCTTGGAATATGCTCTAGACCACCTTTAGTACCCAATTTCGAACAAGTAAGGCTGCACCCTCGAATCAATGTTGCACAACTCTGTCATATGGTACTCAAACTTCTCTATCGTGTAAGCTCTTGCCAAAGCAAAGAAGATATCCTTCAATTGTTTGTGATGTTTCTTGAATGTGCGCTTTACATTCTGCCACAAGTGAAACATGCAAATACAATGTGGTACTTCTGGGTACACAACTTTTGTGGCATTGAAGATGCTTTCATTTCTATCTGAAACTATACACATCCCTTCTTTAACTCCAAAAGTACCCTTTATCTGGATAAAGAACCACTCCCAAGATTTATTATTCTTTGAATCCACAATTGCATACGCAAGTGGAAGGATTTTTCCTGTTTATACAAAAATAGATATTAGGATTCAGACTGTAATTTAGTCTGCAGATACCAACTGCAAAATTTATACAAATCTTATCACAGTTATACACAATTATATAGATTTATACCAACTGCAAATTTTATAAAAACAGCAGCTGTGAAATCCTATACACTTTTATACATGAAACTTAAACATTATACAAACTGCAGAAACAACATAGATGCAGTCAACTCACCAGCTCCATCTTGTGTGCAAGCAGTCAATATGGTACCCTTATATGCTGCTTTAAGGAAGCTTCCGTCAACAACCATTATCGGTTTGCAATGCTCCCAGCCCTTGATAGATGCATATAGCGAAACATATGCATAAAGAAAGCACCCATCCTCTGATTTGTGCAACTTTGTAACCGATCCTGGATTTGTTTGCTCCAACATTTAAAAATACTTCGGCAGCTCCTTATATGAATCACTCGGACTCCTTCTTATCATTGTTATTGCTATTTCTTTAGCTCTCCATGCTTTCATGTAGCTCACTTCAATCCCGTATTGCTTTTGTATGTCCTCTATTATATCATTTGCGGTGTAAATTTTTTTGGATTAACATACTTGTCCTTGACTATACTAGCAATTATACCCGAAGTAGCTTGACGTTGTGTTAAGTATCTTTCACCATAGCCGCATGTGTGATTATTATTGTAACTTCTCACTTTGAATATGTTTGCCTTGAAAACGGTAGAAGATTTGAAACTCCAAGCACAATTGTCATCCAGACATGTAAGGTGATACCTAGTATTATACATCATTCAACTTCTAAATACACTTGTATACAAACTGCATATATACTAATTTTAATACCTATATACAAATATATACTACTTTATACATATTTATACAACAAAATATACAATTAATGACATACCTTGTTGCGCTTGATCTCTTCACCTTGAATTGGAACCTCTCGCGTACAGCTAAGTTCTTCATCACATTCATAAGTGTCTCTTTATCCTTATAAACTTGATCCTCCTCAACAAATTCGTTCAACATATTATCTATTATACCCGTGTGTTCACTAAAATTCGTGTTTTCAATCAATTCAATATCAATAATCTCAGTGCTATCAGTTGTTGATACATCTCTAAAATTTGAATTTGTAGCAACCAAACAACTGGAACTTGAAGCAACCACAGAACTTGTAATAACCAAATGATTTTCATAAATCTCTTTCACTGTCACAAACAGGGGATATTCAGTGAAATTCAAGTTTTTTTTCTTTAATTCTATATACACCTTAACTCCTGTATCATTGTAAATCGTGATCGGCGACAAACCAACATTTGGCACAAAGTTAATCTCTATTGTGTTTAAATCACTATCGATCCTAATCTGTTCCGAAATAGCTGCAACTAAATTGTTGTAGTTGAATGTCGACTCAATTATTACACAATCACTGATGAAATTCACAAACTTATTTTCTTCCCATTCACCACTATGAAGAAGGTAAACAGGAAAAATCTCCATCTAACAAAAAATTGAAATCAAAATTGCAGCAAAAAGGAGAATTGCGCTGCTTCGTAGCAAAAAAATTGAATAAATTCTAGATGAAGAAGAAATGCTAGGGTTTTCGTACCTGCATTTATCGCAGGATCTCGTTTTTGAAGTATTTTTGGAAGAAGATTGGAAAGAATCTGAGAAAATCCAGCTGAATGAAATAAAATCGCGCTTGGTAGTCTCAAAATACCGGAAATAACGCCCCTTTTTCAGATTTGGGCCTCTAATTTGTGGGCTACTGAGTTGTAAAGTTAAATATGGGCTATAAAGTTGAAAAGGATGCAGCCCACTTGTTTTAATTTGAAATTTTCCCTTATTTTTATAGCGGCTATACAGTATTGTTTCCTGTAATTTTGTTCCTAAAGATGTGGGTCAACTTGAATCCTCTAAATAGTTTAAATTGACTTATCAAAAATCTTTGTCAAAAAATAGAGAAATTTCTTTTTTATTGAAAGGATATGTGGGCCATGAGCATGTGGAATTAGTGCACGTCAACCAACCGATTATTTTGACTTACGGTTTTACTTTATGTTTAAACGGTAGTAACAATCATACTGCCCGTATTTTAGATAACAAAAAACTCTCTTTTTTTAACCTTTGGAAAATTGGATAGGAATTAAACCCTCTAATTCCAGGAAAATTGGGAAAAAGGTCACCAAAACTTATCATATTGTCGTTAATGTTGACTATAGTGAATTTACTTTTGTTTTTATGTGGGACTATTTGGTGCTTAAAACTTGAAAGATAATAATGTTTTCTTATTATAATCATCATATATAGTTCATTAAATTGATTCTTTTTACCTAATTAACTACTCCGAAAAACTAATTAAAGTGAAAAACGGTTGCACGAGTGTAAAAACAAACACAACAAAAATAAAGCAGTCAATAATCACACAAATAAGTTTTACTTTTGTCGTGAGTTTGGTTCTATATCACTAGCATCAACCTTAATTGATGGAAGAAATGCCTCTTATTTCGGCTCGTGTAACAAACAGTTACTCCACTTAATTCTTGATAAACTAAATATGTACACTTAGGCCTTTTTATAATAATATATCTATATAACAATACTTTACTATAAAAGTCAAACTTTTCTCGAACCAATTTTCATGTTATGTTATAATATATGTTCTATATAACAACACTTCGCTATAACATCCAAAAATATTAGGAACAAACGAGCCTGATATAGAGAGATTTGACTGTACTCTTTAACACTTACGTATATTTAGCAATATGTATTTTCATTTTAATTTATTAATTCTTAAGATTAATTATTTATTAGGGGTAAATACCTAGCGCCGGTAAGTACCTTTTAGAATACATACTATTTTGTGAGAAAAATATGCTGTGAATTAATATGTGGAAACGTATTTGGACACAGTTCAGAAATCACTTTATCACGTAGTAATTAATGTCACAAAGAGAAATACTTTGCCGTCCATATATAACAGCATGGCAGCTGACTTTATTAGCATTTATTTTCCAGGATCAAATTGATCGTTTTTCAACAAGACATTTATTTTTATTCCCTCGTGATTTAAAGAATATTTATTCAATCACATCATTTTTAGGGGTGTACTGTACATAGGTAGGGTTCGGATTTTCTAATTACCAAACCAAATCAATTGTATCGGGTTATTAAATCTAAAGACCAAACCAAACCAATAAAAGTCGGGTTTTTCAATCTCGGTTTTTCGGATTTTTTGGGGGCTTTTTTCATAAAGTCTTCATAGCACAAAATATAGAATTTGGACTCCAAATATTTCTTTAATCCTAGTAAGATAGAACTATATAAGGTATTTTTCAATAAAATAACGTAAATATGAGAAGAGTCATGGCATTGTAAATATTCAACAATAAAGATAATAAAATCACATAAAATAAGTATTATTAATAAGCCATAATGAAAACAAACATAATTTAAAACTATTAATAAGTTGTTAAAATAAGTTCGACTAATAAGTACTATTATTTACATGACTAAACACTAAAAGAAAAATAAGTTATGCATTTTATCTAAACCACAGAAAAACTAAAAAATAGATATACAACACTATTTTCATTAACAGTACAATTGAATTAAATGTCTTTATTAACATTAGTATTGATTTGATATTGGTTTAGGATTTATTTGTGTTACTAACATTTATGAACTATAAAACTTATTGAAGCATCCAAAAATTATAAGTTCAAGTTTGAAATAATACGTGAAAAGATAAAACTACGAAAAAGCTTAAGAAATATTTATGAACTACACTACAATAAATATTTTATGTATTAAATATATTTAAAACTTCTATACATATAATGTCGGGTTGGTTTGGTTTCGGTTTGACTTTTTTAGTTAAAAACCAAACCAAACCAAATATGATCGAGTTTTTTTCCAACACCAAACCAAATCATAGTCGAATTTTTTTTTTCCGGTTTGACTCGAATTATCGAGTTGGTGCAGTTCGTCGATTTCATTTGTACCCCTAGTTTTAAACCACCTAGAGGTAAGTGTGTACACTAATTTTGGATTAGTAATCTAAAGGAGTGTGTAAAAAACTTTTACTATATCATATTATAATGTGTTAAAGATAATAATTAAATAAATAAAAGTGTATTATTTCTAATAATTTAAATTTTTAGGTTAGATGATAACACACTTCAGTCTTCAGTGATAGACATAAGACAATGTGGCATTCTCCTTTCACCCCCATACTCTTATTTTATCTTCCATTTTTTTTTTCTTTTTGAGAAAAAAAAAAAAAAACCCACGGGACACCTTCTTATTTCTCTAGCTCAATATAAAAAACCAGATTGCTGGAAAATTTTCAGTCACCCTGCAGCTGTTGTAAGAGTATAATTAAATATTGAAATGATAATTGTTGTTAATTAAATCCCCACGAGCTTAGAATTCACAAGCAGAGGCAGCATAATCAAATTCCTCGTTTACCAATTACCATTATGGTCGCCGTAATCACATGCAATGTTAGTCTCTACTTTCTACTAATCTCTACTAGAGATGGGTCATGTGCTTTTATCATTTTTTTCAACGGGGTGGGAAGGCAAACATAGAATACCAGAAGGCTAAATACAATAGGCTTTTGAATAGAGAGGATAAGAAAGAGAAAAGGGAGTATTTTTTTCTATTTTGTATATTTTTTTAATAGGAATTAGTTTAAATTATCTTATAAATAAGGAATGAGAGTCTTGACATAACTGATAAAATTGTTCCATGTGATCAGGAGATCATGCGTCAAATCGTGGAAACATCCTCTTGCAAAAATGCAGGGTAAGACTGCATACAATAGACATTTGTGATCCGACCCTTCCCCGGAGCTCGCACATAGTAGCAACGTAGTGCACCAGCCTTTTATCTTACAAATAAGAGTTGTACTTTGAGTGGTAGGTATTCTACAAGGTTCGGGTCTAAGGTATGAGGTTGTCTTTGTTAGAGAACACATTATCCCCAAATGTGAGGCTTTCCTCTCCGAACACACGTAAGAGATCTACAAAGATTATAATTTTCTTAAATTCAAAATTATAAAGGGGCATGATATACAAATTGCACGAAAAAAAGGAAAAAAAAATTAACTAACCTAACGATCAAAAACTACCAAGTGGGAATCGAAGCAAAACATCATCTGAAATTATGATAAAGTGTGGCCCACCTCTAGTTTAATCACGCCATTCTTCCCGGCTTTCCCCTGCTTTATAAGCTCTGCCCCATCTCTTCGTCTTTTACTCAGCTCTACACCATTAAACTAAAAATTCTTTAGTACTTCTCTTAGTATAGGGCTCTTCTTTATAGTTTAGCCCCATTAATATGTCAAGTCTTCTCTTCATATTTGTTCTTTTTGTCACACTACTGCTAACCCCACTTCTTGTTTCTTCAATCCAAGATCCAGAGCTTGTGGTACAAGAAGTTCATAGGTAAAACAAATGTCACTAGTGACATAAACTTTTATGTTCATTGTATTATTTTTGCTTAATAATTCGTGTTGTTTTGAGATGAGATTCCACTAGTGGGATTATACTGGGTGGTTATGGTTATTGTTAATTCGTGTTGTTTTGAGCAGGAGCATCAATGCTTCATTGACGAGGAGGAACTTGGGCTATTTGTCGTGTGGAACAGGAAATCCGATTGATGATTGTTGGCGTTGTGACCCCAATTGGGAAAAAAATCGCCAACGTTTAGCTGATTGCGCCATTGGCTTCGGAAAGGATGCTATTGGAGGAAGAAATGGAAGAATTTACGTGGTCACTGACTCAGGGAACGATGATCCCGTAAACCCTAAACCCGGAACCCTAAGATATGCTGTTATACAAGATGAGCCTTTGTGGATCATTTTCAAAAGAGACATGGTCATTCAGCTCAAGCAAGAACTCGTCATGAACTCTTTCAAGACCATAGATGGCCGGGGCACTAGCGTTCACATTTCAGGTCAGAAGCAGATCCAGAATTTAAAATTTGGTGATTACAACCTTTATGTTCTTATTATAACTGAATATGCTACTCCACACGACTATTTCAGGTGGTCCTTGCATTACAATCCATTACAGCACGAACATTATCATACACGGGATTAATATACACGACTGCAAGCAGAGTGGTAACGGCAATATTAGGGACTCACCGCACCATTCAGGATGGTGGGATGTTTCCGACGGAGACGGCATTTCAATTTTCGGAGGGAAGAATATATGGGTGGATCATTGTTCCTTGTCAAATTGCCACGACGGTCTAATTGATGCAATTCATGGATCCACAGCAATTACAATTTCTAACAACTATTTTACTCATCATGATAAGGTCATGTTATTGGGACATAGTGATTCTTTTACGCAGGATAAAGGCATGCAAGTTACAGTTGCCTTTAATCATTTTGGTGAAGGTTTGGTGCAGAGAATGCCGAGGTGTAGACATGGTTATTTCCATGTGGTGAATAATGACTATACCCACTGGGAAATGTATGCCATTGGTGGTAGTGCTGCTCCTACTATTAATAGTCAAGGCAATAGGTTTCTTGCTCCCAATCAGAAATTCCGTAAAGAGGTACTTCATATGTTTCACTTTTAAAGAGTCAAATAATTTTTCTTTTACCACGGTTTTTGAAATATATTTAAAAATATGCTGAATTATTACTTTTCTCTTAACCACGTCACATAAAATGAAAAATAATATATACTTATATAAGTAGGACAAGTGAAAACTTACGTGCTACGGTACTACCAACTATGTTGCTCGGATTCTCCAAATGTGTTACCGCACCTGTGTCGGATCCTCCAAAAATACACTAAATTTGGAGGATCTGACACACACCCAACAATATTTTTGAAGAGTTCGAGTAACATATATAGCTACCAAGCATATGGTATAGCAGGGGCGAAGCCACACTTTAGTTAGGGGTGGTCAATTGACCACTCTTTGTCGGAAAATTACATTGTGTATATAAGTTAAATATTAGGTTTTAGAGTTACATAACATATATTGAATACCCTCTGTCGGATTTTTTTTTTTACTTATTTCAAGTTTGAACACCTTTGAAAAAATTTCTGGCTTGGCTTCGCCAATGTAGTATGGTACTATTGTTCCACTACCTAATATACGTGATTTTTACACCATCTGCCTTAATTTTCAAGTGCTCCCTTTTTTTTAACAGTTACATGTAGTTGTCTTTTAGTGACAATGGTAGTTTAAAAATTCTTTTTACATTATTAGTATATAGTATATATAATCTAAACTCCGAGGTTACACTAAATAGTTGAAAATTTAACAGGTGACAAAGCATGAGGATGCACCAGAAAGTGAGTGGAAAAGCTGGAACTGGAGGTCAGAAGGTGACTTGATGTTAAATGGTGCCTATTTTAGGCAAACAGGTGCAGGTGCATCATCTTCTACTTATGCTAGGGCATCAAGCTTAAGTGCAAGGCCATCTACCTTGGTTGGATCCATGACCACAAACGCCGGTCCTCTCGGCTGCAAAAAAGGCTCTCGCTGCTAGTCAGAGACGGAGCTAGAATTTTCAAAATATTTGGTCGAGTTGCTACTACAATTATTTTAAAAGGGGGGAGTCGTAATTACTAGATGATGATAGTGAAAGTAGTGTTATTACTAAGCTGAAAGTGGTACGTAGTGTCAAAATATGGAGTACCCTTTTGCATACTATATTTCATCGTTTTTTTTCAATCATGAATTTTTCAAGGACAAACTATTAATTAAGTATTCACCTATGTAAGTTTGTTCTTGATATATAACTCTACCAATAGAGTGGCTATCTTTGTTTCCCCTTAATATGTTAGTTGAAACAGCAACTAAGTGTTCACTAGCTCGTACTATCATGAATTTTTGCATGCTTAACGACTATATATTTAAACCAGATCTTTGGTGCCCCAATTTCGTGTTTTTTTTTTAAAAAAAAGTCTTCACAAATATATACTCTTCCTCCAATATAATGAATGATTCAAATTTTGATGAATTAAAACTTTAAAATTCTTAAACACTTTATTTGTGAAAGTTTTGAGTAATTTTACCGTGTATATATATGTCACAAGGGTAGTCAACCTATCCTTTGTCAAAAAATTATACAGTGTATATAAATAAAATATTATATTTTATAAATATATAACACATATTAAACACCTTTTTAAATTGTATACTCTTAAAAAAAGTTTCTAGTTTAGTGACCAAAGAGTGTGGCAAATTAATAAGAAATTGATTGGTCCGTTCAGCACTGGCAAGCCATAGTCTACACTGCAATAGTGAGAAAATTTACTCCCACATAATTTATCAACCCTTGCAATATTTTTTCCTTTTTCGTTCCTCTCTTAGCTTTTTTCCGTCAATCATGGAAATGGCCTTTTGCTACAAAAGGAATGAACGCTCACTTTCGACATTATTATTGATAATTCAACGTTTTGAAAAAATGAACCACTTGTGGATTAAGAACCACCTGCTAGAAGTGCAGGCATCAAATATTAATCAGTAAGTATTTCTATTGCTTTCCTTACTCAACCCGCCCAAGGTTGGGCCGCTCGTTGACCTGTCTATTATTGAACTCGGCCTATCTTGATTTAATCCAATTTAGCCCATCTAAAATTAGGCTGATTTTCAGTCCAAAATTGATACATGAACAACTTTGTTAAATATCTTTAAAATAATTTTTTTTGTTTGATATGTTACATATGACCATAACGAAAGGTAATTAAGCAATTTATAAGAAAATAATACACCTTAATTAAAGCTTGGTAAGAGTTGCCCGTATTGTGCTATGAACCAAATTTTAGTCCATCTTGTTCTAGCCCATCTCAGCCCAAGTAACTTTTGGATGGGTCAATGAACCGCTTATTTATTGACTCGATACATTTTGACTTGCCTAGAATCAGCGCAGCCCGGCCATTTGGCACCCCTCCTATATGTTTGTTAAGTAAATTGATCTAGCTCCTACTCATTGAAACTTTTTTAAACAATTCACGAGTGTTATAAAATAAAAGCAATGTAGTAAAATGTAAATAAGAAGAGATAGAAAGAAGGAAGAAGTCTTTTCTTCTTTCACTTTGGTGTATCCTTCAATGGCAATTATATAGCCTTTTATAGGCATAAAAAGTAAAGATGATGAACATAAAGTAGGAGATTTAATCTTTAAGCTATTCACAACATGGACATCCAATGTAGCATCCAATGTACAAACTATGCTATTCACAACATGGGCATCCAATGTACAAACTATTTCACTCCTCCTTGGATGTCCATGTAAGATATGTGCCTCATTAAGAACTTACAAAAAAAATATTGGAATGTACATAGTTATTTATAATATGCATTGCTTGCTGCCTCATTAAAAACCTTACCAGGAAAATTCAGTGGGACAAAACCTTGGTTACGGAAAAGAGTGCAGCGTGTAGTTACTCCCCCTGATGAAAAATCACTTAATGTCTCGAAGACGACGCATTCCAATCTTATATATCAGCTTTTCAAATATTGAGGTTGGTAATGCCTTAGTGAACAGATCAGCCAAATTATCACTTGAACGAACTTGTTGTACATCTATTTCACCATTCTTCTGAAGATCATGAGTGAAAAAGAATTTCGGTGAAATGTGTTTTGTTCTATCTCCTTTGATATATCCTCCTTTCAATTGAGCTATGCATGCAGCATTGTCTTCATACAATATTGTTGGAATATTCTCTTTCGAAGAAAGACCACATGTTTGCTGAATGTGTTGAGTTATAGATCTTAACCAAACGCATTCTCGACTTGCTTCGTGAATGGCTATTATCTCTGCATGATTTGAAGAAGTAGCAACCATAGTTTGTTTTGTCGAACGCCATGATATGGCTGTACCTCCACTTGTAAATAAATAGTCTGTCTAAGATCGACCTTTGTGTGGATCAGACAAATATCTTGCATCTGCATAACCAATCAATGATGGCTTAGATTTATTTTAATAAAATAAACCCATATCAATGGTCCCTTGGAGGTATCTGAATATATGTTTAATACCATTCCAATGTCTTTGTATTGGCGAAGAACTAAATCTTACCAATAAGCTTACTGAGAAAGCTATATCTGGTCGGGAATTATTGGCAAGATATATTAATGCCCCAATTGCACTAAGATATGGTACTTCGGCACCAAGAAGCTCTTCATCATTTTCATGAGGTCGGAATGGATCTTTCTTTATATCAAGTAATCTCACAACCATCGGGGTACTCAGTGGATGTGCTTTATCTATATAGAATCGCTTTAAAATCTTTTCGGTGTATGTTGATGGATGGACAAATATTCCATCTTTCATATACTCAATTTGTAAACCAAGACAAAATTTTGTCTTTCCAAGATCTTTCATTTCAAATTCTTTCTTCAAACAGTCTACTGTTTTTGGAAGCTCCCCAGGAGTTCCAATGATATTTAAATCATCAACATACATGGCGATTATAACAAATTCAAGTCCAGACCTTTTTATAAAGACACAAGGACAAATTGGATCATTCTTGTACCATTCTTTCAATAGGTATTTACTCAGGCGATTGTACCACATACGACCAAATTGTTTCAATCCATATAAAGATTTCTGAAGCTTTATTGAACAAGTTTCTCGAAAACTTTTATATGTCTGGCACTTTAAATCCCTCAGGTACTTTCATAAAAATTTCGTTGTCTAATGATCCATACAAATAGGCTGTAACAACATCTATTATATGCATATCAAGTTTTTCTTGCACTGCCATATTTATGAGATACCTGAAGGTGGTAACATCCACTACAGGAGAATATGTCTCCATATAATCAATTTCAGGCCTTTGGGAAAACCCTTGTGCCACAAGTCGCGCTTTATATCTAACGACTTCATTTTTATCATTTCGTTTTCACACAAAAACCCATTTATACCCTACTGGCTTTATGCCTTCAGGTGTTCGAATTATGGTTTCGAAGACTTCACGTTTTCCAAGTGAAGTTAACTCTGCATGGATAGCGTCTTTTCATTTTGGCCAATCATTTCTCTGTCTACATTCATTGACAGATTTTGGTTCAAGATCCTCATCTTGTTGCATTATTTCAACAAAAACATTATAAGCAAAAATGTTATCGATAAAAATATCATTTCGGTTCCATCTTTTTCCGGTTGAGATGTAACTTATTGATATCTCTTCATTCTCATTATTTTCAGGTACCTGGACCTCCCCTAAGGTCTTATCATTTGTTATGTCTTGGGGCTCTTCTTGAGCCACTACCTCTATCTTATGTTCACTTTGATCACTTGCTCCTTTTCTTCTTCGAGGATTTTTATCTTTAGAACCGATTGGTCTACCACGTTTCAAGCATGTCTTAGACTTATTTGCTTTAATTAATTGTCCGACCGGGATATCAACTCGAATTGGAGCATTAACAGCTGGAATATGTGACTTAGTCACCCTTGGTAGGTCAGTGAATGCATCTGGCAATTGATTTGTAATATTTTGCAAATGAATAATCTTTTGAAGCTCTTGTTCACATTGATTTGTTCGAGGATCTAAATGAGACAATGATAATGCATTCCAATCTATCTTCTTTTTTAGCTGCTTATTTTCTCCCCCTAATATAATTCATCAAAATGACAATCAGAAAATCTTGCCGTAAATAAATCTCCAGTCATCGGCTCTAGATATTTTATAATAGAAGGAGATTCATATCCAACATATATCCCCAACCTTCTTTGAGGACCCATCTTTGTGCGTTGTGGTGGAGCAATTGGAACATATATCGCACAACCAAAGATCCTAAGATGGGAAATATTTGGCTCCTGACCAAAAGCCAATTGCAATGGGGAGACTTTATGATAACTTGTGGGCCTTATCCGCACAAGTGCTGCTGCGTGCAAAATAGCATGACCCCATACTGAAATGGGAAGTTTTGTTCTCATAAGCATTGGTCTAGCAATTAATTGGAGGCGTTTGATCAATGATTCTGCTAGACCATTTTGTGTATGAACATGAGCAACCGGATGCTCAATTGTTATCCCAGTTGAAATACAATAATCATTAAAGGCTTGGGATGTAAACTCACCAGCATTATCAAGACGAATTGTCTTAATTGCATAATCTGGAAATTGTGCTCTTAGCTTTATTATTTGAGCCAACAATCTCGCAAATGCCATATTGCGAGTTGATAGTAAGCACACATGTGACCATCTTGTAGATGCATCTACCAAAACCATATAATATTTGAATGGTCCACATGGAGGGTGAATGGGCCCACATATATCACCCTGTATACGTTCCAGAAATGCAGGGGATTCCATCCTAACTTTAATAGTTGATGGTCTAATAATTAATTTTCCTTGAGAACATGTAGCACAAGAGAATTCCTTAAATTGAAGAATCTTCTGATTCTTCATTGCATGTCCACGTGAATTCTCAATTATTTTACGCATCATATTAGAACCAGGATGTCCCAACTAGTCATGCCAAATAATAAAATTATCTTGATTAGTAAACTTCTCGTTTACTACGGCATGTGTTTCAATCCTGCTAATACTTGTGTAGTATAAGCCGAAGGAAAGAGCAGGTAATATTTCAACTACATATTTCTTACCGGGCATTATTGTAGTAATATAAAGATATTCAATCTTTTCATCATTTGTAGTCTCAATATGATAGCCATTTTGTCGAATATCTTTGAAACTTAATAAGTTTCTTTGAGATTTACTACAATATAGTGTTTCATCAATAGCCAAATTTGTTCCTCCTGGTAGTAATAAATTGGCTCTTCCAGAACCTTCAATTAATCTTGTACTATCGGATATTGTATTAACATTCGCTTTTTTCATTACCAAATAAGAGAAATATCTCTTATCTTTTAAAATAGTGTATGTTGTAGCACTATCCAGAAGACATATATCATCTTTATTAATCTTGAGTCCAACTGAAGACTGGGGAAAAGACAAACAAAAAAAATATTAAGAAATACATTAGGAATGTAGAAACTAGCAACACATGATGCATTAGGAAAATACACTCAAGAAAAATAAACTAGTTGCAAACATAAAAATAACAACTTTTATAGCTTCATTCCCCAGTAAGATGATTAGTTCTTCAGTCAATATCCTCAAAGAAGTCTCCAACTTCTAAATGAGTAATATTTGTTAGGCCTTCAAAATCATCATCTTTATATGCAAGATGTGCCTTAGAATCATATTTATTTGAGGGACCTGCTTCATCATCATTATTTTGAAAGATCAAGTGTGCCTCCACATTATTTTCTTTTTTTCTGAGGGAGGCTTGATAAAGTTTGACAAAATGATCTAGCGTACGACAAATGCGTACCCAATGACCATTCATACCACATCGGTGACACGTACTAGTTTTAGCTTTTGAATGATTAATTTGAGAACCCTTATTGTTCTCCAATTTATTTCCACCATAATGACGATAATTGTTTCGTCCCCTGCCACGTCCACGTTTACGACCATGTCCACGACCACGACAATATTTTGTTTTCTTTCAAACTTATCATATGCTGCTACAGTATTCACTTTCGGAAATGGAGCTAACCCAGTGGGACGAGCTTCATGATTTTTCATTAATAGAGTATTATTCTGCTCTGCCACAAGTAGGCATGTGATTAACTCAAAATATTTCTTAAAACCTTTTTCACGGTATTGTTGTTGTAGCACCACATTTGAAGCGTGAAAAGTAGAAAATATTTTTTCCAATAAGTCCTCATCTGTGATAGTGTCTCCACATAATTTTAATAGAGAACTTACTTTAAAGATAGCAGAATTATACTCACTTACGGTTTTAAAGTCTTGCAACCTTAAATGTATCCACTCATACCGAGCTTTCGGTAATACCGTAAGTTTTAGGTGGTCATATCGATCCTTCAAATTAATCCATAATTCAAGTGGATCTTTTACGGTTAAATATTCAGTTTTTAACCCTTCATGTAGATGATGACGAAGGAAAATCATGGCCTTCGCTTTATCCTGATTTGATGCTTCATTTCCTTGTATAATAGTATTTCCAAGACCTTTAGCGTCAAGGTGAATTTCAGCATCAAGAACCCATGATAAATAGTTCCTCCCGGTGATGTCAAGTGCCACAAATTCAAGTTTTGATAAATTTGACATAGTGAAAACTATCATAAAAGATGAATAAGTTAGAGAAATAATTATAATAATAAACAATTAATGAAAACAAAACGATTAAGGTAAAAGAAATGAAAATAGAGTTATATCATGTTAACAATCTACTATTTCATTTTATTCTTGCCATAAAGTAGAAATTACATACTTGTTTCATTTCACGCCCCGAAGGGGTAAAATGCGCGAGGGAGTTTTTCCAATTTAAGTGACAATATTTGAAATGGGATTATTTATTTAATTCAGAGTCGCCACTTGGGAAAGGTTTGGTTTTTGGTGTCCCAAGTCACCGGTTTATCTTGAATCCCAAATCGAGGAAATTTTCGACTTTTCCAAATGAAGTCTGCGAACCAGAAATTCTAAGTAAGGAATTCTGTTGACCCGAGGGAAGGTGTTAGGCACCCTCGAATCCCGTGGTTCTAGCACGGTCGCTTAAATTGTTATAATGGCTAAATATCGGATTTAAATACATGTTGTGACTTATGTGCTTTTATTAAGTTTAAAACCGCTTTTATTATTATCATTTATTTTTATAGAATTGCAACGTCATGAAAATGTATCTCGGATTACGTCGCAATCAATGCACCCGTAATTGCTAAACACACTTCGACTCCGTTGAGATTTGGATTCGGGTCACATCAATGCGCACCCAAGTTTAAGAATGTAATTTAATTAAGCTGCGCCTAAAGAGTCTAACGCGTTATTGTTTTTTGAGAAGGCCATGAGATTCACTAAACGACCTAGCCTGAATTCTAAATATTATGATTAGTTGTTGAGGGCCCCGCAATTTGCATTTTTATTTGGCGAGGCTCGTCTCATTATTTTTTAAAGGATATCCTAAAACGACTACATTTCTAATGTGTTTGTTTCTAAAAATAAAAAAATACGTGCTAATTCAATTATGTGCTTTGGCCAAATCCGGATTTTTATTAATTATCTGCTTAATCATTTACGAAGTGAAGAAGCGTTATACCTCATGGAACGTGCTTTTAATTGAGTAGAAGAATTATACACGAGATTGATGAAACACTACACTTAGTCCCAAATACTCCTCGAGTTAAACTTTGAATTTATTTTAACAGGATTAAAAAAAAAAATTCAGAACTCAACCTAAAACTGCCTACCGAAACTGAAGCTCCTAAACTTAAAACCGTGTTGTACTCGGCAAGATTTTTCAAGCAATCATTCACCCTACATACTCAAAACATAACTGGAAGAAGAGTTTGAATTAACAATTCTACCAAATGATAGCACATTCCATAAATTATATGACTACATCACGTGTACTGCCAACAACCATATCGCAGTTTTAGACTAGAATATTTTCAATTAAGTACAAACTTACTAATGTGTTTTCTATTGGACTACAAATAAAAGAATTTATACAACTTTAACAATGTTCGCAAAAGCTGTAAGTAAGGCAACAGATGATTAGACATTCTTCAGATCTTTCAATTCATGCCTTTCATGGTTACAGCAGTATGAAATTGTGTACCTGGATGTTGAATACAACAGAAGAAGAGGAAGAAGATAGAGAAAATCAGCAGCAGCAGGAACAAAGTAACAGCAGCAAACAAAGCAACACAGCAGAACAGGCTCGAGTGCAAGAATGCAACTATAGCCGATAGAAAGAGTATCCAAATGACAGCAGCACACAGTGGAGTAGAATCAGAACTCCAGGCAGACCAAAACCAGTAGTAAACCAACGAAAACACTCGACTAGTAGACTCAATTGGAATTTCAAAGAATCAGAATTGATTGAACAGGTTGAACAAATGAAACCCAAACAACAATAGGAAGAAACAGTTTCTGATTGCTGACTGTATGCTTTCTATCTCTTAACCTCTCTCTATCTGTGTTTTCCTAAAATCAGTTCTATCCTTTTTCAATCCTCTCTGTATGTGTATCCTTCCTTTATCTCCCTCTCTATCTATTCTGAAAATCCTAGCCCCCAGTCCAGTCTGAGTTCCCTCTGTGTGTTTTTTGTTGTCTCTGTATCTCTCAATGTGCCTCCCCCTCATATCAGATCTCCTCTTTCTGATGGAAGTTCCCCCTTTTATAGCTTAAATTCCACCCTTTTACAGCCTGTTAAACAATCAGCCCACCTCCCATGTGCTATCTATCTTTTTTCAGTTTCCACTTAGCTATTTAAGTATTAACCCCCATCACATTTCCTTGGCAGGCTTCACTTTTAGTAAGGTTTATTATTTCTGAAACTAAAGCAAAGTATGGGCAGCAGAATATATCTGACAGCATATGCTGTCAAACTATTTTTAAATCCAAAAGCCCTTTATGCAGGAACCAGGCTGTGCACAAATGCACCTGTGGTGCACAAATGCACATGCTGTGCACAAGTGCACATGCCCTCCAATTCAGAACTTAAACAAAACATTCCTTTTACATTTCTGATTCAAATTAACAACTATAAGTAAACAAACTCAGTTCCTAATTGATTCAAACAAATGCTTAGCAGAAGTAAGTCGATTTGTTATTGTTCGGACAACTGAAACTAATTGACGACATATGTCGACTCGACTATACTAGTTATAACACATACAATCGTAACCAAAAATCAGGCATTTAACAGTATCACACAAGGTTTGAATTGTACTGACCAAACAGAATTGTACTCGAGGAATCAGTTAGTCAGTTCAAATTTGAAAATCAGCTAATTGCACAACATATAAATACATACGCATTATCAGAACAAATAGAAGAAGGACTCAAGACAACGAGGTTTAGGCAAAGTGGACAGGACACAGTTGATAAAATTCGAAATAAATTACACAAAATATGAACAGACCTTGAAACCACACACGTACTGAATAACAAGGAGAAAACAAACTTACCTTAAAACTTTGAAAGAAGAAATAGAAAATCAGCTTGTGTTTGAACAGACCTTCTTTAAGGTTGAACGGACTTTAAACGAAGTGTTTCTCGGATGAGAAACACTTCGATTAAGGTCCATTAGACCCTAATCTCTTGGCTTAAACAGGCACGGACTAGGCTTGGGGCTTCTAGGGTTCGTGGATGGTAGATTTGGGATTTGGGCTTCCAAGGTTAGATTCGGACCAAACCAATCATGGTTTGGTCACGATGGGGGTCCGGTGATTGTCTGGTATGAATCTAGGGCAGATCGGTGTAGATCAAGTTTTGCTCGAATCTTCAAATGAAGATTCGAGGACCTAGAGGATGATTCGAACTAAACAGACTACAGATCCATGTTCAGGGTGTCAAGGTGGTTTTAGGGTGTTAAGGTGAAGGTCATCGGCGTTCATGCCGCCGGCTTTCATGGTGAAGGTGTACAGAGGCGGCTCTAGGGTTTGGGGTTGAAGACGATGAAGGCTGGGGTTCGGATAGGGGGCAGGGTAATGTTATGAGTTTATATAGTTAGTGGGTAGGTGGATCCTGGCCGTTGGATGAGATGTGATGAAGGGCCAGGATCCTTCGACTAACAGGGAACGACGTCGTTTCAAGGGTAAAGGGTTGGGGTCGGTCCGGGTGAGACGGGTCGGGTCTATTAGTGGGTTTGGGGTGAGAGATCTTGGCCGTTGATCAATCTGAGATCAACGGCCCAGATCAGACTGGATCAAAACGGCGTCGTTTGGAATGCCTCCTAAGGTCAGCTGATCTGGACCGAGTTTACATGGGGTTTGGGCTGAGTTTGTTTGGGCTTTGAATTAAAATGAAAATCAGCCCAAACTGATTTTCAAACCCAATTTTGCACTCTCTCTTTTATTATATTTTTTTTATTTTATAACAAAACCTAAGTAAATCAAATTAAAATTAAATAAACACTTAATACAATTATTTGCACACATATATCAAAATATTTAAAACAGGTAAAATCAAACAAAACAAAAATCACGAACAAAGATGCCTATTTATGATTTTCTATTTAACAACCGGATTACGGTTCAAATTACGCATGACACATACATTTTTTGTATTTTGTTTTAATAAAATAAAATGGGCAAAAATCGTAAATAATTAACAAAGTGCCATGTAAAAATCCAAAAATTGTACAGCAGGACCAATTGTTATTATTTTTTATTTCTTTTGGAGCGATTGTCGCACTATTTCATTTTATTCTTGCCATAAAGTAGAAATTACATACTTGTTTCATTTCACTTTATATTATTGATATATATGTGTTAATAGAATTGAACGTGACTAACATTATTTATATGTTCCAATAAATATAAAGTAATTAAACTATTTAAGATGCCCAAGAGCACAAGTAATCTGCAAACAATGAGCATATGATATGTACTGCCATAAATAAAATGATTATAATGATACATACCTTAATAAAATATGGCTCAACTTAGTGGGAGTTAAGAATAAAATTAAAGTTTCGTGCTGATAACGTGTTATAAAATAAAAACAATGTAGTAAAATATAAATAAGAAGAGATAGAAAGAAGGAAAAAGTCTTTTCTTCTTTTACTTTGGTGTATCTTTCCATTGCAATTACATAGCCTTTTATAGGCATAAAAAATAAATATGATGGACATAAAGTAGGATATTTAATCTTTAAGCTATTCACAACATGGGCATCCAATGTACAAACTATGTTGTTCACAACGTGCACATCTAATGTAGCATCCAATGTACAAACTATGTTATTCACAACATGGGCATCCAATGTAGCATCAAATGTACAAACTATTTATAACAACGAGCACCTATTTGAACGAGGGGCAATTGTTATATTTAAATTTCAAAGGTCTAGATTAAATTAAATTAACAAGCATATTAGTCATAGATATATTCAGAAAGAAAAACTCTGGTGTAAAAAAAACTTATGGCTTAATTAATATGATTATTTTCAATTTTTTTAAATACTTTTTCTCTGCTATGTGAAGTGAAGGCGCAAAGAGAGGAGCCAGTAATAATTGGACGTGGAAAAAGGTAAAAATTGTACGGGGCGCCCTATTGGTCGCCCCCATTTAATTTATATTTTTTTTATTTTTTTTAACTTGTACTAACTTTTTAAATAACTTCAGCCCCCTTTCTTCTCCTTCGTTTTCTTCTTCACGTTACAAAACAAACTGGTATTTATGTCCAGAAGCAACACTGCTTTAGTTATAAGGTCAATTTTTTTTAATTGAACATTTTGGCAGTTGTACTTTTGCTCCAAATTTACAGCAAATTAGTCTTAGGAAAAATTTAAGTTACCAATAAGATGAGCTGTAAAATTTTGGAGTTTTTGTATGTTTATTCGTGTTTGAGCTGAGAAGATGTACATTATTTTTCTTAAAAAATCACTGCTAATTATGGTGCTTCAGCTCTAAAGCTGAAGTTCGCCAGTTACAAAACAAAAACTTCGCCAGTTACAAAAACAAAAACTTCAGCTCTAATCGCCAGTTAAAAAACAAAAAACTTTAGCTCTAGAGCTGAACTTCAAGCCCGGCTACTAGAATGTTGAAGTTTTGCGTGATTGCCTTTGCTACTTCAGTCCTGTATGCTGAAGTTATGCGAAAAAATGGGTAGGCTTGTAATTTTTTTTGCAAAACGGACAGAAGTTAAAACGTGATATAAAAAGCGGGTATAGATGCAAATGCCCCTGGAAAAAGGGGTAGCTAATGCAAATGACTTTATTCAAATTAACACACAGATGTACATTTGATCGTATTATTTAAACTAAAAACATAAAATACACATGATCGACACCTTACACCATGTCACTAAATCAAAGTAGTCTCAACAGGTACGTAACAGAGCCAAGTCACTATTTAAAATTAGAGGAATCACCAATATCTGGCTCTTCTCTCTTTTGTCTGCCGCAAAAATTTTAAAATTCACAGAAGAATTAATTAATCACTCTGCTCTGTAACGTCAGATGAGTAATAAATCGCGTAATAATTAAACAATCTTAGAAAAATAATCCAGCGACGGCTGCAACCCCAAAAACATAGGAGACCTTTATAGTGGTGGCGGCGCTAGCCGTAGTGGGTGCTTCAGCAGGAGTGGCACTGTCAGCGGTGGGACCTGAATATGTAGCAGGGGTGGGTGGGGAAGAAGAGTCGCTATCGGGGGAAGGTGGAGATGAGGGTTCATCATCAGCAGGGGAATTTGAAGTTGGAGAAGAAGTTTGAACAGAATTAGAATCAGAAGAGGAGGAATCAGATGAAGATGATGATGGAGATGATGATGATGATGATGGTGGTGATGTTGATGATGATGGTGTATTGGCTTTAGGGGAAGAGGCAGGGGTAGGGGATGATTTTGGGGTGGCGGCGGTGGGGGCATTAGCACTGCTCTTTGGTGCAGCTGCTGATGGCGTCGAGGCAGAAGGAGATGATGATGGGGTTGTTGTTGGTGATGACGATGATGATAATGATGATGATGGTGATGTTGCTGAGTTCATGAGTGAAAAAGAATTTCGGTGAAATATGTTTTGTTCTATCTCCTCTGATATATCCTTCTTTCAATTGAGCTAGCATCATTGTCTTTATACAATATTGTTGGAATATTCTCTTTCGAAGAAAGACCACATGTTTACTGAATGTGTTGAGTTATCAATCTCAACCAAACGCATTCTCGACTTGCTTCGTGAATGTCTATTATTTCTGCATGATTCGAAGAAGTTGCAACCATAGTTTGTTTTGTCGAACACCATTATATGGTTGTACCTCCACTTGTAAATAAATAGCATGTCTAAGATCGACCTTTGTGTGGATCAGACAAATATCTTGCATCTGCATAACCAATCAATGATGGCTTAGATTCATTTGAATAAAATAAACCCATATCAATGGTCCCCTGGAGGTATCTGAATATATGTTCAATACCATTCCAGTGTCTTTGTATTGTCGAAGAACTAAATCTTGCCAATAAGCTTACTGAGAAAGCTATATCTGGTCGGGAATTATTGGCAAGATATATTAATGCCCCAATTGCACTAGGATATGATACTTCGGTACCAAGAAGCTCTTCATCATTTTCATGAGGTCGGAATGGATCTTTCTTTATATCAAGTGATCTCACAACCATCGGGGTACTCAATGGATGTGCTTTATCTATATAGAATCGCTTTAAAATCTTTTTGGTGTATGTTGATTGATGGACAAATATTCCATCTTTCATATACTCAATTTGTAGACCAAGACAAAATTTTGCCTTTCCAAGATCTTTCATTTCAAATTCTTTCTTCAAACAGTCTACTGTTTTTGGAAGCTCCCCAGGAGTTCCAATGATATTTAAATCATCAACATACATGGCGATTATAACAAATTCAAGTCCAGACCTTTTTATAAAGACACAAGGACAAATTGGATCATTCTTGTACCATTCTTTCAATAGGTATTTACTCAGGCGATTGTACCACATACGACCAAATTGTTTCAATCCATATAAAGATTTCTGAAGCCTTATTGAACAAGTTTCTCGAAAACTTTTATATGCTTCTGGCACTTTAAATCCCTCAGGTACTTTCATAAAAATTTCGTTGTGTAATGATCCATACAAATAGGCTGTAACAACATCTATTATATGCATATCAAGTTTTTCTTGCGCTGCCATATTTATGAGATACCTGAAGGTGATAACATCCACTACAGGAGAATATGTCTCCATATAATCAATTTCAGGCCTTTGGGAAAACCCTTGTGTCACAAGTCGCGCTTTATATCTAACGACTTCATTTTTATCATTTCGTTTTCATACAAAAACCCATTTATACCCTACTGGCTTTTTGCCTTCAAGTGTTCGAACTATGGGTTCGAAGACTTCACGTTTTCCAAGTGAAGTTAACTCTACATAGATAGCGTCTTTTCATTTTGGCCAATCATTTCTCTATCTACATTCATTGACAGATTTTGGTTCAAGATCCTCATTTTGTTGCATTATTTCAACATCAACATTATAAGCAAAAATGTTATCGATAAAAATATTATTTCGGTTCCATCTTTTTCCGGTTGAGATGTAACTTATTGATATCTCTTCATTCTCATTATTTTCAGGTACCTGGACCTCCCCTAAGGTCTTATCATTTGTTATGTCTTGGGGCTCTTCTTGAGCCACTACCTCTGTGTTATGTTCACTTTGATCACTTGCTCCTTTTCTTCTTCGATGATTTTTATCTTTAGAACCGATTAGTCTACCACGTTTCAAGCATGTCTTAGACTCATTTGTTTTAATTAATTGTTCGACTGGGATATCAACTCGAATTGGAGCATTAGCAGCTATAATATGTGACTTAGTCACCTTTGGTAGGTCAGTGAATGCAATTGGCAATTGATTTGCAATATTTTAGAAATGAATAATCTTTTGAAGCTCTTGTTCATATTGATTTGTTCGAGGATCTAAATGAGACAATGATAATGCATTCCAATCTATCTTCTTTTTTAGCTGCTTATTTTCTCCCCCTAATATTGAATATACTGATTCATCAAAATGACAATCAGAAAATCTTGCCATAAATAAATCTCCAGTCATCGGCTCTAGATATTTTATAATAGAAGGAGATTCATATCCAACATATATCCCCAACCTTCTTTGAGGACACATCTTTGTATGTTGTGGTGGAGCAATTGGAATATATATCGCACAACCAAAGATCCTAAGATGAGAAATATTTGGCTCCTGACCAAAAGCCAATTGCAATGGGGAGACTTTATGATAACTTGTGGGCTTTATCCGCACAAGTGCTACTGCGTGCAAAATAGCATGACCCCATACTGAAATGGAAAGTTTTGTTCTCATAAGCATTGGTCTAGCGATTAATTGGAGGCGTTTGATCAATGATTATGCTAGACTATTTTGTGTATAAACATGAACAACCGGATGCTCAATTGTTATCCTAGTTGAAATACAATAATTATTAAAGGCTTGGGATGTAAATTCACCAGCATTATCAAGACGAATTGTCTTAATTGCATAATCTGGAAATTGTGCTCTTAGCTTTATTATTTGAGCCAACAATCTCATAAATGACATATTGCGAGTTGATAGTAAGCACACATGTGACCATCTTGTAGATGCATCTACCAAAATCATATAATATTTGAATGGTCCACATGGAGGGTGAATGAGCCCACATATATCACCATGTATAAGTTCCAGAAATGCAGTAGATTCCATCCTACCTTTAACAGTTGATGGTCTAATAATTAATTTTCCTTGAGAACATGCAGCACAAGAGAAATCCTTAAATTGAAGAATCTTCTGATTCTTCATTGCATGTCCATGTGAATTCTCAATTATTTTACGCATCATATTAGAACCTGGATGGCCCAACCAGTCATGCCAAATAATAAAATTATCTTGATTAGTAAACTTCTCGTTTACTACGACATGTGTTTCAATCCTGCTAATACTTGTGTAGTATAAACCGGAGGAAAAAGCAGGTAATATTTCAACTACATATTTCTTACCAGGCATTATTGTAGTAATATAAAGATATTCAATCTTTTCATCATTTGTAGTCTCAATATGATAGCCATTTTGTCGAATATGTTTGAAACTTAATAAGTTTCTTTGAGATTTACTACAATATAGTACTTCATCAATAGCAAATTTGTTCCTCCTGGTAGTAATAAATTGGCTCTTCCAGAACCTTCAATTAATCTTGTACTACCGGATATTGTATTAACATTCGCTTCTTTCATTATCAAATAAGAGAAATATCTCTTATCTTTTAAAATAGTGTATGTTGTAGCACTATCCAGAAGACATATATCATCTTTATTAATCTTGAGTCCAACTGAAGACTGGGGAAAAGACAAACAAAAAAAAAATTAAGAAATACATTAGGAATGTAGAAACTAGCAACACATGATGCATTAGGAAAATACACTCAAGAAAAATAAACTAGTTGCAAACATAAAAATAACAACTTTTATAGCTTCATTCCCCAGTAAGATGATTAGTTCTTCAGTCAATATCCTCAAAGAAGTCTCCAGCTTCTAAATGAGTAATATTTGTTAGGCCTCCAAAATCATCATCTTTATATGCAAGATGTGCCTTAGAATCATATTTGTTTGAGGGACCTACTTCATCATCATTATTTTGAAAGGTCAAGTATGCCTCCACATTATTTTCTTTTTTTTCTGAAGGAGGCTTGATAAAGTTTGACAAAATGATCTAGCGTACGACAAATGCGTGCCCAATGACCATTCATACCGCATCAGTAACACATACTAGTTTTACCTTTTGAATGATTAATTTGAGAACCCTTATTGTTCTCCAATTTATTTCCACCATAATAACGATAATTATTTTGTCCCCTGCCACGTCCACGTTTATGACCATGTCCACGACCACGGTAATATTTTGTTTTCTTTCAAACTTATCATATGCTGCTACAGTATTCACTTCCGGAAATGGAGCTAACCCAGTGGGACGGGCTTCATAATTTTTCATTAATAGAGTATTATTCTGCTCTGCCACAAGTAGGCATGTGATTAACTCAGAATATTTCTTAAAACTTTTTTCACGGTATTGTTGTTGTAGCACCACGTTTGAAGCGTGAAAAGTAGAAAATATTTTTTCCAATAAGTCCTCATCTGTGATAGTGTCTCCACATAATTTTAATAGAGAACTTACTTTAAAGATAGCAGAATTATACTCACTTACGGTTTTAAAGTCTTGCAACCTTAAATGTATCCACTCATACCGAGCTTTCGGTAATACCGTAAGTTTTAGGTGGTCATATCGATCCTTCAAATTAATCCATAATTCAAGTGGATCTTTTACGGTTAAATATTCAGTTTTTAACCCTTCATGTAGATGATGACGAAGGAAAATCATGGCCTTCGCTTTATCCTGATTTGATGCTTCATTTCCTTGTATAATAGTATTTCCAAGACCTTTAGCGTCAAGGTGAATTTCAGCATCAAGAACCCATGATAAATAGTTCCTCCCGGTGATGTCAAGTGCCACAAATTCAAGTTTTGATAAATTTGACATAGTGAAAACTATCATAAAAGATGAATAAGTTAGAGAAATAATTATAATAATAAACAATTAATGAAAACAAAACGATTAAGGTAAAAGAAATGAAAATAGAGTTATATCATGTTAACAATCTACTATTTCATTTTATTCTTGCCATAAAGTAGAAATTACATACTTGTTTCATTTCAATTTATATTATTGATATATATGTGTTAATAGAATTGAACGTGACTAACATTATTTATATGTTCCAATAAATATAAAGTAATTAAACTATTTAAGATGCCCAAGAGCACAAGTAATCTGCAAACAATGAGCATATGATATGTACTGCCATAAATAAAATGATTATAATGATACATACCTTAATAAAATATGGCTCAACTTAGCGGGAGTTAAGAATAAAATTAGAGTTTCATGCTGATAACGTGTTATAAAATAAAAGCAGTGTAGTAAAATATAAATAAGAAAAGATAGAAAGAAGGAAGAAGTCTTTTCTTCTTTTACTTTGATGTATCTTTCCATTGCAATTACATAGCCTTTTATAGGCATAAAACATAAATATGATGGACATAAAGTAGGATATTTAATCTTTAAGCTATTCACAACATGGGCATCCAATGTACAAACTATGTTGTTCACAACGTGCGCATCTAATGTAGCATCCAATGTACAAACTATACTATTCACAACATGGGCATCCAATGTAGCATCAAATGTACAAACTATTTATAACAACGAGCACCTATTTGAACGAGGGGCAATTGTTATATTTAAATTTCAAAGGTCTAGATTAAATTAAATTAACAAGCATATTAGTCATAGATATATTCAGAAAGAAAAACTCTGGTGTAAAAAAAAACTCTATCTTCCAAAATTATGGCTTAATTAATATGATTATTTTCAATTTTTTTAATACTTTTTCTCTGCTATGTGAAGTGAAGGTGAAGGCGCAAAGAGAGGAGCCAGTAATAATTTGACGTGGAAAAAGGTAAAAATTGTACGGGGCGCCCTATTGGTCGCCCCCATTTAATTTATATCTATTTTTTAATTTTTTTTAACTTGTACTCACTTTTTAAATAACGTCAGCCCCCTTTCTCCTCCTTCGTTTTCTTCTTCAAGTTACAAAACAAACTGGTATTTATCTCCAGATGCAACGCTGCTTTAGTTATAAGGTCCATTTTTTTTAATTGAACAGTTCGACAGTTGTACTTCTGCTCCAAATTTACAATAAATTAGTCTTAGGAAAAATTTAAGTTACCAATAAGATGAGCTGTAAAATTTTGGAGTTTTTGTATGTTTATTCGTGTTTGAGCTGAGAAGATGTACATTATTTTTCTTAAAAAATCACTGCTAATTGTGGTGCTTCAGCTCTAGAGCTGAAGTTCGCCAGTTACAAAACAAAAATTTCACCAGTTACAAAAACAAAAAAACTTCAGCTCTAATCGCCAGTTAAAAAACAAAAAACTTCAGCTCTAGAGCTGAACTTCAAGCCCGACTACTAGAATGTTGAAGTTTTGCGTGATTGCCTTTGCTACTTCAGTCCTGTATGCTGAAGTTATGCGAAAAAATGGGTAGACTTGCAATTTTTTTTTGCAAAACGGGCAGAAGTTAAAACGTGATATAAAAAGCGGGTATAGATGCAAATGCCCCTGGAAAAAGGGGTAGCTAATGCAAATGAATTTATTCAAATTAACACACAGATGTACATTTGATCGTATTATTTAAACTAAAAACATAAAATACACATGATCGACACCTTACACCATGTCACTAAATCAAAATAGTCTCAACAGGTACGTAACAGAGCCAAGTCACTATTTAAAATTAGAGGAATCACCAATATCTGGCTCCTCTCTTTTGTCTGCCGCAAAAAATTTAAAATTCACAGAAGAATTAATTAATCACTCTGCTCTGTAACGTCAGATGAGTAATGAATCGCGTAATAATTAAACAATCTTAGAAAAAGAATCCAGCGACGGCTGCAACCCCAAAAACATAGGAGACCTTTATAGTGGTGGCGGTGCTAGCCGTAGTGGGTGCTTCAGCAGGAGTGGCACTGTCAGCGGTGGGACCCGAAGATGTAGTGGAGGTGGGTGGGGAAGAAGAGTCGCTGTCGGGGGAAGGTGGAGATGAGGGTTCATCATCAGCAGGGGAATTTGAAGTTGGAGAAGAAGTTGGAACAGAATCAGAATCAGAAGAGGAGGAATTAGATGAAGATGATGATGGAGATGATGATGGAGATGATGATGATGATGATGATGGTGATGTTGATGATGATGGTGTACTGGCTTTAGGGGAAGAGGCAGGGGCAGGGGATGATTTAGGTGTGGCGGCGGTGGGGTCATTAGCACTGCTCTTTGGTGCAGCTGCTGATGGCGTCGAGGCAGAAGGAGATGATGATGGGGTTGTTGCTGGTGATGACGATGATGATAATGATGATGATGGTGATGTTGCTGATGTGGATGATGATGGTGATGATGATGGGGATGAAGAAGGGGAGCTACTTGGGGAATTAGCAGCTGAAGCTAATCCAACAATGGCAACAAAGAGGAGAGCCAAAACAATAACTTGACGTGCCATTTTTTTATTTATTTATAGTTTTTTGTATATAAATATTTTTTTTGGTTTATTGATGGGGAATGGAAATGTAGAGATTTGATGAGAGAATGATCCTTTAAGATTTGCAGTAATTTATTTAAAGAGAAAAACTGCGTAACTTAAAGGATTGAGGACAATGAAGGAGTTATAGGGGAGTGGTTTTTATAGGGTGGTTAAAGGACAAAGGTCAGAATGAACACAAGTGTTAGGCCAAATTCATTGCCAAATTCATTGGCAGATTGAAAAATAAAATATTGAAGGTAAACAATAAACGGAGAAGGACGGACATGATTTTCTTCTGTTTATTGAGCAATTATTCATGGGTGTATTTATGTGTTCCTCCATTCTGAATGGCGAGTCATGAATTCATCGTTTGACTGGCCTTTTTGGGCCTCTTCTCATTAATGATATATGGCATCTTTGCATAAATAGCCAATACGATTCACTTTTTACTTTATCTAGCCAGTTATTTTCCACGTCCATTTAAACTTAAAACCCAACACAACCTAAAACCAAAAAAAGTTGCAGAAATATGATACTTTTTGAGTTGGTCTTTTAACTTTTGACCCCCGCTAACCCATAGGCAGAACTTTAAGGCCAAAAGTTAAAATTATTGCCCATGGGACAAGTTATAGACAACATTTATTAAACTTGAAGTTATGCCATAGAGCAAGCATACATAAAAATTCAAGACCATCCTCTTTGAGACTAAACTTGATCTTTTTCCGGGCTTTGCAAGAATAATTGTTTTAAAACTTGATAAAATGTGAGTTTAGCTTTAACACTTGCATCTCGACTCAAATAGGATTAACTGATTTAAATTATGATGCTCATAAAAGGTAGAGTCTTTATTTCCTTTTCAAATAACATATATGCACACGCAGAGAGTAAATTCATAAGCTAAAATCAAGAATAGGGCTAAAATCTTTTTTATTTTATTTTACTGGCTGCTTTTTCTCCCATAGCTCCTGTGTAGATCCACATTTCTGAGCATGGATCATACACACACACACACACACACACACACACACACACACACACACATATATATATATATATATTGTATACCGACTAGAAAAAGAACATTGAATTTGGCCGGCTATTTGTGTAGCAATCCCATAAATAATCATATCCAATGTCTTTAAAATTAACGAACAAGTTAGCTACCTGTTACATCTTAATTCTGATCCTAAACATAGTAACATCAAATTCGACTAAACTTAAGAAAAATTCTCGCACAGAGTGAAATCAAAGAGTTGCGCAGTTGATGAAAATTTTGTTCTAGGTTTAATTCATATTGGAACCTTCGCTTAGTACAATCTTTCATTATTGAGCCGGGATAGTATATGTATGTACAAAACTTTTAGGGGTTAAAGTGTACAAAATAGAAGTTAGTAACTAATTTAACTAATAGGATGTATTAGTAGTTGTATGTATATTAGACTACCAGAGCTTTCTTTCTTAGCTAAATTCTTCATCTCCAATCGTGAATAACAATGGAGATTTCTCTGATTACTCTCTCTCTCCCTCAAATCCCCATGCGTGTCCTCTTCTACGGAAATTTGATATGGTATCAGAGCGGTCGATTTAATTCCATTGTGCCTTCCTTCCTTCTGTCAATCTCACAACTCCGATCTTCGTTTTTCAATTTTCATTTCGTCAGTGATCGTCGTCCCAGAGCTAGGGTTCTTAATTCAGAGCAAAAACGGCAGTTAATGATGGATCGATTGCTGAGACTATGCTAGGACACACTCATCCTCTGTATTTGTGAACTTCAGACACGTCGGGAGAGCATCTGATTGAATTCAAGTTGATAGGGACTGAGAACTACAACTTGTGGTCTAGATCTATAAGAATTGGACTGTTTACGAAGAACAAAATCAGATTTATTGTCGGAACCTGTAAGAAGGAGAATTATGGGAAAAATTTGCATGATCAGCGGGAGAGATGCAATGTATTTGTGCTATCATGAATAATGAATGTTGTTGCTAAAGAGCTCTATAGCACTGTAGTCTATGGATCTTCTGTATGCAATGTATGGAAAGATCTGAAGGAACGTTTTGATAAGAGAAAATTTCTAGAATCTACAATTTATCACATGAGATTATATCTCTTAAGGAAGGTTTGGCGCCAGTTTCTGTTTACTATTCTAAACTGAAGGACCTATGGGATGAGTATGATGCTATGACACCTACTCCTTTATGTCCATGTCCCGAATCGAAGATATTTCTGGAACATATTCAACAACAACGTCTAGTGCAATTTTGAGTGGTCTCAATGAGTCATTTGCTCAAGCAAAAGGCATATAATGTTGATGATTCCAACTCCAAACATCAATGAAGCCTATGCGATGGCTGTGCAGGATGAAAGTCAGCGAGCCAAGGCAGCTAGCATCAGTAATTTGGAAATAGGAGCTCAGGTAATAGTGTATAACATAGGTCATGTAGCTAACCCAATGGCTTCCGATGCAGGTTATGGAGCTAATGTTGTGGGTTACAACACAGGGCAGACATACACTGGAGGCTACAAGCAAAATAACCCGTTGTACTGTGATTATTGCAAAAATAAGGGACACACTAGGGATGTCTGTTACAAACTAGTGGGTTATCCTACAGATTTCAAACCAAAGGGGAAGACATTTGGAAGGAATGCAACTGCAGCACATGTGCAGATGGACAAATATACAGGCCCAAATGAGTAGCTGGAACGAGCAAAAGTTGAACCAGCAGGACATTTCTTTACAGAGGAGCAATATCATCAGCTGCTGCAAATGCTCAACCAGACCAACACCAACACTTTACTTGATACAATAGCCCATGCTAAGATCATAGGTATACCACTGTCACTTCTGAGTATGATCAAAGAAAATAGATGGATTATAGACTTAGGAGCTACAAATCATATGGTGTCTAGCCTATATTTATATATTGATTATGTGGAGCTATCTGAAAGTAATTCAAGCAAAATGCAATTGCCTACTGGAAAGACAAGTGTAATTACACACTTAGGGACTTCCAGCATATTAAATGGCATGATGATCAAGAATGTACTCTATATACCTAGGTTTAGGTATAATCTGTTATCGGTGTCTAAGCTGACCAAGGATTTGGGCTTATTTCTTGCCTTCTTTCCTGCCTGCTGTATATTCCAGGACATTTGCAGTGGCAAGGTGAAGGGGATTGGCAGAGTGGAGCATGGATTATATGTGCTAGACCAGACTATCAAGAGTAACACACATGAAGGATTGTCTATTAGCCTTATATCTTCTACACTGCATGTAAATAGAATAAATGCTACCTTATGGCATAAACGGTTAGGACATGTACCTGTGGATACTATGAAAAGGATGCATATGTTTGGAAACACAAAGTTTGTTAACTGTGATGATCATTGTTCTGTATGCCCTTTGGCTAAACAAATACGTTTACCTTTTCCAGATAGTACTACAAAGAGTTATGCATTAGGTGATCTTATTCATGCAGATGTATGAGGACCTTTTATGGTACCCATCTATGATGGTAAGCAATATTTCTTAACTCTTGTGGCTGATTTTAGTAGATTCACGTGGTTGTGCCTAATGATTCTAAGGATGAATCGCTGGTGGTATTAAAATTCTTCATTGCTTTGATTAAAACAAAATTTTCTTCCACTATCAAAACTTTTAGAACAGACAATGGAGGAGAATTTTTCAATAACCAGCTTAAGGAGTTGCTGCGAGTATTACTCATCAAAGCACATGTCCATACACCCCTCAACAGAATGGGGTAGTAGAGAGAAGACATAGATACATACTAGACACTACTGGTTCATTGAGGTTCCAAGCAAACCTACCTTTGAAGTTTGGAGAGAATGTATTATGACTGTAGTGTATCGGATCAACAGAATCCCCTCAAGAATATTGGGTGGGAAATGTCCATTTGAGCTGGTGTTTAACAAAGCTCCTTCACTAGATCATCTTAGGGTGTTTGGATGTCTTTGCTATGCTGCAAACTTGAAGAAAAGAGACAAGTTCTCTGTCAGAGCTGTTCCTGCAGTATTCTTGGGTTATTCTTTAACTCAGAAGGGTTATAAACTGTTTGATCTATCTAATCGTATAGTTTTTGTTAGCAGGGATGTTATTTTCCAGGAAGACAACTTCCCATTTATGCAAATGTCAAGTGGATCAAGTTCAGTTGTTCTATCTACACATCAAAATCACCATGTACCTATTATAGACATTGATGCCTATCCTGTGTCAACTACATTTCCCAATGATGATTCTGCATTTGTTATAATGCCCATGGATTCTCCACTTCCAGATATGCAGGAAGACATCTTACTCAATAGACCTATTGATGATTCTCCTATACCAACTATTGTAGATTCTTCTACATCACCTACTGCTGATTCTACAATTACTGCACACTCACCATCACCTCAGTATGAAGATAATTTTTAACCTCGCAGAAGCTCTAAAATTTCTAGACCTCCTATTTGGATGCAGGGCTATGTGAGTTCCCAGAAAAGTGCCTACCCTATTTCCAACTCTGTCAGATATCTTCAATTGAAACCTCACTACTCCAAACGCTTGGCTGCTTATTCTTCTGAGACAGAACCAAAATCTTTTACTGAAGCTGCTAAGAACCCTAAGTGCGTTGATGCCATGCAAAAAGAAATTCAAGCCTTGGAGGATAATCAGACTTGGAGCTTGGTGCCACTACCACATGAGAAGCAACCTATAGGGTCTAAGTGGGTGTTCAAAATTAAGTATCAAGCTTCAGGTGAGGTCGAGAGATGCAAAGCTCGACTTGTAGCAAAAGGTTACACACATAAGGAGGGCCTTGACTACACTGATACTTTCTCACTTGTTGCTAAAATAGTGACAGTAAGATCAATTGTAGCACTGACAGCTTCCTCTGGTTGGCCTCTTTATCAGATGGATATTCATAATGCCTTCTTGCAAGGCGACTTAGTTGAAGAAGTTTATATGCTTGTTCCTCCTGGTTTATCCAAGGGAGTTGCCAAGAAGGGGGAGTACCTTGTATGCAGGCTACATAAATCCCTATATGGCCTTAAACAAGCATCCCAACAATGAATATCAAGTTATCTGAGGCACTACAGACCATGGGGTTCTCCCAAAACCACTATGATCACTTTCTATTTACCAAGAAAACTAATACTTACCTTGTTCTAGTGCTCGTCTATGTGGATGATTTGATAGTCATTGGGAACAATACTACAGAAATTAACAAGACAAGGGCCAACTAGCAGTAGTTTTTTTAGAATGAAGGATCTTGGAGAATTAAAATTCTTTCTTGGGATTGAATTTGCTCGATCAGATAAGGGCATATACATGAGCCAACACAAATATGCATTAGAGCTAATTTCAGAACTTTGACTAGCTGGGGCCAAGCCTTCTAGCACACCATTAGAAGTAAACCAAAAATTGACTTCTGTTGATTTTGACAAATTGACTTCTTCCTCTGATGATTCTGTTCAAGACCCTCTCTTGAAAGATGCTGGTGAGTTTCAAAGATTGGTGGGAAGATTACTATACTTAACAATGACTAGGCCAGATATATCATTTGCTGTACAAACCTTAGGTCAATACATGCACTCTCCTAAGCAATCTCATCTAGATGCATCAAAGAGAGTTGTCAGATATGTCAAAAGTGCACCAGGGTAGGGGCTACTATTACAATCATCAGGTGATGGGACTTTGAAGGCATATTGTGATGCTGATTGGGGAGCATGCCTTCAAACTAGAAGGTCAGTCACTGGCTACTCAGTATTCTTTGGCAATGCCTTGATTTCTTGGAAATCAAAGAAGCAGGAAACAGTGGCAAGAAGTTCAGCTGAAGCTGAGTTTAGAAGCATGGCTTCAACTGCAACAGAAATTGTATGGCTTGTTGGTCTGTTTGGTGAATTAGGTGTCACGTTGCAATTACCCGTGGCTCTATTTTGTGATAGCAAGACAACGATCCAAATCGCAGCAAATCCTATCTTTCATGAACGCACAAAGCACATTGACATTGATTGTTATTTCATTAGAGAGAAGATAAAGGCTTGTATCATCAAGACTATACATGTGAACACTAAGGAGCAGATAGCAGATTTATTAACTAAGGAACTTGGACGAACACAACACCATCATCTGCTTTGCAAGCTTGGAGTGAAGAATATTTTTCTACCCTCCAGCTTGAGGGGGAGTATTGAACCAGAATAGTATATGTATGTACAGAAAGTTTAGGGGTTACAAAATAGAAATTAGTAACTAATTTAACTAATAGGGTGTATTAGTAGCTGTCTGTATATTAGACTAGCAAAGCTTTCTTTCTTAGCTAACTTCTTCTTCTCCAATTGTGATTAACAATGGAGATTTCTCTGATTGCGCTCTCTCTCTCAAATCCTCATGCATGTCCTCTTTTATGGAAATTTGATACCTTTCATATTTAATATACGGTCCAAAATAAAAGCAAAAATGCTATCAACTGTCGAGAAGGCAAACTGGGATGGAGGCACAAACAGAAAATCTATTACTCTAGTTAAAGAGAAATATTAATTTTGTTTCTTTTCTAAATCATATTTGTTCTAATTTCTATTCATTACTTTGTTTTTTCATAACAATAAGCATAAGATTTACACGCCTTTCTTGATGCAACATCTTGTTGAACATTCTTCCAAGCAGCTTCTCATTTGCTTCGGATCTACAAAGAGTTTATTAAAAAACATGCCACAAATTAGTTATATTAACTATAAATGTAGGAACAAACATATAAAATTGTTAAAATAAGGAAATCTACGAAGAGAATTATACCTTCTCTAAATTTGGATCAATATTCAGTTGAACAAGCACGATTACAGTTTAATGCTTTAGGAGAAACGGGAGCATGACAATATCGTTCGATGCATTTATCAAGCCAAACGGGAGCATGTCTAACGCTATTTATAATCAAAGATTTCAGTTGAATTTTAGACAAATTGCACAATAATCTGGTCATGAAAATTAGATTACACCCAAATAAATAAACATAATATACAATCCACAACTTGTATAACACATTTTAACTATTGTAGTATATGAATTTGACTTCCAACTCACACAAATTAATGTTTAACTGATCTCCACCAACTTGTGAATGACAAAGGTATTTATTTACAATAGTTGCAATTAATATGGGAGAGAGTTGAATTCATTTAAATTGTAATAAATATAAAAGCTTGTCATGTTATTCATGTGTACCACTTCATGGTTTTTAATTAAAGATAATTAATTTATATTATTATAAAAACATGAAATGCCAACACGAATTAGAAGGGTGGCTGAATTGTTCTGTCGTCTTTTGTCTTGTGATTGCGTTGAGACAAATAAATTGATAGTCCTATTTACTATTTGATATTCACCATGTGATAATACAACTGTGTTTGGACAATATTTGGCTTGAAGTTAGAAAAGATGTTAATTTTCAAATTTAAAACCCTTCTACAATACGAAATGTTTTAAATTTATTCTTTATTAAAATTTAGAGTCCATCATAACCTTATCGTTATGTAACGTAGCTCCTGCATGAATTAGATAAATTTACATGTCTAAGTACTGTTGGGGGAAAAATTCAAATTTACCCCCTCTACTATTTCTCTCTGTAGAAGCTATTAATTTTCCTATTCTTATTTTATCCTAATTACGCAACTTGCTGGAAGAAGTTATTAATTAATTATTTTTTTACTTCCTTGTTGTTTCATGATTTTTACTTGTTTTTTCTTAACGGAGAGTATGAAAGATGTTACAGAAAATAAGCTTTTTCCTGATAGCATAATTTGCTGTAACGGAGAAAAAGTAGAATTTTTTTGCTTAGAATGTCCAGAATTAGACGCCGAATTATCAAAATACCCTTTAACCTTAGTGAAACAACCAATAAATCCGATCAATTAAGCCTCGATCACAAACTAATAATCGACCAACAAAAATAATAGAGAAAATAATGTCAAGAAGACAATACGTGACGGGTGAATTAAGCGTATATCACGAATTTGAATCCTCCCACAGACAAAAGCATAGTATTCAAGTGACAAAAGCAGACGGGTTATTCTCTATACTTCAAAGTTCAAATCGTGTCCAACTAGACCTCAAGGATCAATCGATTATCATATAAAAAGGGATAGGTAGAAGTAAGAGATGTTGCACACACATCAACCTTTTGCTTGCTTCAGCTTTGAAAGAGCGTCAAAGATCTAGCAAAGACAAAAGGCAAAGTGTAAATAAAAAATGTCGATTCTATAAGGGGTCTTTTGGTAGGGGTTGAGATTATGATGATGGGATTATGATAAATGGATAAATAATAACTAGATTATTTGATGAATATATTCTTATTAGATGATATTTGATTCATTGGACTAAAAATAAGATATACGGGATATAATATAAATATGTGTTTGATGTATATTAGATAAGTTGGGATAAAGTTTTGTTTTTAATTTTAGCCTTGGATTATTTAAAAGACTTTGGTGGAAGAGCCTTGGAGAAGGACATCTTTATCATTTTAATGTTTATCCCAGGATTAGTTAATCTCGGGGCTATTATCCCATGCTCAATTTCGGATAGAATAATATTCAATTGTCGATTAATTAATCCCGGGATTGCTAATCCCGCATTTAAAAGTTCAGCCAAATGCGAGATACGGTAATCCTGTAACTAAGCTCGAGATTATTATCCATTATCCCATTTACCAAACGACTCCTAAGATTTTTTGTTTAAATTGTCTCTTATGTTTAAAGGTAGGCTTATTTTCATCCTTTAGATACACATGTACTCATATTGCCCCTTATGTTTGCTAATATTGAGCATTTTTAGTCCAAGTAACGGCATGACACTAATAAGATCATTATTAGCGATTTCTCTTTAATAATTATATATATGTATATATATGTGTGATGACCCAATAGGTCATTTAGAATTCTAAATCTTAATTTTGTGTTTCAAAACCTCAAATAGCTACTTTTAACCTTTCTTGATTTGCGTGCGCAGTCTGTGCCTTTTTCCAGAAAGCTTTTATGTGAAAAATTGATTAAAATGTGAACTCGTGCCTTAAAAAAATCCAGGACTTCGGTTAACGGTTTGAGTAAACTGATCCAGATTCGTATTTTGACAGTCTCGATGGGTCCATATCGTGATTTGGGACTTGGGCGATGCCCGTATCAAATTCAGGAGTTCCTAGCTCGAGTTATCGCATTTTGTCGAAAAGTTGAAGTTTAAAGACTTTATAAATTTGATCAATGTTTGACTTTGTTGATACCGGATTCGTATTTTGGTTCCGGAACTCGGTATAGGTTCATTACTATATATATGACTCGTCTGCCAAATTTGGTGCAAAATGGAAGTGATTTGACGTGATTCAGATGTCCGGTTGTTAAAATAGAAATTCTTAAGTTTCATTGAAAATTTCTTTCATTTTGTTGTCCGATTCGTAGTTCTAGATGTTATTTTGGTATTTTGATTGCGTGAGCAAGTTCGTATAATATTTTTGGACTTGTGTGCATATTTGGTTTGGAGCTCCAAGGACTCGAGTGAGTTTCTGATAGCCTACGGACCATTTGAACTTTGAAAATATGATTTTTTGAGCTTCTGCTGTAATCTGGTGTTTCCTCCTTCACGATCGCGAAGGTACTCTCGCGATCGCGAAGAGTGAACTGGGATGGGGTTGAATTTCCTTTATCGCAAACGCGATAGCTGGGTCGCGAACGCGGAGCAATGAGGGTCTTACGTTTCGCTAATGCGTAGGCTTGGGACCTGGGAAGGGGGGATCAGTGTTCCTTCTACGCGAACGCGTGCATTGGCTTGCGAACATAAAGGCCGGGGGGAGCAACCTTGGCGAACGCGGGAGAGAACTCGCGAACACATAGGCCACTTGGGCTGCTGCACTTCGCGATTGCGTCAGGCCTTTCGCAAACGCGAAGAAGGCGTGACGCCCAATGATTTAAATGTTTCAAAATCGGGA